>NC_138377.1:62397533-62450039 GCF_054177405.1 Leptonychotes weddellii
TGTGTGTGTGTGTGTGTGTATGTGTGTAAGGTTTTCCACACACCCAACAATTCTCCAGACACCAGCTGGGTGTCCTACAATTCAACTCAATTCTGACACTACCTACCAGGAGGTAGTATCAAATTCCATGGGTTAAAGGCTCAATCCCACAAAATTGCCCTCCGATTCAGATGCCAATTGCAAGCCTAGGTTATCACTTGTGCTTCTCACCGACTGGCTACAGACTGGGGGTTCTCATGACAGTCCCCCTTTGGGTTCAATTAATTTGCTAGAGTGGCTCACGGAATTCACATAAACATTTGACTTACTGGATTATTACAAAGGATATGGAAGGATATGAATCAACATCCAGATGAAAATGTAAATAGGTTGAGGTACATAGACAGGGCTTGGAGCTTCCATGCCCTGTCCAGGACACCACTCTACACAAAATCTCTGCATTTGCCAACCTGGAAGCTGTCCAAACACTGTCCTTTGGGTTTTTATGGAGGCTTCATTACATAGGCATGATTGATTAAATCATTGGCCACTGCTGGTTGAACTCAATCTCTAGTCTTTCTCCCCTCCTTTCCCAGGGTTTAAGGGTGGGGAGGTGAAGGTGGGAAGTGGGACTGAAACTTCCAACCCTCTAATCACCTGGTGGTTCTCCTGGCAACAAGCCGCCTCTCCCCCCATCCTCAGGCTGCAGGCCAAAAGGCACCTCATTAACATAACAAAAAGCACCTTTATCACTCATATCACTTAGGAAATTCCAGAGTTTTTTTGTTTCGTTTTGTTTTTTAAAGATTTTATTTATTTATTTGAGAGAGAAAATGAGAGAGAGAGAGAGCACAAGAGAGGGGAGGGTCAGAGAGAGAAGCAGACTCCCTGCTAAGCAGGGAGCCCGATGTGGGACTCGATCCCGGGACTCCAGGATCATGACCTGAGCCAAAGGCAGTCGCTTAACCAACTGAGCCACCCAGGTGCCCAATTCCAGGGGTTTTAAGAGCTCTGTCAAACATATATTTCTTATTGAAAATTACAATATCACACTATTACACTTTCATTGGCCCAAGTCACTTTGGCAGTTATACTGTAAGAATGCTGTTTTTAACTGTACTATATTAGGGTCATGGTAAACATTTCTGAATGATCTCTGCACTCTGTCCTGTCAACTCTAGTCTGCCTTTTATCCTTTTCATGATCACAATCCAGGCAATGAGTATCAAAAATTCCTTCTATTTGAATGAAGGCAACATTTTTGTTTTCATGGAACCCTGAAAATGCTTAGCAGGGAAGGAACACATAGGGAAATCCTTACAGAAAAATTAGAGGGTATGGCATTTCTAGAACATCTATTCTTAGCTTCTGACTGTACCAGAAAAGGAGATATTGATGAGATTGGACAATGGTGGTGGCAACACAATTGGCTATTTACTTGGAAAGTTTTGAGATCAACTCCCATCTCACCCTGTCCATTGAGTACACTGAGTAAACTCATTCAATATTTGCTTTAACATATGTTAAATAGAAAGAAAACAAATTCTGGGAGACTAAAAAAAAAAAGATCTTAAGAGAAGTCGTTAAGCCAAAGAATATTTATTTTCAAAACCTTTAACCACCCAGTGAAAGAGAATTTAAGGGAGCAAATGGATCATAGAATTTTAGAGTTAGAAAGAATGTTAGACTTCATCCGGGTCACTTTCCTGATTTCACAGATGAGGAAATTGAAGTCCCAAAAGGTTAACTGACTGGCTCAGGGTCTAGACAGTTATTTGGTGAGAGAACTTGATTTAAATCCATTGCTACTTTCCCTCTATCATATAATTTCAAGGTTTTCATAAAGATGAGATTGCTGTCTTCTGATATTGCACCTAGACCAAAAGCCACCCAAATAGAAGTTCAATTTTAAATGACACAGAAAGCTTCAAGAAAGAATATGTCCTTGTACATGATGTATAGTACAGATATTACTCATTTTAGATGAACTTGAAAAATAGGAAATAACTATAATTTATTTTTTATTTCCTGACTCCCCAATATTAAAGACTTCATAGACTGGTTATACCCTGTTTCAGAGTAGAACCCCCCAGCCGGAGGTGACACTGTGGCCAAGCATTAACTAGATACTCTAGGCATACAAACATTAAATTGATATATATTTTTTGAGCTTTGAGTGGAATCAGAGAATCCCTCAGAATGAAAAAATGTTTCATATCTTCAAACAATAGAGAACTGATGATGTCCCAGTCCTTCAGCAGCTATATCTAATCAGTTCCAGAGTCCTGTTGGCTTTTCCTTTGAAGGCCTCTGCTGTTCCTCCTTTAGTCTCCCTGGTTTGTTTGTTAAGCTCCAAATCCTCAATTTGTTTTTTGTATTTCTCTGTACTCCTGCTCCACCATAACTACCTCACATAGTCACAAAACAAATCACTTATCACAATATGATTCTCAATTTTGCTCAAACTTTCCTCGTCTTAGAATAGACTTTGCCTCTCTTACATCCATAGAATCCTTTAAAGGTCTTTTCTAAACCCTTTTCTCACAGTCTTATCAGACTCTTCTGGCTCACAGGAATCCCCTCTACCTCATTGAGTCCTGGTTGCATATAAGAATCCTGGGCACTTTGATAAATATTCCCATTTAATAAAAATACCAATGTATGGAACTACCTCACATCAATTAAATCATATATTCTTGCCATTATCATGGTTTAAAAGCTCTCAGGTGGGTCTAAGCTAGAGTCAGGACTGAAAACCACTGTCCTAGAGAATTCGCAAACCATGTCATTGATGTACTTACTCATAATATAATTACAAATTACAAATTCAGTGTAATAATACTCAGTATCTTCATGTGTGTAAATTTTTGGCTTTCCAAGTGGGACAAATCTCATGTGTTTTGCATATTTTGAAGCCCTGTGAAACTTGGTTCTGAGATGAGCACAAGTGAAACCTGGAAAGGTAAAGTCTTATTAGTAATATGGCCACAGGCTGCACCTGTTCATTTGTCTGTTTTGGCCTTTTCTATACTTCAAAGTTTCAACTTATTTGAGAGGCAGAATTCTTTCTTTTGAAAAGAACCTTCTTCATAATAATATTTATTTGTACTTAGGAGTAATTGAGCTATTTTTGGTTTAGTAACTTAGCTTATCTTGGTTTATACATTTTGTAAAATCCTGTATAACTCATCAGCATCAAAGTTTTCCTGCTGCTGCTATTAGGATTTTTTTTTTTCATTGTTAGTTTTAGTGCTAAGACACCTACTTGTTAGTTGTGGCCTTGGAGAAATCAACAAAATAGTGGGGAATTAGAGATAATTTATAGGCTAGTTACATTTGCCTTTTAGCCTATCATGATCAATAAAGCAAGATGTGGCTCCTAATCTGAGTCTAACCTCTCAAAGATCTTGTGGGTCTCACTAGAAAGATGTTTATGACATTATGAATATCTTCCACACCCACAGCCTCCACCTTCTGAACAATACAACAAAGAAGCCATTCCTTGCATATGATTTGCTGTGCTTTATACTGCAAGATTCTTTTACTGAGCACAACCAATTAGACCAGGGATCGGTGCCTGAATTTAAGACTATGAATAAGGTAGAGGGGGACCTTTTGGAGGCTTTGGATTAGAAACTCTGTCGAATGGATGCATTTTCTCCTACAAAAACAAAGCACACAAATAAAACACAAAACCTAACCAAACTAATCATATTTTGTGGGAATTTTCAAGTAGTGGAAACAAGTGGAAAGAGAAATTGGAGCTGGAGAAGCTGAGTCATGAGAAAAGGAAACTTCTAGACTGTGGTTCTATTCTGAATGATAATTTGGTTCTTCATAAGCTGTTTTCTAAAGCTAGACATCTTCCTGAGCTACATTTATTCCTTATATTCCTGTAAGATTAACTCGTCTTATCCTTGGTAACCTGAGAATGTTATTGAATCCTGAAGAGAACCAGGCAAGCTCAAGTGTCTCTGTTGGGAATGTACTATAATTTCCCCAGTCTGGCTCGCATAAGCAAAACACCAACAATAGCTCGTAGTATAGGCTCACAGGATTCCTTTTCAAACTCCTTTGCAAATAATCTATAATACAACTGGGGATGGGGAATATTTATCTAGAAGGACAAGATATTAGACAGATATTCTGTAATTGTGACTTTTGCACATAATTCAGAACTATTTGAGTCCTGAAATTAAGATATGGGACTATTGCTATTGCTACTGTTGGCTCTCCCAAAACCTCTTTCTTGTGATAATTGCTCACACAGGGTACTTAACTATATTCCAGGCACTGTTCCAAACATCTACCCTCTAGTAGCTCATTTAATCACCATAATACATTTATGAGAAAGGTGCTTATTGTTAATATTACCTACTTTACATTTGTGGACACTAATACCTAGGTATGTTGCCTGGGTCACATAGCTAGGAAGGAACCTATATCAGAACCAAAGTGAGTTCTCTCCTTGGTTGAGTTGTGGCACAAAGAAAACTTTACTTGCAGCAAGTAAGGAGATCACGGGGAATAACTTCCAAAGCCATGAGTTCCAGAGCAAGGTGGATGGGTACCTTTTATTTAGGCTTAGGATGAATATTTAGATAGGGAAGCCTTGTCATCGTGTGTAGAGGTGGGTATAAGGTCACGCATGTGCCTTCAGGAAACACGCCTACGTACACATTGTATGTTATGTAAATGAGGCTTGTGCTCCTTCTGGGGCAGAGATTTTAGTATTATAATGAGGTAAAGGTAGTTGTCGGTCATTCTAGAAGTCATTCTATGGTCCATCTGTATAGGTGAGAGTCACAGGTTAAGCTCAAACTGGTCTGGGTAGTCTGGGGTGGCTCGAGGTCTTATGAGGGCAGTCATTACTGCTCAAGGGATGGTTTCGCTCTCCATTTGCCTAAGAGATAATCTGGAAAGAAGAGTTTAAGAAAAAATGTGGGACAAAGGTGGGTGAGTACAGACACGTGGGCAGTACAAGTCAGGTCTTGGGATGTAGCTGGTGACAGACCCAGATTCAAACCTGGGTAGTCCGATGTCAGGATTCATCACCCGGTCTCTTGGCGATCGCGTTGCGGTGATATACATCTCCAGAACACCCTCTGTCTTTCTTCAACTAAGGAGAAACTAATAATGCTATTAAATCATCTTCCAACTGTTAGAAGCAGCACATAACCGGCAAATAGATGCATTTTCAATCAGGAATTGAAGTATTAAACCATTGGGCGTAATCAACAGCCTTTCATTTACAGAGTTTGGGTTTAAATTTCATGTTTGCTGATTAGTTACTTGGGAGTAGAGAAGCGTAGAAAATAGATCCCCAAATGACAATGAAGACCAGAGTACTGATTAGTTTTTTTATTTCTATTAAAACATAATGTGGGCCAAAAAGACACCTCTTTGTTTTTTCTCAAGATCCTGTGGATTTATGAATGTTTCAGGATTTCTTTTCTTTTAGTGCCCATGGTTCTTGGTCCGCCATTTTGAAGAATGAAGAGGTAGACTAGACGAGCAGTGGTGGCCAGCAAAGCAAAGTTTATTGGGCGACGGTACAAAGCTCCTGAAGAGGGAGGGTACCCCAGAGGGTTGCCACAGGAGTTTCTAAATCTAGGAGTTTTTGTGAGAATGTTGGAGGGCTGTTTTAATCTGATTAACCCTCCGTGAGCATGTCACCCAATCAGGTTTTTGTCCATGCACTCATCTACCTATCAGGGCTCCTTCTAGGGTGGTGTAGAATAACAGGATGGCATCTTTTTCCTTTGAAGAGTAGTTTCCTCTTAGGATGGGGGCCCCTTGCCCCTGCCTGCCTTTCTTCCGAATATCCTCCACTATAAATAACCATTATAAATGCAGTATTTGCCCCTCGGTCTGTGATTGACTGGTGTCTATATGTGTTGCGTGAGGGCATTCATTTCCCTCACCATGTCTTTGTAGTTAAATGAATTAAATCTCTAACAACTCTCACTGGAGCCCTTGCTTGCTTGACCCGTGATCCATGATCCATTTGGGTTGCAATAACGCAGGCTTCCCCTTTCCCTACTCACTGATTAGCACCCAGCTAACTTTCCTACTCTGGAGGATCAGGTGAATGAAAAGGGGCAGAAGGGCAGAAAGGAAAGAGAGTGATTGAGCGCAAAACTTCCACTTAGCATTATCCACATGGACTGTTTTATCTGTATGCAGACTGCCTTTTTGTAACCCCAGATAAGGGAAAACTGTAGCCAGACTAAGATGGAAACAGGGAAATTCGGCCATTGCAGGCATTTGCTCTTATCTTTTATATTTATAAAGAATAACAGGAGATCCCAGCAGATAAAATCAATGCTTCATATGAAACCCAAATTCACAGTTTGTGTAAGTGCATTTTTTTTTCCAGAGCCATTAATGTTGTTGTGTTGATGCCCTACATTTCCATTCCCTCCATGCCCAGGAGGGGAATTTAGAACTTGAATAGACCTTTGAGATCACGTAGTCTAACCCTCCCTCCTGTCCCCTCCTTCTCCTAATAAGGAAAGTAAAGCCTCAGGAGGTTAACCGACTTGCACAAGGTCAGATGAGCTCAATTGTCTCCCAAACTCCACGCGGAACTTTTTTCATTTCCAGCTTTAAATTATTTATTCAGTTTTTTGCCGTTTTCACTTCATTGAAATGAACTATCTCTTCTTGCTATTATATCCTGGAAGCTATTTATCCAACCTGATTTAATTGCATTTTCATGCAATTGTATTACATTTTGAAATTGCTATTACATTTTATATTCTCTGTGTTTTTATGCCCTGGTGCCAACTGTTAGCATCCTCTGTGTCCTGCTTTATTATTAAATTACCCCAGGTGTTTCTTAGGCTCGGTTTACTTATATTGCAACACAGAGTTAAACATACCAACATAGGCAGAATGTTTCATATCCTAACTTAGGGTCCATGAGGGGAAGAAGTAGAAAGCTATGGGTTATTGTTGTGACTATTTCCGTGTTTACCACATTACCACTACAATAAATTAGCATCCCTGGTCTTTAGCATCCCTGGTCTCCGTGTTTCCAAATTTCCCTCCCATCCTCTCTCATTTTTATAGGGCCATTCAGAGAAGAAGCTCTCTCCTGGAACCGCCCCTGTCTTCTGAAATTAGCTTTAGGAAGTCAATGCAGACATCGAACATTAAGTAAATGAACCCCAGTTTAAAAAGGATTTAAGCAAATTAGATGGAAAAGCTCCAGGGACACCAAAGTGCTCTTCATAGGTCAAAAAGCCTGAGAAATTATTTAAAATATTCCCTTGTTTTTTCCAGTGGGCAGATCAGTAAACATAAACCGAGGCAAAGTTTGAGAGCTTGTTAGAGTGGAAGAAGATTTTGACTCAGAAAAAAACTAAAACACCTTTAAAAGTAAAGAGAAATTCATTATAGCAAAAGTCGATAAAATATGTAGCCAAGAAAATGTCTCTCTTTTTAAAAAAAAAATAGTTCAGTAGAATAATAGTGCTTGCCAATTATGCGGGGAGATATTTTGATGCCGGCTCAGGCTTGGGCTTTATTTAGATGGACTCCAATCCAATCCACTGTCAGCTGAATTATATGCACCATGGACTTCAAAGGCTCTGTGCTCAATGGGAACGTCCAGGATGGAATGCTGTGAGAAATAAATGATCGTGCTGCAGTGTAGGCTGCCAAGCTGCGGCGATCACTTTTCAGTCACTGGAAAAATGCGGTTGTGCAAATGGACGTCACGCTGTGATAAGGGAAGTCCAAAAATATAGTTGCAACACAGTGAGCAAACTTAATGGAGGCAAATCTTTCACTTCCCTTGGACAGCTATACGCTGCAGGTGGTTTTACTGATGGACACAGTTATGTACGTGGATGTGTAAATAGACATGTCTTGAATACCTCTTTCTTAAATAGGTATGTCAGAGTTAAAGTCACAGCAAAACTTGCAAGAGCTTGGGTGAAAGTCAAATTCACTCCAGGTATTTGCTTTGGCAGTTTACCATGAGTCCTGGGCAGGGTGAGCTTGGCCAGGGCACTATCTGTGGCTGCTTTGGGGGGCAGTGAGTCCTCTTCTGTCTTCTTCTTCAAGGCCACGTGCACACAGGGACTGCCATTGGAGGGATAAAAGCTGAAGTCTGGCAGCTTTTTTCTACACAGTGCACTTCTTCAACAGTAACCTGTATTAGAATCACCTCAAGTCTCTTCGGAGTGGATTGTTGGGGGCGCCTGGGTGGCTCAGTCGGCGGAGTGTGGGACTCTTGGTTTTGGCTCAGGTCGTGATCTCAGGGATGTGGGATCAAGCCCCAAGTCGGGCTCTGCACTCGGCGGGGAGCCTGCTTGAGATTCTTTCCCTCTCCCTCCCCCTCTGCCCCTTCCCTCACTTGTGCTCTCTCTCTCTCAAATAAATAAATCTTAAAAATAAATAAATAAATAAATAAATTTAAAAAGAGGATTGTTGGGACCTGCTCCCCACCCCCCAAACTTCAGATTCTGAAAGTCTAGGATGGGCCTCAAGAATTTGCATTTCTATGAAGTTGCCAGGTGATGTTTATGCTGCTGGCCCTGGGACCCCACTTTGAGCACACCCATCTATGACTTGCCTGCACCCAATCTGGATGCTTGCATGCATGTTGCAAACACAACTCCACCTTAAACAAGCAACGTCACCTCTTTCTACTTGCCCAACTTCACAGGTTTTGTTGATGTCTTGCATGATGAGAAATGCTCAATTAAAGGTAGTGCTGTTGAGCTGGTGTGGTCTTGTGTCTCCTCATCACCCCACTTTAGAAGGTGGGAAGGAGATAAAATTGTGATAATTATTGGAGAGCTTTTATAAGGGAGACACTTTTATGCAGCATTACTCTCATCGTAAGGCTAAATATTAGACTCAACAAAAGAAGTCTCTTTTTCCTTCTTTCCCCAACTATTCTCCAGGAACCCAGCCTTTAACAGATACAGGTGATCCCTGACTTGAAATCAGTATGTTCCAGGTGACACTTGATGCGGGAGAGGTAGGTTCTTGTCTCACAGAGTGGAAGAATGAATCTTGCGGACAAAGGAGGGTGAGTAAAGCGATAGAAGTTTATTAAACAAGGATACAGAAAAAGCTCTCAGGAGTCAGAGGGGTACCAAGAGGGTTGCCACTGGGGGCCTTTAGGGTTGGTCTTTTATAGAAAGCTAACCAGGGAACTTAAATCCTTTTAGCATCTCGACTGATATCACCATTGAGCAAGGACTAATGATAACACCTTCATGGGCTTGCTTCCTTTTTAGGGTCTGGTTATTCTTTGTTGGTCACAGGTGATTATCAGACCCCCCCCCCCCCGCCTGCCTAGGACAGGGTGGTCCAGTTTGTTCCCTTATCTCTGGTTTTCCCCACACCTCCACATTTTTGGGATTTCTGTGAGCCTGATCACATAGCCCCCTATCTATCTCTCCCTACCTAGCCCCACCTGTCCCTTACTCTCACTGACTTAATTTGGAGGAAAGATCCTCACCGTAAGGCGCTGTGGCTTTTTGTGGTTTCTGGAGAGCTTCCCTTCACTGTGATGGTCTTAGACTCTCCCCTTCAGAACAAACTACCACAGACTTTCAAGTGGAAGCTTGTGAGGCAAAGAAGTGGGGCTGAGGAGTCCATTCTGACGAGGCTGGTGATAGAGGCGGGAGCTCATTCTTCCTGCAGGGGCAGCAGAGGCAATGTTTCAGGAGGAGGCATAGGGCTCAGGCAGTCTCAGAGATGGCAACTGAGGAAGTCCCAGTGGCCCCAAACACCCAGCAGTGGCGCCTTGAGCAGACCAGCTTCACCCTGAAGTTTCAGAATGCCCCCTGTGGGGAGGATTCTGTGCCCGGGTCAGGCCTTCTCAATTCTTCAAGTATCCATTTTAACTTCTATAAACATCATCTGTTTCAATCAGACAGATTTCTGTTGCTTACAACTGGCAACTTTGACTGGTGCAATTTTTATGTCCTTATATATATAGCAAAATCTCAAAGATCATTTAGTGAAAAGATGCAGAATAATGAATATCGTATGAAGGATATGTCTTTATACGTGATTACAAAGTTTAAGATAGAAGGATATGCAAAAAATAATTAATGTGTTTACTTTTCATTTTGAACACACCTCCCGGATTATGTTTTCTTTTTTATTGCCATGTAGCAAAGTGTTATGTAGTAAAATAAAATTTTAAATAACATACCATATAATGGTACCCAGTGTCCAAAAGTAGGAATTCTGAGGTATTTTCATTCCTATGTTTTTAACTCCCCAGAGCTCTTATTAATATCCCATGAACTCAGGTTTCCTTGGAGGCCTGGCGGGTGGTAACTAGAGCTGGGGCATGGTGATGCCCTTGAGGTGTGCTGAACAACCTTGTCTATGGAACATTCATTTTCTGATGTTGATGGAGAAAGTCTTCCTGCAGAGCTACTTCTGGCTCTGTCTTCCCTACAATGTGGAGGCCTCACCTCAAAGAGTGAGACTCAGTGGTACTGGTTCCAATCTGGCTGGAAAATATGACCCAAATGACATGGAAGAGTGCATTCACCTGCTGGGCTTCCCTGGATCCACTACAAATCCAACTGGGGTGGACAGAAATACAATCATCAGGACAACTTCTGGATAGATGGGTGAATTCCGTGCCTAGAGAATAAAGCACAAATACCAAGGAAACTAAAAATTTCCAGTTGTCTGTTTTGTGGCAGAGACCGTGAGGGGTATATGCCCCTTGTCTGTGCTGTAAGGCAATTCATATGGGGAAAGAGTGTGGGCTTTGCAGCCACATTGCCCTGAGTTCGAATTTTGTTCTGCCCCATCTAGGTCACTTGATTTCATCTGCAGAAAAAGGAAAAATAATACCTAGCTCATAGTGTTTCATAGTTATGAAATTTGGACATAATATATGTAACGTTTCTAACATAGGGCCTAGAACGTAGTATGAGCTCAATAAAGAGTAGCCCTTATTCCCAATACCATCCTCAAAAAAACCTCTAAAGTTCTCACCAGAGTTAATAGGGAAATGGGCTCCAGATGGTAAAATTTTCTTTACAGAACACAGCTACTTTATAATACACAGGATTCATCTTTGGAGACATGACAGATAATTTTTAGACGGTTGGAAAAAAGAGTAATTGTATAGCCTAAATTTCCTATACCATTACTCTTAAAACCATCTGCCTTCTCTTTTCCCAAATATATTAGATGAATTACTAAAATTTTGAAAGATTTAAGCTTGACAATATAAGTTACCCACCCTCTCTCCCCCAAATAATTTCTCCCCTAATGCGAAATGCACGAAAGACCATAAACACTTTTTTTCTCCAAAACTGTCTACCACTGAATATTTATCAAGCCTTAATAAAACTTTTATCAGGCCTATTAGTAAAGCATTTTTATCTATAATTTGACATCCATTCTTACAAGTATCATAGTCTTGCAAACTGGCTTGAGGTAGATGAGAAAGCCCATCTTACAGCTCCTGATGATGTGCCCAGCAGGGGAACAGCATTGCTTCCCATTAAGCAACCACCTCCTTGACTGGAAATTAATCCAGGTCATCATGAGACTTGCCATCTTTAGGATTTGTGGATTAGAATGGAAGGTTATATGGCCACATATTTAAACTTAAGCAGGAATCGATTCAGAAGACGTTAGCTTCAGATTCTGAATAGAGGCTCTGTTGATGTGGCTGTGTGTACTGTGAGTGGTGCAGAATCCTGTTAGAAGGGTGTTAAATAGTTTTCTCAGCTTCTCAAGGAGTGTTGCTGCTTTGGGGCTCTAGCATGCAACTGCGTTGAGTAATTGATGTCTTCTTATAGCTTACAAAAAGCTTTTCCAACTCTTAAATTGCCTTATTAAGAATATGTGTCACATGTTCCAGAGCAACCAGAACCCTGAAAATCTGTATTAGTTTCTTAAGACATTGACTCTTTTATCTTTAAAAAAATGTACATATAGTATCTTCACTTAGTGAAAAACCAAAAATGTATAAAAAGAGAATCTCTCCTCCTCTCCATTTTCCATCTGTTTTCCAGGTCCTACTCTAACCCACCATCATAAATAACCACTGTATTTGCATACAAAAACAAATACACATTCATATTATTCTTATTTCGCCTTCATTTTAACACAGGAGGTAGCACATTTTACATACTGTTCTGAAACTTGATTTTTTTTTTTTCACTTAACAAGATATCCTGGAGGGCGCCTGGGTGGCTCAGTTGGTTAAGCGACTGCCTTCAGCTCAGGTCATGATCCTGGAGTCCCGGGATCGAGTCCCACATCGGGCTCCCTGCTTGGCAGGGAGTCTGCTTCTCCTTCTGACCCTCTTCCCTCTCGTGCTCTCTGTCTCTCATTCTCTCTCTCTCAAAAAATAAATAAAATCTTTAAAAAAAAAACAAAACAAAACAATATATCCTGGAGATTTTCTTATAACATATGATACATTACATATTTTCTGTGTTAGTCTGGGTCTTGTGAGAAGCAGATGCCAAGACAGTATTCACCACGAAACGCCTGTAAGAGAAAGTGGGAAAAGGTTTGTAAGAGCGTTGTCAGATCACAATACAAGTCTGCTTCCAAATGTGAGACAGAAGGCAAGTTGGGTGTGTCCTAGACTGTAATCCAGTCTGGCAAAAGTGTCAAGGAGCCCTTGGCCAGAGTCACCCATCAGTAATCTCCAGTCTTCCAGGAATGTTCCTGATGCACTGGGTTGTGATCTGGAAGCAGCCAGGGATAGCATGGACTCCTGGGAAACATCGAGATAAATTTCAGAGTGCAGCAGATGGGGCCTCAGTCAGTTATGTCCCCTATAGTTGGAGGTCTGCAAGGCACTTTAATATTAGGTAAGCCCTCCTTTTCCCCAGAAACCTTTCGTTTACATCTTGCTCTCCAGAACTGGGTCATAACGGTTTTCCCTACCTGGGAAGGAAGCTGGGGAATTGTGCAATTGAGCACACTGTTGGGGGCAGAGAATACAATGTCACAAAATAACAGGGTACTATGAGCAAGGAACACAAGGCCAGTTGGTGTCAGTGACTGCCACACATTTAATAAAACTTTGTCAGATGAATTAATGAAGGTTTTAGTAGCCTGGCATCAGAGCCCCACAACACCTTCAGGGCTTCTTCTTAGAATAATGTGCCTTACCGCCAGCCACCTCAGTTTGTGTATTTCCTCCAGTGACAGAGAGAAGGGCAAGAGCAAAACAAAACAAAAGGAAAACAAACACCCCTCCTTCCCCCCAAAACACTCACAGTAATAACTTAAACTGGTTTATTTTTTTATTTTATTATTATTTTTTAAGGTTTTATTTATTTACTTGAGAGAGAGAGAGAGCACAGAGGAAGAAGGAGAAGCAGGCTTCCCGCTGAGCAGGGAGCCCGACTTGGGGCTTGATCCCAGGACCCTGGGATTATGACCTGAGCCGAAGGCAGATGCTTAACCAACTGAGCCATCCAGGTGCCTCTAAACTGGTTTAAAACTTTAGCTTTCCCAAAGCATTTTCACACTCACCCTCAATCAATTTCTACATCTCTAGGTTTCTACATCAGACACTTTTCATTACTGTTTCCAGGAATCTTGTTTGTATTGGTTAAGTTTAGGCAATAGATCAATATCCTTTGAATTAAAGGATAGGATAGACTTGAATCCAAACTCCCCAGAATAACCTCCAGAACCCTCCAGGCCCATACCTCTCACTTTCCTACTTGAGATTCATTTCTAGTTACACTGACTTCTTGTTTTGAGGGGTTTTGCATATGGCATCCCCACTGCTAGGAATGGCTTTTTTATGCTCCTTGAACCCCATTCCAATGTGTGCATGTGGTTGGGAGGCACTTTCTCACACCAATAAATGAGGGATGCTGTGTGGACACCGGCTGGGTTTCCTACAATGCAACTCAATTCTGACACAACTGACTCAGAAATAGCATCGGATTCCACAGGTTGAGGGCTCAGTCTCTCCAAACTGCCCCACCCCCACTTCAGATGCCAGTCAAATGCCCAGGCTGTCATCTGGTCTGTTCTCACCGACCACTATAGATTAGAGGTTCCAATGGCCCCAACTTGGATTTGATTAACTTGCTAGAGCAGCTCTCAGAACTAAGATAATCATTTTACTTACTAGAATGTTGGTTTATGGTTTATTATGAAAGGCTTTAACTTAGAAACAACCAGATGGGAGAGATGCACAGGGCAAGGTGTGGGGAAAGGGCTCAGAGTTTCCATGCCCTTTCCAGGCGGGCCATTCTCCTAGCACCTCTACCTGTTCCCCGGCCAGAAGCTTTCTGAACCCTGTCCTTTTGGGATTTTATGAAAGCTTCATGACAGGCAAGATTGATCAAATCATTGGCTATTGGCAATTGATTTAACCTCCCACCCTGTCTCCTTCTTCAGGGGTGGGGTGGGGGGGAATGGGACTGAAACTTCCAACCTTCTAATCACTTAGTTGGTTCTTCTGATGACCAGCCTCCACACTTAGGTGATCTAGGGGCTTTCCCAGCCTCCTCATTAACATAACAAAGGCATCTTTATCACCCTCACGCTCTTATCTCTCATCTTTCTTTCTTAAGTCTACCTTTTCCCCCTCCCTCCTTGTTCACTTATTAATTCCAGCAAGTAGCCCGGGTGTCTTAACATAGACTTCTTAAAATTCTTTTGAAAAAAGGAAGAGACGTTTTGTGCATAAAAAGGTCAAGGTTCAGATAGATTTTGGCCCAACTTTCCACATCTAGCTGGTAGCAAAGTCTTACTAAATTTAGGCAGTAGAACATGGTATTAAGAGTACCAACTTCAAGGTTAATACTCCCAAGGTTGGATTCCCAGCTCTTCTTACTCACTGCATATCCTTCAATAAATTAACTTCTCTAAGCCTCAGTTTCCTTCTTCTTAAAATGAAAATAATAATAGGAGTGCCTGGGTGGCTCAGTCGGTTAAGCATCCGACTGTTGATTTCAGCTCAGGTCATCATCTCAGGTCATGGGATCGAGCCCTGCATCGGGCTCTGCACTCAGCTCAAACTCTGCTTGTCTCCTTCTGCTCTTCCCTGAGCTTGCTCTCTTTCTCAAATAAGAAAGAAAAGGATAATGATAATACTCCCTCATTAGGATCTTATGAAAATACTGACATGCAGCCTAGTGTCCAGTATTAGGTATGTAGTGGCTGCTCAGGAAACAGGAGCTGGTATTATTGAGTATTCTGCCTCTGCAGGCCAGTTGTCTCCAGGATGCCCTAACTCCCTCAGACTGGGAGCTCTGTGTCTTCACATTGCTGGTGGTAGTGCAGGTAGGAGTAGGTGTTAGGAAGCAGACACAGGGTTTGTAGTGGAAGCTGACCTGAAGCAGGAAAGGTCCTACATGTGTAAATTCATTAATTGCTGGGTTCCACTGGTCCAAGAACTGAGTTTCCTTCTATCACAAACCCTGCCTGCGTTTTTTAACCCACCAAAAGTGCAGAATGCATGACACCGGGCCAAGTTTGGGGTGGTTCCACCTCGAACAGCCCTATAATAACCAGTCTCCACTGTTCAAACTTGGGCCATTTCCCAGGTGAGGACATCCCTGTGCAATTGGATATTTTCAAATACTCTTGGAAAGGAGATTCCACATTTCCTTGAATAATACCAGAAACTCCTAGCAAGATATCAGTTATTTTGAAGCCGGAGAGCTAGGTTCTTGTCTCACAGAGTGGAAGAATGAATCTTGCGGACAAAGGAGGGTGAGTAAAGCGATAGAAGTTTATTAAACAAGGATACAGAAAAAGCTCTCAGGAGTCAGAGGGGTCCCAAGAGTGTTGCCACTGGGGGCCTTTAGGGTTGGTCTTTTATAGAAAGCAAACCAGAGAACTTAAATCCTTTTAGCATCTCGACTGATATCACCATTGAGCAAGGACTAGTGATAACACCTTCATGGGCTTGCTTCCTTTTTAGGGTCTGGTTATTCTTTGTTGGTCACAGGTGATTATCATAAAAAAGACACCCACCCCACAGGCCAGATTAGGGTGGTCCAGTTTGTTCCCTTATCTCTGGTTTTCCCCACACCTCCACATTTTTGGGATTTCTGTGAGCCTGATCACATAGCCCCCTATCTATCTCTCCCTGCCTATCCCGGCCCGTCCCTCACTCATTTCTGCCGAGGTACCTCTGATTTCTTCATCACCTGCCTGGATTTTATAGGCCAGAATAACCTGCTGAAGATCTCTGGGTGACTTTTTATTACGGAGTTCAGGGTTTCCACCCCCACCCCCCTTATGGAGTTCAGGCTTAAAAGGTAGTATCTGACTATTGAATGCTAGTGTTACTGAGAAAAGAAAGCAGTGTTTGCAACTCCTCTCCAGAGCAGCGGGAATTGTGAGATGCACCTGTGGGCCGGTGACATTGATTCCTATGAATTGTTTTATTCTTGTCGGAATCGATCCATCAGCCAGTGGCCACCTCATCCTTGGATGTGACTTCATCATGTTTCCATCTTCTCACTTCTCTCTAGCCCTCCAGCCTGTCAGGAAGGAACAGGTTACCTTGGAGACAAGATGTTTGGAAAATGTATGAAACCACTACCTCTGATTCAGTTATTAGGTATCTTATGTGATTCTCTATGCTTAATTTAAAAATCCTTTAGAAAGGATTGGTAATGAATTTCAGAAAGGAGGATTTTTTTCTTTTCTTTTTTTTAGACATGGAGATATGTATATCCAAGGAAGTTTTAAAAATTGTTTTTTTTTTCAGGGCACCTGGGTGGCTCAGTCGTTAAGCATCTGCCTTCGGATCAGGTCATGATCTCGGGTTCCTGGGATCGAGCCGCACATTGGGCTCCCTGCTCAGTGGGAAGCCTGCTTCTCCCTCTCCCACTCCCCCTGCTTGTGTTCCTTCTCTCGCTGTGCCTCTCTCTGTCAAATAAATAAATGAAATCTAAAAAAAAAAAAAACTGTCTTTTTTCTTTTTTTTAAAACAGTAAGGTGAACAATTGTCTGGGTTGCCCTGAAGATCCCTGTTAGTGCAAAGAAGAGAAAAATGCATGAAAGGACCTCTCAAGGTTCCTTTCAGCTCTAAAAGCTCAAGAAAATAAGTTTACACAGGGACAGAAGCCTATGTAAGTTTAGACTATTTTTTTTTTAAGATTTTATTTATTTGACAGAGAGAGAGAGACAGCGAGAGAGGGAACACAAGCAGGGGGAGCGGGAGAGGGAGAAGCAGGCTTCCCGCGGAGCAGGGAGGCCGATGAGGGGCTTGATCCCAGAACCCTGGGATCATGACCTGAGCCGAAGGCAGACGCTTAACGACTGAGCCACCCAGGCGCCCTAAGTTTAGACTATTTTATTCTACTATTTTAAGAAATACTATATACCACAATTTTTTTATACAGACAAAAGGTAAATTTAAAAAAAATTTGTATGTTTAAGCATTTGTTTCACTATTTTAGTTTCTATATGTAGAAATACACATCTAGGACTTTGGTATGTATATATTAAACATGCGGATACATCTTCCTCTGTAGGTAGACGTCTTTCTTGCCACACTTTTAGCCTCACAAGCTGTTCCTTTTGTCCTCTCTCTCCTTCTAACGGGTGACTTTTTCCCTACTGCTTGTGCATTCACAACTGACCAGTGGCCATTTTCCAGAATTAGAGACTTTTCAGAGTCAAACGCTTATGGAACCATAAATACCAGACAGTGGCTACATTCCAAGAATTTCCTGGCATGAGAAAAGGAGGGTCAAGCTTTCTACTACAGACAGTGTTGTTTATACAGCCCAGGGCTTGCCTAAGTTACCTCTGCTTCTGCAAGGGGTTTGACCCTGTAGGCTGCAAACTATTAACCACAGTGTTCCTTGAACTACAAGAAATAAGCCCAGATCTCATTAGGGAGCTTTGCGCTTTAATTCTTGTCATTGCGTCTGCAATTGACCCTACTGCGTGTTCCATTCAGTACTTCAAAGTAAGGTCATTAACAACCAAGGGTGAAGGGCCTGTGCCGTGATCTCCTTAAATAAGTGACTTGAGCTGAAATGCAGAACCATGGGAACTTCCTCACCTACCTTTATAATGGATGCTTTGGTGGAAACCGAAGCCCTACAGTTTTCTCTATAGTCTGCATCTTTGTTCATGCCAAAGGCATTTAATCTCTTTTCAAAATTACTTTTACTGAGATAAAAAAAAAAAAAGACTGCCTCAGAAGGAGGAATTTAGTTCCATCCAGTGAGTTCAGGTGGTATAATTTCTGCACAGACTTTATTGTTTCCCACTGCTAAAAAGAAGAGAGAGGAGGCTGTATTATTCATGGAGCACTCTGTGTACCTGGTGGACACTGCATAGGACATTTTACATACCACCCCGAACAGTCTTCATAGAACATGGTCAGTTACATTTTAATCTGTCCATTTTAGAGGTGGGTAAATGGAGTCCTAGAATAGTTAACTTGTCCAGGTTGAAAGGACCTAGAATTAAGTCTGCTTGAGCCCATAGCCAAGCTCCTTCCACTAAACCACACTACCTGCCACAATTAGCTTGCAGGGCACTCTGTGTCCAAAGACCATGTCCACTTTCCTCCCTCCTCTTCCTCTTGCCTCCTCTCTCCTTCTCCTTTTCCTTTCTTTCTTTGTCTCTATTTTGTTTACCAAATATTTCAACTATACTAAAAGATTAGAAAATGATAAATCAGATATCCATGTACTGCCTAACACCAGAGTTTATAAATGTTAATATTTTTTATATTTCCTTTAGATTTTAAAAATGTAATCAAAATATTATATATCTGATTAAAGGCACCTCATCTCATTCCTTGCTCATCTTTCTCATAAATGAATATTATCCTGAAGTTAGTATGAATCCTTCCAGGCCATTTTTATATTGTTAAAACATATGTATTTATCCAAAAACAAGATATATTTTTTCAATGTTTAGTATTATTTTGTAAGATTTAATATTTTACACAGTGATGCTATACAGTACGGATGTCTTATAGTATACTTTTAAAAAATCAATATTATTATTATTTAGAGATTTTTCTCCATGTAAATGTAGTTCTAGTTCATTTATAAATGTATAATACCTATGTAATCATACAATACATAAATATTCAATTATATATTTATTTATAATTTATTTTTTTGTTATTTTGTTATTTTTTTGTTATTTTTTCCTTTACATACCTAATGGTTATTGTGTCTTTAATGAATGGAATATTTCTTATTGGTTGTTGCAGGCATTCAGGGACACAGCTGTTCTTTGTGTGTTTATCTTGCATCTAGTATCATTGTTGAATTCTCTTATTAGTTCTCACCATTTATCTCACCATTTTGACTATTTACATCTGCCAGCTATTTCCAGCTGCCAGCTACTCCCTTATGGATGGTCATTCGGATCGTTTACAGTATTTTCCCACTACAAGTGGCACACAGTGAATTCCTTCTACATGATTCTGTATGTCCCTGTTCAAGTTCCTCTAGAATCTCCTAAAAGTGGATTTGTTGATAATAGGCAATGCACATCTTTAACTTTACCAGATTGCCAAATGGCCTTATAAAGCATTGTAGTGATATAAATAATGCTATTTTTATATACTACAATGTATGAGAATTTGCATGTTTCCATAGTCTAGCAAATTATTAGTATTATCAGACTTCTTAATTGTTCTTAATCTTCAGGATATAAAATAGAATTTCATGTATTTAAACGTGTGTTTCTTTAAACATAAAAGTGTGTTTTATAAATTTATTTTATTTTTTTAAGTTTTTTAATTTTAATTTCAGTATGGTTAACATACAGTGTTGTATTAGTTTCAGGTGTACAATATAGGGATTCAACAGTTCCATGCATCACCTTGTGCTCATCACAAGTGCGCTCCTGAATCCTCATCATCTACTTCACCCATCCCCCACCACCTCCCCTCTGGTAACTATCAGTTTGTTCTCTAGAGTTGAGAGTTTGTTTTTTGGTTTGTCTTTCTCTATCTCTCTCTCTTTTCACCCTTTGCTCTTTTGTTTTGTTTCCTAAATTCCACATATGAGTGAAATCATATGGTGTTTGTCTTTCTCTGACTTATTTTGTTTAGTATTATACTCTCTGGTTCCATCTATGTCATTGCAAATGGCAAGATTTCATTCTTTTTTATTGCTGAGTAATATTTTATATTTATATATATATTTATTATATATCTATAATTGGCTATTGTAGATAGTGTTGCAGTAAACATAAGGGTGCATGTATCCCTTTGAATTAATGTTTTTGTATTTTTGGGGTAAATAGCCAGTAGTGGGATTACTGGATCATAGAGTAGTTCTATTGAACATAAAAAATGCTTAACATTTTTACATAAACATGGTGTCTTTTCTCCACTTACCTGTTCATACATTTTGCTGATTTTTTTTTCTTTCGGCTTATTTACCTTACTTACATTTTCTTATTGATTTATGAGTCCTTTAAATATTTTGGATATACTCTTTGATAATCACTACATAATGCAAATGTCTTCTGTTCTGTTGCTTGTATTTTCACTTTGTTCATGATATCATTTGTTATACAGAAATTTTTAATTTCAATATACTCAAACTTATCAAAACAATGTTTTGGGTTTCTTGTGTTTTGTTTAAGAAATAATTTTCAACCCTGATGCTGTAAAGCTATTTTAACATTTTCTTTTAAAATTTACTTTTTTTCTTTCCTTATCAAGGATAAGGTCTAGACAGACCATCAATCTGTCTAGAATTTTTTTTTTTTTTTTGGTATAGAGTGAGACCAGGTTCCGACTTTATCTTTTTTCGCATGGCTAGCCCTCAGTTCTGGCACATATCATTCAAAAGTTAGCCTTTTCCACAATAATTTGTAGTGCCTCCTCTGTCCTACATAAAGAGAGGGGTTGTTCTGCACAACTCCAGGGGGCACCATTCATATCATAGTCTATGTGAATGGCACAATCTTAGAGCATGTAGAATATAATGTAAATGGTGTCCCCTGGAGCTATATGGAATGTGGCAGCCCTGTATAAATCTCTGCTATATATGATTGCTTGTGTATTAGTTTCCTAGTGTTGCCAAAACAAATTACCACAAACTGCATGGCTTAAAACAACAGAAATATATTGTCTCAGTTGTGGGGGTGAGAAGTCCTAAATCAAGGTGTTGGTAGGGCCATGTTCTCTCTGAAGGTCCTAGGGGAAGACACTTCCTTGCTTCTTCCTAGCTTCTGGTGGTAGCCAGCAAACTTGGCATTTCTTGTAGATGAGTCACTGCAATCTCTGCCTCCATCATCACATGACATTCTCTCCTGACTGATTCCTGTCCTCACATGACCTTCTGATAGGAACACTAGTCATTGGCTTAGGGCCCAGCCCAGTCCAGTATGCCCTCATTTTGACTATTTACATCTGCCAGCTATTTCCAGATAAGTATATATTCTGTTAGGTGAACGTGATAACCACTACACTACGGAAACCAAATAAGCTTATATTCTGAAGTTCTTGGGGGAGCACTATTCAACTCTGTACAGTTTGATTGTTTTGCTGCAAGTTCTGTGTTGTTAGCTTATTTAATCTACATCTGTGCCCAAACCACCTTATCAAATTATTGTGGCGTAATGGTAAGTCTTTACATATGGTAGAATGAGCCCTCAGCTCTCTCTAATATTATTCTTCAAACATTTCTTGGCTTTTCTGTGCTCTTCAAAATCTATGATGTCCCTTTTTGGAATTTTTGGTTGAATTTTGAGATTAATTTGGGAGGAGTTGGCATGTTTATGATAGTATATGTAAATAGCTCCATTTATTTAGGTCTGTCTTCTTGAATTAATTTCCTCCATACATGTTTCCACATTTTTTTGTTATTTTTTCCTTTACATACCTAATGGTTATTGTGTCTTTAATGAATGGAATATTTCTTATTGGTTGTTGCAGGCATTCAGGGACACAGCTGTTCTTTGTGTGTTTATCTTGCATCTAGTATCATTGTTGAATTCTCTTATTAGTTCTCACCATTTATCTCCAGAGTCTGATTTGCTATATAGAAAATCATATTGCCTGTAAAGAATAATTTTGTTTTTCCTTTGAATTCTGATAATTATTTCCATTTTACCTTATCTTTCTGCAGTGCCTGGGACCTCCAGGGAAGATTTATATAGAAGTGGTGGCAGCAAACATTATTTTCTTGCCTATCATACATTTTTACAATAATATTTTGCTGACTAGAGATTTTGTGTTATCATAGTAATGATCATGATCAAGGCTTTATATTGTTTATCTCTAAGTTTCTCCCCCTCCCGGACCTTCTCAACTATCCCAATTTACGGAATCAGTTATATTTAATTTTCTACAACCAAGTCCAGAAATATATTACAGGGCCCCTTCCCAACATTTGGTGAATTGGGAATTACATATTGTCCTGAGTCTGTGGTGAAAGCCTCTGACCCTCAGTCTTTCTTCCAAAACCTTTTGTTTCCTGAGACACAAACTGCTGGGAATTGATCCTTGCCTGAGCCCTCTCATTCTGGGTCCAGTGTCTTGTTATTTTTGTCAACTCTTCCTTCGTAGGGGATGGACTAAGGATATAGACCTGCCTCAAATCAGCATCATTTTCTGCAACGTGAATGCTATTACTCATAGCACTCATTTGGCTACACATTTCCCTAGTGACTAGACTAGTAATTATCAGCTATAACTTTTTCATCTCTAACATACCAGAGTGTTAAGAATAGTGAATCACTATGACAATAAATAGCTACTGATGAATAGCTACTGGCAGGGGAGTGGGTGTACCAAAATCTCTGGAGAACTAAGAATAGTTTAGTAAAATGCCCCCAGTATCCCCAGGTATTTCTAATATGCCACTGACTTCTTCTTTCATTTTGGAATCATTGACCTTGAGGTACTTATTTCCTAGTTTTACCCACTAAGTCAGAGTCCTTGAGTAGCAAAACCTGAATTATTCAAATAGAGCCAAGTTCTCTGTGCCTTTCTAGATGCTGTGATTGGGGACTGCAGATCATTTTCCTCTTCCCCTCACCAAGCATATACCCGATAGAGCCCATTTCCTCTTGGATTTTTTTTGTTTGTTTCAAGTTTTTATTTAAATTCTAGTTAGTTGACATATTGAATAATATTGGTTTCAGGAGTACAATTTAGTGATTCATCACTTACATATAACACCCAGTGCTCATCCCAAGTGCCCTCCTTAATACCTATTACCCATTTAGCCCACCCTCCACCCACCCCCCCTCCAGCAACCCTCATCTTGTTCTCTATAGTTAAGAGTCTCCTATGGTTTGCCTCCCTCTCTCTGTCTCTTTTTTCCCCTTCTCCTATGCTCATCTGTTTTATTTCTTAAATTCCACATATGAGTGAAATCATATCATATTTGACTTTCTTTGACTGGCTTAATTTGCTTAGCATAATACACTCTAGCTCCATCCACGTCATTGCAGATGGCAAGATTTCATTCTTTTTGATGGCTGAGTAATATTCCATTATAGACACACCACTTCTTTATCCATTCACCAGTTGATGGACATTTGGATTCTTTCCATAATTTGGCACCTCAGGGTGCATGTGCCCCTTTGAGTCAGTATTTTTTTTTTAAAGATTTTATTTATTTATTTGACAGAGAGAGACACAGCGAGAGAGGGAACACAAGCAGGGGCAGCGGGAGAGGGAGAAGCAGGCTTCCCGCTGAGCTGGGAGCCCGATGCGGGGCTCGATCCCAGGACCCTGGGATCACGACCTGAGCTGAAGGCAGACGCTTAACAACTGAGCCACCCAGGCGCCCCTGAGTCAGTATTTTTGTATCTTCTGGGTAAATACCTAGTAGTACAACTGCTGGGTCATAGGGTTGTTTTATCTTAAACTTTTTGAGGAACCTCCATACTGTTTTCCAGAGTGGTTGTACCAGTTTGCATTCCCCCCTTTTCCACATCCTCACCAACATATGCTGTTTTCTGTGTTGTTAAATTTAGCCATTCTGACGGTGTGAGGTGGTATCTCACTGTGGTTTTGATTGTATTTCCTTGATTATGAGTGATGTTGAGCATCTTTTCATGTGTCTGTTCATCAACTGTATGTCTTCTTTGGAAAAATGTCTATTCGTGCCTTCTACCCACTTCTTAGCTGGATTATTTGGGTTTCTTTGGGTGTTGAGTTTGATAAATTCTTTATAGATTTGGATACTAATCCTTTATCAGTTATGTTATTCTTCTTGGATCTTTTGAAGCATTGAAGCCCTTATGGTCAACTTTCTGCAGATATTGGCAACAGCTATAGAAATCATCTGAAAAATTTCCATTTATAAAGAAATTCATTAAAAACAATGATCTATAATTATAAATGCTCCATAATTAAGAATTATTTTAAATTGGTAAAATTCTTAATCTTTAATCTCCATCTTATTACTCTGTTATCGTATATGAAGAGCAGCAGCTACTTTGAAAATCAATTTAGCATCTCACTTCTTTTCAATGTATACATCTTGATTATATAAAATGCTTTCCTATGTTTTCACAGTTTCAAAACAATTATAATAAACCCAGTCATTATAACCTAGATACAATATTTTGATATGTATGGTTATCTTGAATAAATTTACACCAAAGCGTAATATAGAAATATAGAAAACACTCCATTATTTAGCATGTATTCACTGATTAAAGAAAGTGTTTTTTTATTAACATTTTTTTCTTTTACTCAGTGGTTTTATTTTACAGCCTGAGAATTATACATATTGTTTCATGGCTTTCGGTTTTCTAAAAAGGATACATCTCATTGGAATCTTAACTAAGGAAATATAAAAAGACAAAAGAACAGAAAGAAGTGGACAAATTTGACATTTTCCAAATGATATTAAGATGTATTTCTCTTGGCTCATCTATAAAGGAAACTGTCATGGTGACAACTGCAGAGACAGAATCTCACCCTAGTTGAGAATTCCTCTTGGTTTTTAAGAATCATCTAGGCCTGGATTCCAGAGCCAGTTCTATAACTGGCCAGAAGAGAAACCCAAGGTAATGTCTTTTCTCCTAGTATCTCTTCCCTCGTAGACACATTGGGGCTAGCAAAATTTTATCTTGGTGGACTGCCGTAAAGATTAGAGATCACTTATGAAAAGACCTTGATACACAAGAGGCACTCAATCAATGGTAACTATTGTCTTCTAATTCTTGTTAAAGAAATATAATTAAGTTGCCATTTTCTTTAAAGACTGAAATCTGAGTCAAATCTATCATACTTTGTTGAATGGCTCCTGTGTCTGAGAAGTTAAGCACTAAAACAGTGAGCAAAGATAGGTGAAACACTGTCCCTTTTCCTGATAGGTTATAATCTAGTTTAAAGGGACAAAATCAGGCATATAACAAGATAACTGACAATTCAAAAGCATAAGTGAACTCTAATGAACTCTTGGCACATTGTCATCCTCACTAAAATATATACTGAATGAATAAATGAATGAGTTGTGAGGAGACAGAAGGAATAGGCTTGGATATACAGGGAAGAAAAGGAAAAACATTCTTTCCAGCAAGAGTAAAAAATGTTAGTTCAGTTCAAGACATTGCAAGCAGATCAGTTTGGTTAAATACAACAAAATAATTGTTTTCATGGCCTATTTATAAGAAGAGTAAAATACCTTTAAACTAATGAAAGGCATATTCTCTGAGAAGCACTTAAACTATAGTTTGGAATTCACAATTTGGGAGAAATTGATGCTGGGTAAGAAAATGTTTTGTCTTAATAGATTAGCCATCTTTTGGAATTTACTCAAGTAAATACACAAAGATTGGCTAGAAAATCTGGTTTGGAATCATTGATGAAACCCACCTATGATAATCCATTAAGATTACAACCAACTTTTAGGGCCCAGTTACAATCACTTCAAACCCAAGTAGATGTATTACCTGATTCTAGTATCTCCTACCAACAAAAATCTCACCTTTTCATTTAGATAAGTTCCCATATTAGCCCTTCATGTTTGCTTATAAGCCAACATGGCTGACTGTCATCTTAGGGATCTGCCATGTTCTTCCACTCCTACTAAATCTGCCCTTGGCCAAAGTCATCTTCCCCCAAAGTAGCAGAAGCAGCTTTATTTATTTATTTAGCCATTTCTGATACAGCTTTCATGAGATTGCCAGTGTCCATGCCAAGGATGCTTTATTCCTCTCTTTCAAAGCTGCCATTCCTCAGGGTAGTATATATATTGGATTTTGTATGGAGATGGGAGAACAGTCTTCCACCTGGATCTGGGGCACCCTTTGTTTCTTGGACCCAAAGTAATACTGTTGTTGAACATCTGAAATTTTTTCACAAAGCCTTTTCAGTATTTTCTCCTCTCTTTAGCTCCTGCAAGCAACTTTTCAATGATTTTCCCAAACAAAAAAGAATACAGACAAATGCAAGCAACATAAAACAAGCAGACAGACAAATGCAAGCAACATAAAACAAACCATATGTGTTGCATAGAATCAGACAACAGTTCAGACACAATATTTTTTCTATCCATATACAAAGAAAGTACCATGACCCTTTCCCCTAAGAATGCATAACCTCTTCTTCCTACTCACCTCTCAGAAGGATAAAATATTAAGGAGTTGCTCCTGGCTTGACCATCTTAGTCCACCTATATTAGAGATAATTCAGTTTATTTGTTTTACAGTTAGAAAAACGTTTAGTATATACACAACTCAATGGCTTATTCAAAGGGCTTAGTTTTTCCAAATGTGAAGTTTATACCTCTAAAGGAGAAAAGGTAAATTTTTAAAATGATTGTGGCTTTTTTCCCAGCCCTTTTCCAATCTTCAAAGTTTTCCCCCAAATTAGAATCTAAGTTTCCACTAATATACATTCTTACATTTAGTCAAATTAGAATGTTTCCTATGCAATTTTTGGGTTACTTCCTTGGCTCTTAAACATTAAGAATCTGAAAAAAAAAAAAAAAAAAAGAGTCTGGGAGATAACTGCAGAGGTGATACTAAATCAAAAATCAAAGGTGCTAAGAACCTGAAGGAGTTAATGAAGTTTGTGGTACTGCTAGAATCAGAGCTCTGTTTTGGTAAAATTTATTTATAAGATGTTTTTAGCCAAGAAAAGTTACAGAGATGCTTCTGAGAAGTATCTGCAGCAGTCTTCAAAAAAAAAAAAAAGACAAAATAGAACAAAAAACAAAACAAATGATCCGGAATTCACCACTCTGTCTCCTACAGAATCTACATTAAGGAAAATGTCTGGGTATTGAAATACACTTTGGAATATTAAAAGGGTGCTATGTATTATTTGGTTAAATTGCCAGTATCAGGAAGAAGGATCACTAATAAGGAAGATGCTCACTACTCATTGTTCTAGCAACAATAGACTCAAATGAATAATTGCATGATAGCAGGAGATAGGGCTTCAGTTTATCATAGAAATGCTCTTAATTAGACTTGCTATACCACTGTATGTCTCACCTGAATTGCCCATGTATTATTGATAAACTATTGGATTATTTTACATATCATGTGTTCATCTCGGTCTGATGAAGGCTCAGTTGTGTATTGCAATCTGCTAACTATGGTTGGTTGGCTGGTGCACTGGAGTTCATCAGCCCCCAGTTCTAATTCAGGACGTCACTGAGGTATGAATAGATTAGGTTATTCTGCAGCCCAGAGGTTGATCCTTTATTAGCTCTTCAGTATTTGATAATTATAATGAAGATCACAACTGCAAGATCTAATTAAGTTTGGAACTTTCCAAAATTGACTTTCCATAGAAAATTTCATGCTGAATGAATGTGACAATCCAGAAAATTAAAGAAATAGCCTCTTGCATGACTGTATTTCATTTTCCTCCTCATACATAGAAGCATAGAATCCTGGGGCTAAAAACAGGGTTGAACAACTTCCTAAATTAAGAACAATTTTGCACATGGCCAAGATTTTAATGTTTATTCCCATCCAAGAAAAGTTTGTACATAATAATGCTTCTCATGGGTATATAGCAGTTTAATTTTCCAAGTGTTTTTACCAGTGTTATCTTGCTTTATCCTCACATCATCTGAGTTAGGTAGGACGGATGTTTGTGATGTGACTGTGCACTGAGCTAGTAAGATGTGGGTTCAATTAGCAGTAAGTTAACTTTTGGAGCCTCCATTTCTTCCTCTGAAAAATGGGGATGAAAATAGTTCCCAGGGGGTCTTCTGAGGATTAGAAATGGTTTCTAGTGAGTCTGACCTTTTTAGTATATGGTTGTGGTGATTCTCCCATCTACTAGGCCTTCCTATTTTTGAGCCAGAATCCTGCCTTAGGCTGAGAGTGTTCTTATTTCCAGGCACATGTACCTGATCCATTCTGGATGTGGGGATGAACATCTCAGCAACAGTATTTGCCCTTAGGATTAGGAGTTGCAGCAAATAGTTTAGCTGTATTTTCTATCACCAATACAAATGCAACTGAGAGAGCTAACTTGTAATCACCAGATTCCATATAATTTTTGCTCAAAAACCTGATGTAGTGGTACATTTTCCCCTCCATAGGAGGACAAACTTTCTCAGATGGTGTGCCCTTATTTCTAATAGGTCCACTTTAAACATGTGTGCTGTACTCTCTGCTCTTCAGCAGGCCTCATCTGAACTGTATTCCAGGACTGTCCAGGCTCATCTTTCTCCTTTTCTCATTTGATTGTACTTAGAAGCAGGCTGGTATGATTTAAGAAGGCTGGATTATTGGCAGTGCAGTATGCTTTGAGAGTCTAGTAAGGACTCCCTTAACATGGAGGACCTCACTCCCAGCCTTTCACCACTGGTGTGAGCCAACTCAGCAGTGATTGATTCCTTTGCAATTAACAGAAACTTGTTATCACTCATGTCTACTTTACTCTGGTAGCTCGTGAAATTCTCTGAATGGATCAGAAAACTGAGAAAAACTCAGTATAATAAGATGCAGGGCAGGTGGATTTTCATTGTGTAGAGTGGTAGAACACAGGAGGGTCTTGAGTTCATCAAAGAAAAGAACCGTAGTCAGGTGCTGAGGAGCACAGGTACTGGTGGATGGAGAAGCTTGGTGCTCAAAGGGGAGGTGGGACAGCACCAAAATGCTGATTATCAGTATGACTTTCTTGGGCTAAATCTGCCATCAAGCCTTCTCTTGACACACTTCTTATCTTGCAGGAAACCAATGTCAGTTTAGGTCATCGCCAATGTTTGTTTTGGGCTCCTGGCAAGAATAGGCATAGGCTCGCTATGTGGGGAGTTAGATTCTGTTCTCCTGGTCTCTCTACTTCCCAGTGTCCCAAGGCACTTATTTCACTGTTCTAAGAGAACTGGGAAGGAGAGAGACTCAGTGTTTCCCTTTAGCCTTCACACTTTCCTGTCTGCTGTTTTCCTCTCTGCCTTGGGAGTTCTCAGCTGTCACACTGAGCAGCCCTCACTTAGATCTGGAGACACAATCACAATTCAGTTTACAACTCCATACATCAGATAAATCTGTCCACATGTCTAATTGCATTATGTTTTGCCATTCATTTATTCTCAACAGATGGAACTTCTATTCTGTGCCAGGCACTGTTGTAGTATTGGAGATAATCAGTGAAAAAAGTGCAAATAAAAACCTTTGCCCTCACAGCTCATGCATTTTGGTCAATGAGGTAATGTTTACACTACAATCACTACATAACAGGCACTTTTCATAGCCCTTTACATGCACTGGTTTTATTCAATACTTATAGGTGGATACTATTATCTGCCTCATATTGCAGATGAGGAAGTTGAGGAAAGTGACTTGCCCAAGTCATGCTGCTAGTAAGCTATAGGGCTGGGATTTCAACCTAAGCAATATGAAGGATAGCAAGGTTGAATAGCGTTTTTCGTATTTTAGATATCTCGTGACCCTAAGACTCTAATGGCTTCTCTGATGATAAATAAACCTTTTCAGAGCAGATGTAGAAACTGTCTTAGCTTCCAGCTTTCTGTCCCTCTGTCAAATATAGTAGATGTGTTGAAGTAGATGTGTGAGACCTGATGTAAAACCCTAAATGCGTCAAATGAAAGAGAAATAAGCCATAAGTGTATGCTGTGTTTTCAGATGGATTTGGACACAGAATGTTTTGAGTGACACTGAGTGATTTTCCTCATAATTGGTTAAAATAAAAAAAAAAAGAGAACCAGGTAAATGTATAGTCACCCATATTTGAAAGATTCCATGGTAATCTGCCAAACTTTAGGAGCTGTTGACCAAGGAACCCAAACTCTATCATGCAATGGTTATTCTCTTAAAATAACTTGGGGCGCCTGGGTGGCTCAGTCCGTTAAGCGGCTGCTTTTGGCTCAGGTAATGATCCTGGGGTCTTGGGATCGAGCCCCGCATCCGGCTCCCTGCTCAGCGGAGAGCCTGTTTCTCCCTCTCCATCTGCCTGTCACTCTGCCTACTTGTGCTCTCTCTCTGTCTCTCTCTCTCTGTCAAATAAATAAATAAAATCTTTAAAAAAAATAAAAAAATAAAATAAAATAACTGGTCAGTCTGCAACCAGCCTCTTGTGGATTGCAGGGCTCTGGGAAAACAACTCTGACAGAACCAAATACATTAAAGTATCCCTAGGGCCAGACAGTAGTGCCTGAAATTTCTACCTTTTGTAGTTTTTATTGCATAAGAGGCTTTATAAAAAGCAAATAAAATTAGGAATAGTTACAATTGTTATCAGCAAATCTTTTAATAGTTAATTGGTAGAGAATGGGAAAAACATAGAGCAGAATATGGTTAGAAGACAGATCAATTAAAAACAAAGAAGAAAATAAACTTAGAGAATGGTAAGAGTATTTACCTCCCAATCATATCTCCTGACAAAGTTTGCCTGCTTCCCCACCAGCAGGTAGTGTCCATGAGGTTGAGGCCTTGTTCTGCTCATTGCCTTGTCTCTAGTGTCTAAGCAGTTTAGACACAGAACAAGTACTCTGTCTATATTTGCTGAGCCAATGGCTAAGTGAACACCAACAGATTAAAGGAAATAATGTATAATTGCTGAATAAAGTTTCCTTTGACATGGTTCTGAATACTTAAGGAAGATCCCCTTTTAAGATCAAGGCAGTTACAACACTCGGTTTCAACTTTATTATCTCTAATGACTATCATCTAAACAACAGGATTTTAAGCTCAGTAACAGGAAGATATTATTTGTTTTCTTCTTTCTTAAACCACTATTGAATGAATAATAAATGAATTGGCAGGCCAAAACAAGAGAAACAACAGTGAAGTAGGGGATAAGTAGGAAATACTGCGTTATTGTTATGAGTCAGACCAGCTAATTTATCTGGAGAGTAGGAAGAAAAGAATAAGGCAATGTAGGAAGGAAAATATATTCTTTTAAATCTATATTTTAAAATCTTACTCTTCTTGTGCTTTGGGTCCATTTCTATACAGTGGGTTCCCAATAAATGTTTATTGACTGCTTTATAGATTTCCATTTTCACTCCAAAATCAGCAAGTCTAACTCAAATAATGCCTCAATTTAAAATGGATTAAAAATAAACATTTATTTAATTTTCACTAGGCTGATGTTATTGAGACCCATTTTTGCTTATTGCTAGAACCAATATGCAAATTACTGAGACTCCAAAACTCATCTAGCTCTTCACCTCTCACACTCCCTCACTGCCAATTCATTTATTCCTCCCTGCAGTCAATGTTTTTGATTACCCATCACCACAGGGTCTGGCATATGATGGGCACTCGACAGATAATTCATTTATTTTGATTTTAAAAACCACCCTCTTTGCAGTGTGCAGGATGAGTTGTTGGAAAAATGTTAAGTCAAGAGGACTAGTTAAGTGTAATTGTCTTGAAAAACTTTTGATCATACCACAGCAGAATAAAACTCTTGACTTCACACCCCCGCCCCCAAAACATGGCAGTTTATGACTCATGTCATAAATGTGGTATGCTGGGTTCATGTACTGTATATATCATAAAACATACACAAAAACAGAAATAAGAAAGGATGCCATAAAATTGAAGAAACAACAACAAAAAAACAACCCACAATATTTTTCTGTCATGCTTTCTTCTACTATAACTAACCAGGATCTCAAGGCGTTATACATACCTTGGGAAGATATGGGTGTAAATCCTTATTTCAGAGAGTCTTTATAATTTTGAAACTTTCTGAATTTTTGTCAGGTGTGACTGGATGTCCATTGTTTATAGCTCCTAAAGCAGCTGACAAAGACCTTGTTCTAGAAATAGGGAATGGTTCGTGTTTCCATTTGCGCCAGGTTTGCTTCTGCCTGCATTTTTGGGATTACTCCTAATTTGTGTCCGTTTTTGTTTTCTGCAGTAATCCTTTTTAAGTCCTGTGTCATGCAGTGAGACCTGCTTTTGTTAAAATGAGATAATATGATATGGAAATCCACTTGTTGAGTACTATGTTGCTTGGGATAAGTTGAAAGTAAATAAAAATGTCAGTAAGGCAACACCAGCCCTTCCGTGTTGTAGAACTCTCACTCTTTCTGCAAGATTCCTTTGCCAATCTGACATGATGTGTGAACATCTGATGTGCAGACCAAGAAAGGGTACAGAATAAATTTGTATATTACATAAAAGTAGAACTCAATCTTTTCTCTAGCTTTAGGCAAAAAATAGAACAATCCAGTATTTTCTTCCCACACCCCAGGGAATCAGCATAGGAATCCCTGGAGTCTACAAACCTACTTTTTGATGTTGTTGCCCTGGAGGGCGCCAAAAGGAAGCAGTGGAAGGGGAGATGTGAAGAGAAATATATGAGGTAAAAGCAAGTGAATGTGGCGCCAATGTCTTGCTCTCTCAACGATCCTTGTTGAATCAACTGAATTTTGTTTTTGTTTTTTTTTAATTTCTACCACTACAACTCTTATTTTGGTCCACAACTTATATCCGAAGTACTGCAAGGCATAATTGTAATTTTAGGTTATTGTACTTTTTAAATTTGTATTTATGTGAATTTTCAAAATGTTATACCATGGCATGCATTGTGAGGTATAAACAAGGAAAATCTAATCATAGCTGAAAAAATTCAGAAATAAAATTTTTGCAGTACTATTTTAAATTAAAAAATAAAAAGAACTAAGTTAAACACAGAAAATGTTTTGTGTTTCTTTTCCAAAGATCTAAAAAAGTGTGTTATTTTTGTATGTTACATATTGACAATACTTGGCAATTTTTGCAGGGTAAGTGTAAGAGAATCTTAAGCTTGTCTGAAACTTTAGAAATAAAATAGGCCCTAGATAATTTTTATTTATATTATATATATACCTATTATATTACATACACCATATTAGTTATTATGTATAACATATGTAACATATATTCATGTTATATTTATAGTTTGTGAATTACATATCCCTTTTTTAATTTCATTTTTCTTTATTCTGTTATTTATTTTTGTCACTTCTTCAATCATAAACGTCTACACCAGAATCCAGGCAGAAGAAATAAAAAGGTGCAACCTAGCAATTTAATTCTGTCTTACAATAGCAATAATGAAAATCATTGTTTATGTTTGACTTTTTAAAAATGTTTTCACATTTATCTTTTTATTTGATTCTGCCAACATTCTAAAGTAGATATTAATATTATTAATAGTATTATGTCCCCATCTTATAGATGAGGAAGTTAACTGTGGAGTGACTTGCTCGAGGGCTTCATGTCCAGCAAGTATAAGAGCTAGGACTTGAAATCTCATGACTGTTTTTTTTCCGAATAATATTCTGTGTTCTCTTTGTGTATTCCATTGTACAATGCATTTTTTCCTTAATTAGAAGCTCTAGCAGGGAGTATAGGGGAAAAAGAGGTTAGACCTTTCACAGTCCTTTAAATATGAGACATCCTAAATTAACAAAAAATAATGTACAGAAAATAATATAATAGATGTCTCTATATCAACCATCAATTTAAATAACTTAATATTTTGCAAAATTCATTTCACGTCTCCATCTTTAAATACATCAATTAATATTATGGAATATTTATGTCTAAGGTTTTAGGTTTCATTCCTTTTTTTTTCTTATTCCAGAATTATTCTGAAGTTGTATTATATTATTCCCAAATGTATTTATACCTTTAATGTCTTCTATAATAAATATATTATTTGGGTTTAAAAACTTATGTATGTAAGTCTGTGTTGGGAGCAGGGGCATTATGCCATGTGTTTTAATTGGCAACTTGTATTTTTTTTTTCATTTCAACATCATGATGTGAAGATTTAATTCATTCATTTATACTCTTATTTAGTATTTCATTGCATAAATAAGCCACATTGCATTTCCTAATTGAGACAACTTGGGTGTTTATGCTTTTTTCTGTCACAAACGTTGCTACAGTAAGCACCCTTTATATGTCTCCTTTTCCATACATTTGAGAGACTTTAAGGTAGATATGTAAGAAGAGTAATATCTGGGTCTTAAGGTATGTGCACCAATACTCCTTCCAAGGGAATTCCAAATTGCTTACCAACATGGTGGTACCAAATTTCACTCTCACCAAAATTTCCATATTCCAATGTGCTTATTTTCATAGTATCACTAGGCTATTCATTCTGTTAACCTAATGGGTATGAAATAGTGTTTCATTGTTGAACGTTTATGTCCTTGATTTTTAGTGAAGTTGAAAAATTTTAAATATTTTATCAACAAGTTGTGCTTTTTTGTGTATATTTCCTAATACCTTTGCCCATTTTTTTTTTTCTATTGGGTTACTTGTCTTTTCCTTATTGATTCATGGAAGTTTTATATATTCTGAATTATAATCTGTTTTTAGATGTAAGGATTATAAATACCTTCTAATTTGTGGCTTGTCTTTTTCTTTCATTTATTTTCTTATATACATTTTTATTCTTTGTTTATAAAATACTTCTGCTCTCCCTAAGTTTTTGCACAGAAATCTTTAAATCCTATGATCTCATTTGAAATACCCTCTACTTTCTTCATTATGATGAGATTCCACTTAACACCGAAGATTTAAAATTTTAAAAACAAATGATTGGAATGAAGCCAGTTTGAAAAGACTACGTACTATATGATTCAACTATATGACATTCTGGAAAAAGCAAAGCTATGGAGACAGTAAAGACATCAGGGGTTGCCAGGGGCTTAGGGTGAGGGAGGGAGGGAGGGAGGAGAAATAGATGGAATATAGGGGATTTTTAGATCAGTGAAACTATTCTATATGGTACTGTAATGCTTGATGCATGACATTATACATTTATCAAAACTCATAGAATGTGCAAACCCAAGCAATAAATTATAATGTCAACTCTGGACTTTAGTTAAAAATGTATCCTTATTGGTTCAACAATGATAATAAATGCACCACACTGATGTGTGATGTTAATAATAGGGGAAAACAAATTGGAGGATCAGGGAGTGTATGGGAACTCTGTGTACTTTCTGCTCATTTTTTTCTATAACATAAAATGTCTCTAAAAAATAAAGTCTATTAATTTAAATGAATGCATTCTCTGACAATGCATACTTCCTTTCCACATATGAAAGTGATTAGAACCCTGAAGGAATTATTAGAAGCCAGTGTTGGAAAAGAACTGGTTTTGGGGTGCCTGGGTGGCTCAGTGGGTTAAGCATCCAACTCTTGATTTCAGCTCAGGTCATGATCTCAGGGTTGTAAGATTGAGCCTCATGATGGGCTCCATGCTCAGCAGGGAATCTTGAGATTCTCTATCTCCATCTCCCTGTGCTGCGCCCCCCCCCACTCTCTCTCTCTCTCCCCCTCTCTAAAGTAAATAAATAAATAAAATCTTAAAAAAGAAAAAAAGAAAAGAACTGGTTTTGCAAGTCAGAGATTAATTATCTGGTGACTAGGGTGCCCAGGTTGGTACAGGTATATGCCTGTTGTTCTGGAGTAATTATTAATAGCATCCTCTATCACTCTCAAAAATATCCCATTTAGACAATAAATTATATGACCATCCTGCTGGTATCCCTACAGGCTTGGCTATCAAATATGAGAGATACAGTTTTCTTTGACTAAAATAGGTTGGAAGGTGGTTTATAGATGTCTTCCCAGGTTCCCTCATTCTTGGTGTAAAAAGCAGCTTAGTTTTCAGCATGATGATTACCTCTGGCTCTGTGCTCAGGAATGACAGTTATAATTAATAACTGGGGAAAAATCATAGTTTATGCTAGAAGACAAGTGTGGTGTCAGTAGAGGTGTGTGTTAGAAAGCAACAGATCTGACTCACTGGGGAAAGGAACTGAAATATTTCTTCTTGATGTGAAGCATGAAGATAAGCTTGCCATTCTCAATTCTGCTTTGCTCTTTACCTTGCTCTGCTAGCTCCTGTACAGGGACAAGTGTCCTTGGGCTTGAGTTCCAGTTGTGCTATGTGGTCTGAGATAAGACACATAATCTTTTGCGGTCTCGGTTTCCTCATTTGGAAAATAAGACACTCGAGTCAGATAATCTTATCTTTTAGTTCTAAACTTGTCTGATTACCTGTTCTACAATTTTTAGATGCGCTGCTGAAGGCAAGAGTAGTGGGAGATAAGCCTAGAAAAATAAATGAGGCAAAAAAGTAGAGGTTCTGAGAAGCTCAGAGTTCGGACTTGCACTTCTGGATGTGACAGAGTAGCTGGCATCAACCAAACATTCCCACTGAGAATAACTAGAAAATCAGATATAATATAATAAACAATTGTTTGAAGGAGGAAGCAAGAACCAGCCAGTATTTGAGGAACCATGATTACAGAGAGAAGGGAACATCATCTTGTGCTTCATTTGTCTCTTCTGGAAGTTAGCTGATTCTTGGTGTGAGTTTTGTGCTTGAGAATCTGGGGTAGCTCTTACTAAGAGACATAGGAGCTGGTGAAGCTTTGGCAATCATATGGGGCTAGAGAGACAAATTCAGATTTCAGGGCTGTCAAAGCAGCCAGGACCTGAAGGTCCAAGTTCCTGAAGTAAAGAAAAGCACAAAGAAGTAAGCCTGACTCTCAGGTTTTTGTCTGTTTGTGGAACATGCTAAATTCTTAAAGGAAAAAAAAAAATTATTTATTTGAGAGAGAGAGCACGAGCAGGGGGAGGGGCAGAGGTAGAGGGAGAGAAAGAGAATCTCAAGCAGACTCCCCACTGAGCATGGAGCCTGACTCAGGGCCAGATTTCCTGACCTTGAGATCATGACCTGAGCAGAAACCAAGAGTTGGATGCTTAACTGACTGAGCTACGCAGGCGCCCCAGGAACATGCTACATTCTCAAGCTGCTCAGGGTTAGAACTTAAGAATCAAAACAAAAATGTGCTGAAAAATAATGTGGAGTTGTTGGCAGCTTCATAGCCTCAAGGAGAGGAAAGAAAATAGGGTTCAGAATATGTTGAAGAAGGGCCCTAATGCCAGGCTTTCAGTCAGGATCTCTAGGAGGCTATACTCCAGGACGGTGGGGGCAGAGGGAAGAGAGGTAAATTGAAGCTTACTAAAACTGAAATCCAGTCTCAACTCAGCTCAGTTGTGGATTAGATGAAGGCATTTTGTTTTTTCTCTAGCTGAGTGGGGAAGATGACAAATGATATTATCTCAAGACTGTACACATTTTCATACAGGATATATAATGTTCAATAAAAACATGCATGCACACATACAGAATTTTTAAAGAACACAATACAAAGTAGAGTATAGGACACAAACCATAATTTAGAGCCCTTGAGTTTAACCGATAATAGCAGCATATAGACAGGACCAAGAGAAGGTGGGGATCGCCGTGAAGACAATTTACCCACATCCCTACAAGGACCAATTACATCAGTTTGGACACTTTGTGTTGTAAATGGCAGAAACCCTATTTCTAACAGAGTAAAACAATCAAAATAATTGTTGACTTATTAGCTGAAAAGTCCAGAGATGATGGGCTAGGTTTCTGGATTTGATTTTGGGGTTCCACTCTGTCATCCAAGACAGCTTTGCTTTTAGAGTGTCAGCCATAAATCTTCCCTCATAGCAGCAAAATGGCTGCAGTAATTCCAGACTTCACATACACACAATTCTTTAGAAGAAAGGAGATGGCTGGGGACTAGTAGCTTTCTCAGAATTATGAGAAACATTCTAGATACGAAACCTCCAGGAAACATTTTTCTCAGAACTAATTGGCACAAATTGGGTTCAATGTCAATTACCGGACATATGCCTGTGACCAATAACTCTGACAGATGAAATGGGAAGGCTCTAACTAGTCTAAAATAATCACAGCCCCCTCCCGGAGCAGAGCACTACACATTTCAAAAGCAGGGTAAGAGGTGTTGGGGAAGCACAACAACAGCTATTATGGAAGTTTTGAATAAATATGTGCATGGTGAAAGAAACATGCAACTATAAAAAAAAAGAAAAAGCCGGGGTACCTGGGTGGCTCAGTTGGTTAAGGGTCTTCCTGCCGCCCAGGGCTCAGGTCATGATCACCAGGGTCCTGGGATCAGCCCCATGTTGGGCTCCCCACTCAGCAGGGAGTCTGCTTCTCCCTCTGCCCTTCCTCCCCTCCCCTTCTCCGCCCCCCCGCTGCTCATGCTGTCTCTCAAATAAATAAATAAAATCTTTTAAAAAAGCCTAGAGAAAAGAGAAAATATATAATTATTGCAGGTAAAGTGACCATCCCAGAAGAACATGTGTTACAGAAAACAAGAGAATTTTCCACAGCAAATGCTGGGAACTGTCAAATTTAAGGTGATTACATGAGGGAGAAGAGTAAAAAGATTAACAATTTGGAAGATAGTGTAAATTAGAAGAGGATATTGCTAAGCCAATTAAAAAAAAAGGCCTTGAGTAAAAATAGCTACATTACTGGATTAATTTATAAATTAGAAATAGAGCAGTATAGAATCAACATGGGTACCAATCAAATCAATAACATGGGAAAATTCCTAGGAAAATGAGATGAAATAGAGAAGATAAAGAAATGATATCAAAAGAGGCTATAGTACATATGGAGCCAGAAAATGGAGATTATATGTGTCAATAATTGGTGTTCCCTGAAGTAGAGAATAATGTAGGAAGAAAATGGTCTATTTTCAAAGATGTGATAGAAAACTCCCTTGAAATGAAAGGAAATATAATCCTATACATCAAAAATGTGTTACCCTATACCAGGAAAAACCGTTCTCAAAAAACATGCAAACACACATCCTGGGAAAGATTATTGAATTTCAAGTCCCTTCCCCTACAAAAAAAAAAAAAAAATCCTTGGTTTTAAATTCAGAAAGTGGAAATCTCCCTCAAGGATAAATAATCAATCTGATCCATAGATTTAATGTTATTCTACTAAAAATTTGAAGTTTGCATGAATGGGTTTGTGCACACATATGTGTGTGCACACTCATTTATATATGGAACTTGACAAGGAATTTAAAATTCATACCAAAGCACAAAAGGCAAATAATAGCCAAAGGCTCCTGAAGAACAAGATGGAAGAGACTTGCCTTCTAGAGCTACAATTTTCTAGAATAATTGTGACGATGTGACATTGGCACAGGAGGAAGAAATATACAAGTGTAATATAGTAGATGATCTCGGGCGCCTGGGTGGCTCAGTTGGTTAAGCGACTGCCTTCGGCTCAGGTCATGATCCTGGAGTCCCGGGATCGAGTCCCTCATCGGGCTCCCTGCTCGGCAGGGAGTCTGCTTCTCCCTCTGACCCTCCCCCCTCTCATGTGCTCTCTCTCATTCTCTCTCTCTCAAATAAATAAATAAAATCTTTAAAAAAAAATATAGTAGATGATCCCTAAACATATCAACTTCTATAATGAAACTTGATTTATGACAGAGTTGGACTGCAGGTCAGTAATGAGGAATGGACTTTTCAATCTCTACTGGTATGGACTTTTGAAGTGTGCTAGGATAATTGGTTAGACATGGAAAAAGAAAGAAACTGGACTCCAGCCTTATGCTTATGCCAAAATAAATTTCAAGTGGCTTTAAGACCTACATATATAATGATAAATTTATTACATTTTAAAAAGAAAAAAACTCTAATATCTTAGGTAAAGAAGGAGTTCTTAAGACATAAAAAAAGGGTACAACATAAAGGGAAAAACTTGGATAAATTTGACTCAAGTAAAACCAGGGACTTCTGTTTATCAAAAGACACTTTATAGATAGTGTTGGCAAAGGTTTACAGCAATCAGAACTCTTCGGCATTGCTGGGGGAAATATAAATTTGTACAGCCATCTTGGAAAACAGTTTGTATTATCTCATAAATAATCCCAGCTACCCTGCTTCCTTGATACGCCCTAGAAAAATGATGTACATGAGCCCCAGAACATAGTATGAGAATGTTTGTAGCAGTACGTTTTCCAGAAGTAAAAACAAATGGGCACACAGACACTGGAAATACCCAAATACCACTTGGGTATAGAATGAATGAATTCTTTGTGGATGCATTCCATGAATGCTAGAAACCTGTGTAAAGGAAGAAACTGCCTCTAGTATAAGAACATGGAAAAATCTCAGGAACATAACTTTGAGGGGAACAAAGCAAATCATGGCAAGATACATAGGATATGATTCTATTTGTATGCAAAGCAAAGTTTGAAACAGTATCTCAGAAATTATTGAGCTGGAAAAAATAGTGGCAAAATCAATGAATAAATATCAGAGTTGCATCTTTGAAAAATCAAAACCAAACCATAAACTAGATAAAGCTGTCTAGAGTAATCAAGAAACAAAATAGAAGAAACACAAATATATATACAATTAAAAATGTATCTGTTTTTGATTGCTGTTTTTTCAAATTACCACAAACTGGCTTTTTTGTTTTTTGCTTTTAGATTTATTTATTTATTTGACAGAGAGAGAGAGAGAGAAGCAGCAGAGGGAGAGGGAGAAGCAGACTCCCTGCTGAGCAAGGAGCCTGATGCAGGGCTTGATCCCAGGACCCTGGGATCATGACCTGAGCCAAAGGTAGACGCTTAACCGTCTGAGCCACGCAGGTGCCCCAAATTACCACAAGGTGGTTGAAAACAACACAAACTTATTATCCCACAGTTCTGTAGGTCAGAAGTATAGGTGGGCTTAGATGATCATCTGGTTCCACTGGCCCAGGGCTCAAAAGGATGAAATGAAGGTGTCAGTCAACCTGGGCTCTCATTCTGAGGCTCTGGGGAAGAGCCTGCTTCCAAGCTCATTTAAGCGTTGGCAAAATTAACCTCCTTGTGGTTGTAGGGCTGAAGTTACTGTTTCCTTGCTGGCTTTCAGCGGGGAGCCTCTCTCAACTCCTTCAAACCAGCAGCTGTGCGTCAAATCCTTCTCACACTTCTAATCTCGCTCATGTTCTTCCTGCCACATTCCTTCTGCCATATTTTCTGACTCCAGTCAGAGAAAGTTACCTGCTTTTAAGGGTTTCTGTGCTTTGATTGTGTCCACCAGGATAATCCAAGAAAAACTCCCCTTCTCAAGGTCTCTAGCTTTATCTTATCTGCATGTACCATAACATATTAAAATATTCTGGGGCTTAGCGCATGGCGGCAGAGAGGGCGTTCATCTGCCTACTATAAAAAAATAAGGAGAAATAACCCCTGATGCAGAAAAACATAACATAAATTATAAGGCACAAATCTATGCAAATAAGTGTGAAAACCTACTGAAATGGATGATTTTGTAAGAAAATGTAATTTACTAAATTTATCATGAAAAGAGGCAGGAAAAAAAATCCCTCTATGGAAGCGAATTAAGAATATCAAATTTCCTACAAAAGCACCAGTCCAAATGGTTTCACAGTTGATTTTTTCAAACCTTCAAGGAATAGATAATATCCAATGTTATCTACACAGTCCCAGAAAATTGAGAAAAGGGTGTGCCAGCTATTATTTATTGGTATCCAGCCTCTTTTCTGACCATCTGTATTCTCTTCTGTATTTCGAGGATCTGGAAGCAGGGCTTTTGCTAGCAGGGTTCCGGTTAATTCTGCCAATTGGAGGCACTAATGTAAGATTAGGAAGGGAGAGGAATGGGGAAGCCAAGTTCTCCTTCTGGCAGTGGTGGTAGGTCCAGGGCTGGTGTGAGCAGGCTCCAGAGTAGCAGTGATGGGGGTGGGGGGTTCAAAGGCAGCAGTGGCCACAACCACTATGTGGATGGTTCTTCTGGGCCTGCAGCTGCTTCCTATAGGTCCTGATCTCAGGGTGAGATCTTGCTCTTCCAGCCCTACCAAACGTCTTGAGACTGAATTTCCTATTTTAACTCCCTCTCTGCTTGACATATCCTGAATGCTTTCTGTGCTTCTTATTGGAATCTGATGAATACAGAAGGTAAGCATTTGAGTTGTTTTTATAAAGCCTGCTCAAATTGATCCCATAATTTGACAAACACAGCATAAAAAGGAAATGTCAAACTGGTTTTATTAATGAATGTCAGTGCAAAACTTCTAAATAAAATGTTATATAAAATACTAGAATAAAAACAGAACTTAATGAATACTTTTGTAAGTAATAAATCATGAGTAACTGGGGCTCATCTCAAAGTCATTTATCATATCAATATGTCAAAGGAGGACAAGGGAATGAAATAACAGGTGTAAATTTTCCAAAGAGGGAGACAAATTTGTTTCTTATGGTAATGTACTTATATAGCCCCAAAGAATCAGCTGAAAAGCTATTAGACACAATATGAATATTTAATAAAGTGCCTGGTTACAAAATAATTAGCTTTTTCTTTTAAAAACAATAACTGATATGAAAGAAAATATCTTCGTCACAAAAGAAAGGAGAAAAATAAAGCCAGAGAAAAGCTTTTGAAAATGTGCAAACCTGCATGAAGAGAACTTTAGAACACCGACCAGGGCTAGAAAGCAGACTGAAGACATGAAAAGACATATCTTATTTTTTGGTTGGCAAGCTTCACATTGCAAAGATATCAATCCTTTGTAAATTAATCTGCTAAAACCATACATACATTCTCATCAAAATACCGAAATGTTTAATTTTATTTTTCATTTTTTGATTCTGACAAAATAATTCTAAAATACAAATTTGGGTGAATACTGAACACAAAAAAGAAAAGTAATGTGGGTGGTCTAACTATATCCAAGAATAAAATGTACCATGAATGCAACAGTAATTAAAACAATATGGCACTGATGCAGGAATAAACCGGCCGACCATGAACCAGAGCAGGAAGTCCAAAATAAACTCATGTACCTAGGAGAATTTGCCTATGATGCAGTTGACCTTTCAAATCTTTGAAAATATACACTTCTTAACATACAGTAATAGGATAATTAGCTACTTGTATGACACAAATTTAAATAAATCCAGATCCCTCCTTCTCTCATTTTAACCAAATAAATTCCAAATTAGTTAAAAAAAATGTAGAAGTTAAAATTATAAATATTAAAAGGGCACATGAGTAAATTCATTTTTATACTTTAAGTGAAGAAAGCTCTTTTAAGAATAAACCCAGCAACTATAAAGGAACATAACTGATAGATTTTGAACATAAATATTAAAAAATTTCTGTTAGGTAAGATGGAGGGATGGATGGATGGATGGATGAATAGAATCAAATGACAATTTTTTTTTTCACAGAGCAAAAAATATTTATAAAATGTATCAAGCAAAAGGATTGAATCTTTCAACAGACAGAAGAGCACCTCAAAATCAATGTGAAAAAGATTAACAAATGATCCATAGAAAAATGGTCAAGATATGAACAAATAGTCAAAGGGAAAAATATGTGGTTAATAACCTTAGGAATAGTCCTAACATTCTTCAAAATTAGTGAAATGTGATTGAAAATAATGAAACACACTTTCTTATTAAATCACATCAGGAAAAGTGAAACGAGTCTATAATCCCATTGTTGGTAAAATAGAATACAGTGACAATACACTTGGTCTAAGTATAAAATGGTATAATCTTTTCGGAGGTAAATAGGCAGTTTCAATACAAACTTTAAATTCATATATCCTATAAAGGAAGACTAGAGATTTCCCTGAATATTTCATTTATATATTAAGCACATATTTATTGAACATTTACTATGTGTTGTTCTGTGTTCAATACCAGGGATACAGCAGTGACCAAGATGGTCTTTGCCTGTAAGATATCTGCTATCTAAAATGTGGCATTGCTTGTAGTGATTTAAAAAAACAAACTTGATGTTAGGAGAATCTTTGTGTGTTGGTAATCCATACAACACGATACCATGAAATTATTAAAGGGAATGAGATAAGCATGAATGTACTTTTCGGGAAAGTTCGTGAACTATTGTGAAAACAGAAAAACAAGTCACATTAAGTATGCAAGTACAGTGTTATTCCAAAGTCTGTAAAGATACACACACACACACACACACACACACACAAAGACAGACATACACACAAACACATTCATGTGCCTATAAAATAAAACATCTAGAAGAATATATACTTCATTCAAGAGATCATTGTTGGGAAGTTGCCTGGAAAAAGAGGGAGATGTCAGACTGTTTCTCTTTATTTCATAGAATTCTAAATGATTTATTTTTTCTCATAATCATATATTAATTTTTAGTAATTAAGAAACTCCATCTCACATGTTTTTAGAAAGAAGTCTCTCAAAAGTTCTTTTACATTGGTTCCCATAGCCCATTGGGATCTGTTGGTGAACTTCACATTCCCACTTCCTCCTGTGGGAATGGATTCCTGCTTAATTAAGCAACCCAGACTGCAGGGAAGGTACAGGCAACACCATTTGGAATACCTGGGTGCACCCTGAGAGTTGTTCTCCTTAACTGGGGGGCAGTCCGTCTCAAAGAGAATTGACTTCATTCTTGAACTGCAATGCCTTCTAGCATTGTTGACTAAGTTTCCCCTCATCGTCGTGGAGTCCTCACACTAGAAGTCATCACTGCTGTTGGTTAGTGTTTGAAGCTACCAAGGGGAAGAACTATCGTTTATTTTGCAGTCCAAAAGTAATCATAAGGTGTTTGTTTTAATAGTCTTCCCTTTATATTCGGTGCCTGGGCCAAAGAGGAAAAAATCTGTGGGCTTGACACTTCATTTTGCAAATACACCTTTTCTGGCAACAATGATGGTCCCAAGGCAGCTGTGTCATGGGCATCTTAAAATAAAACATCTTTCTTACACAGAGGAGGTTTACAATTCTGTAAGGGTTTTATCATGGCATTGAAGTAGCCTGATATTCTACAATGCAGTCATATCTACAAATTTGATGGATTATATTTTAGAAACAATGATTGTTTTCAGTGGGGGGAAAAGCCTCCACAGACGGATTGATACTGGGCTCCATGCTGGGTCTTATGCATTAATCATGAAGTATCATGCTTATGCAAATGTGTAGACTCCCAATTAGGCAGAGAGCATAGAGCCCTGGGAATAATGTTATGGGCTATTGGGCCTTTGAAATACACTCCTTGGCCAAATTTTCAAAAGCAAAGCAGATTTGAGATGCCTTTTTACTCTTGAAAACAGGTGTACAATTGTCTTCTTAGTGCTTATTTCATGCCTTCAACCTTAAAATAAAGCTTTCTCCCAGTTGGCATGATTTTCCCTCATTGCTCAACAGAAGCAGTGGAAATTCTGAATCACTGACAAGAAAATAAAATGTTCATTCAAAATCGATACGTGCTAAGAATATTGAGGATACATCAATATTTGGGGTATTTGGCCACACATTTTGAATGTTTCATGTATTTAGTTTTCCTCTGGCAAGCTCTGCCATCTCTTATATTTTCTGTGATTAATCAAAATATTCAGGTTTCTATGTTGCAAATCCTCTGCACACGATGCAAATATTGTGAAGAGAAAACACAAAATGCTGGAAGACAGACTTTCACTTTTATGTATTACTTCTCATTTTCAAACTTTACTTTGCTAACTTGAAACTGCTGATATCTTACCCTGGCTCTTATTATCATAAGACACTTGTTGGATCCACTGCAGTATCTGGAGACAATGTAGTGGTGGGTGGGAATGAGGGAGAATAAGAAGAAGGTTTGGAGAAGTTTTTGCTGTCCTCATTTAAATATCTCTTTCTAAGGTGGTCATTTTGAGTGTGGTTATGTCTACCTGGCTAATTATTCAGATTAGTGAGATAGATTGGCAAATCCAGTGTTGCTACGTAAAGTTTGTAGGTTAGGAAAAAGGATGAAAAGATGTTTTTGCAATCGTATATATTGTATTCCTTCCCTCTAACTATCTAGTTTAACAAAAGCTTCAAACACATATTTGAACATTTTATTATTCAACTGGGACCCAGTTTAGTTCTCAAATCCCTGCTTCCTTCATCAACAATATCTAGGACACAGCTGATTGATAAGGCATTTACTATATCCTGCTTCCAATCCAGCACTCACTCATGGCTTGGGTGGGGTGGAGGACTGGCAGGGATGGAGAAAGGAGGAGAGGGGAAGAGGGGAGGGAGGGAAGGGTAGAAAGAGGGAGGAAGACTATAGGATCAAGGGAGAAAGAGAGAGATGGAGACCTTCTTTATAATGTTTGGCAGTTGAAGATAATGAGGAGAAAAGACTTCCTGACTTTTAAAAATGGTGTTAATCCACTGTGCTGTCTTTTTCAGAATGCCCCTGGCTATGTGAGTAGCACTTCCAATTAGATCTGGTTGAAAAGTTTGTACAGAAATCTGAAGCTCTCCAAATGCAATTTATTACATTAGGTGATTCAACAAAAGATTGGCTTTTCTTAGCTCAAGCCATATATGGCCTTGGTAAGTTAGTCCAGTCAATCTTTTTTGACATAGCTTCTTAATCCTGGCAACAAAATCAACCTTCTTTCTTCTCTTTCTCTTTTTTTTTTTCACACACACCACACGCCCACACATACACACACACACACACATGATTTTAATAATTAAAAATTTTAAGTAACTACTGCTCCTCATTTTATGAGGACTATAGGAAAAAATTTGTGTAATCATTGTGTCAGTGGAGAAACTCATTTCTAAATACATTATTAAAAAACCAGGCCCAGCGAGTGGACTTTGTAGGGCAAGTCCTACGTTTCCTATGACTTTTGAGTAGCTGTGGAAAGAGCTGTACCCATTTACCCAAAGTAGGACCCACTTTACAACTGGGGCCCTCCCTTCATCTCCAAATTTGGATAGTATCACTCTCCCCACTGGCATTGTCCTCCCTGAAATCAGAAGCCTACAAGGAGAAAGATCAAAGGGTGAGGGAAAGGCCATGGTACATCTTCGCAGGAAAACATCTGATTTCTGTTGCGGGTAGGCTTATTTAGGTGTTTTCTGTTTCCATAGTGAAAAACAAAGCAGCAACTGGAGAAATAAGGCAATAGAAAATTATGATGTCAAGTTGGAATTTGTTGAATGGAAATTAATGAAACTTAATGATGCTCCAGAGTTTTCTCTTCTACAAGAAGGTTATAAAAGGGCTTTCTGTGTCAGTGTGTTGCTCGCTTGCTTCACTTTGTGTTGTTACTTTGATTTTTGTGTTTACTATGCAAGAGAAGTATTTCTCCCCACTCTGGTCTGGAACAAAGGGGCAGAGTGGTGCTTGGCGCTGAGAGACAAGTATAATCATATCCTTAAGAAAATAATCTATTACTATGATCTGGTAAAATGGAACTCTTTCAGACAGGATGGCCTTTGCCAGTAGAAGGTGGTGATCATTCCTCACAGAAATGCAGAGAAACCAGAAAGGACAGACTTAAACTTCCTAGAGCATTCCACCACCCCATACCACCTATCCCTTACATCAAATAAGTCTTCCAACCCTGTTTATAACTGAGACCAAGAAAAATATCTCAGCATGACTCTGCCAGTTAATGGAATTTGTTCCATCCCTAACAAAACTTTGTCTTCTCTCAGTTAGCTACAGTAAGCTGTTCTGTAATGACAGTCTCGACTAACTCTCCCTACTCTATTTAGCTTTTACTTCTAATTAGAACAAAAAGCAGCAGATTTCAAAGCGTGGTCTGGGGGCTCTCCCAAGGGAGGAGGTCCTCATGGTCAAACCTATGCTTTTGTAATGTTATTTGTCTTTTCTACTCTTATTCTCTCACTAATGTGCAGTAGAATTTTCCATAAGCAACATGAAGGGTTTCACAGATTTTAAAATTGATTTTAATGAGTTAATTTTAATTAATTTATTAATTTAACAGATAAATTCAGAAGCAGATATGAGGTTCCAGCTGTCTTTTATTAACAGACATTAAAGAAATTAAGAAATTTGCAAAAAATGTAAAACAGTGCTCATCTTCTTACTAATTTTTTTCTTTTGGAAAATATAGGGATATTTCATAAAGTATGTTGTTTGTGTTAGCATGTGATGGGTTTATTGTTATTGTAAGCTATTAATAAATAAATGTTCTTAAATTTTTTGAGTTTTAAGAAAAGGTCTTTGGGATCCTCCATGATTTTTCAGAATTTTAGGAAATCCTGAGACCAAAACGTTTGGGAATCCTTAGCTTATAAAGTGAGCAGAGCAGAGTCGAAGTAGGAAGTGATGCCTTTCTCTTTAGTGTCACAAAGTACTTATAAATTAAGTACAGCTGGGCCTTGCTTTATAATAATCAAGTGTATTAATATTAGTATTCACAATGAAGATAAATTATGTGGTAAAATTCAAATTAGAAGCAGCTTTGATGAGGTTTTTAAGTGCACTGTGACTAGTTTTCAAAACTGTAAGTGCATTTTCAACTTCTAAGAACATATGTAGTGCAGCCTGATGAACACCTTGGCCCTTATTCTAGGTGAGTTAAATGTAACACTCTTTAGGTATGAGAAAAATAACAGTAATTTAATTGGGCTTTAAAGAGAATGAAGCTGAGAAATCTGTATTTGGTCTTTTTTACAAAAAATGTAAAACCAAAATAAGATATAGGGAAAGTGAAAATGTGGCTCTAGAAGAAAGAGATTAATATCCTTTTCAGAACCAATTGATTTTAACATGACTTTTGTTTTGTTTTGCTTTTTTTAAGGTAGAAATAAGAAGAGCAAAGAATTATCCTAGGACAAACTAGATTACTCTGCCAGATTTGCCACAGAGTGTTACTATTTGAGATATTATTAAAAAAAATCAGAGCAGGGAAACTTGATTAAAATTGGTTTAGGGAGAATCAAGGGAATCAAGAATTGAGAGAAAAACAGAGTTGACTTTGGAGAGGACCTGCGAAGAGAGCTGTTCAGCCTTGAATTAACAAATGGGTTTTGGGTCCAGCAAGGAAAGTCTGAACTTGAACTACACAAGAGCCAAAGACACTAAATGTCCTCAGAGAAAATTAAGAAAAACAGTCCATGGACAAGTTAACAAGTTGCATCTAGTTAGTAACAAGAGCATATGCTGGCTGTGGGGTGGGGGTGGAGACCTGTGTGCATGTGCGTGTGTGTGTGTGTGTGTGTGTGTGTGTGTTTGGTACGGGTGTTGGGTGTTCAGAGTCTGCAGCACACACTCTTGATGACAGGGAGCTTGCCATATTGATGGGCCCTGAAGATGGTCCATTCTAAGGAGGAAAGCAAGGGGCCCAGAGGTATGTGGTTTTTGAGTAAGTCTCTCCTTTGCAGAAGGAGAAATGCACATCTACTTCTCTGATTTCTGGAGAGCACTTTCTTGTACCCAGAATGTCCACAGTCACTCCTAAGAGTCCTGTTCCTGTGCCATGTTCTCAGCAAGGGCTACCAATTCTGACATTTGATTTTCAGCCGTTTTGGTCAGTTGACATTTGACCGGCTCTTGAGTTTACAATCAGAAGATCGGCTTTTGCTTCTTTTCAGTTATAATACTTGCTGAACTAATTTTTATCAATTTTTTCAAAATGTCATCATCTTTAGCCAAGAAAAGGACAAGGAAGATCTTTCTTCAAGTTAGAGCTTTTTATAGAGTTCGACATTAACTGAACACAAAAGGTTAGAATGAAAAATTTTGGCCATCTTCATCATAGATGTGGCCACAGCCTCTACTTAAATTTTCCATTTAATTTGTTCCATTAACATATGTCACATCTATGCATGCCTAAATTGGAGCTACTTAAAATCAAAGCTACCTAGCGGTACTGAAACTTGATAGAAAAGATAAAGCACCAGTCTTCCTGCTCACACACTGTAGGGTACCAAGAAAGGATTTTCTAAGATGTAGCATCTAAACTGTGTGTGATTCCTAGGTTATTCAGAGATCTTAGTCACTTATAGCTCATACATACAAATGTACACACGTAAACACACATCCTGCTGAATGCTGCTCAAAAAATATGGGAAAGAGTTAAATGTAGAAAATACATGTTACCAATGAACTGAAGAGATTGAACTGATAGACCATTTAAGCAATTGTAAGGAAGCAAGCTGCAAAAAATATACCATCAGAATTAAAAAGGATGGCGGGGATGAGAGAAATGAGCTTTTGTGGAAAAACAAGCTAGGACTGAAAAAGGTTAACAGAAAACACACATACACACACACATGCAGAAAACAGGCCCTGGTCTTTGTAGCCTTACAAAAATTTCTGAAGGAAATTTCAGGCTTCTTTGAATATTGAAGGGCCATGGGAAGTTCATGTCTGGTAAGGAATGCTAACAGTGTTCTATGTAGCTACAGTGAGTGGTCAGGCACTCCTTGCAGAAGGTTCTCTCTCTCTCTCTCACACACACACACACACAAAGTAAATCTGGTGACTGGCACCCTGCAAAAAATATACAAAATCACTTTAATTTTCTTTCCAACTTTAGAGCTATGAGCATTAGGGACCTATGGGTAGTCTTCTCTGCTTGGGATTGTATGTCTACTTTCCTTTTATGTAAGTAGTTGCATTGGATTCAAAGTTTGTTCCAGGTTCTTAGGCATGTTCTGAGATTAGGGTCATAACTATATTAAAAATGAATAGTACCCCAGAAAACATCCAGAATGAGAAATGATTTTAAGAATATTTAAGAATGTAGAGCAAAGAAAGAAAGTCTCAGGGAAGAGGTGAAATAGATAATGAGATTATTTGAATTAAAATGTAAGACTCCTATCCTAATAAAACAAAGGCCTTCCTTTAGAGTTGAGGTGGTGATCATTATTGTCTGAACATTAGCTTTCTGTAGGGTCCAAGATAGACACTGACTCCAGATCTTCTAAATCAGAGGATCTTAAAAAGTTTTGTGTTGTCGATCTCTTGGGCCATCTGGTGAAGCCTGTGGACTATTTCTCAGAATAATGTTTTTACAAAGGCAGTCAATTATATTAAATAGGAATCCAGCTTCAGAATATAACCACATTATATCCACACATATCTATGCATATGTAACCATACATGGATATAACATATTTATATCCACAATATATCCATATTATATCCACATTACGGGTATATTCTAAAGATGGAGCCAACAGAATCTCTTGATGAACTGGATCTGGCCTGAGAGGAAAAGTTAAAAAATGATTCCATGCTTTTGGGCAGAACAAATGGGAGTATAGAATGTCCATACTTAAACTATTTTTACTGGACACTTAGACACAGGGGAAGGAACAGTGGCCTACTGCTTTTGATAATTTTTTTCTCATTATTAGGCATCCACTAAGTTGGTGATGGTCACTGGGCTTCTTTTTTTTCCCTCCTTTTTTTTTTCCATTAAATTTATGATAAGCCCTGATGTGAAAGAAAACTAATGAAAAATGGTCGCTTAAAAGCTCATCTTTCAATGTAATATGATTTATTTGTTTTATCTATGCTTTCCTTTATTAGCCATTAACTGAGTTATCAAATATTTTTCATGCTATAATTATGTCAGTTCCTTACACGGCTGCCACATAATTCCCTGTAAAGGTCTACTCATAGCTAGCACTGCCTAGATGCTTGATAAAGTATAAATAATGCATAGAAGACAGTGGAGAAAGTATCATAAGCACTCACTGTGAGCTCAGCAAATTCAGGGTAATGTTGACATCAATAGTCTAACACTATTTAGAGCATATTATATTTGGCTTTTTTTCTGAGTATATCTGATCATTGTTCATGTGTTATTCTTTGGAGTAGTTAACGAAGTGCCTGAGGTGAAATTTCATCAAGGAACAAGGAACTGAGAAGTGTCAGCCTCAGTGCCTTCCCCATACAAGGTCAGGAGAAGGCCGGTTAATGAGTGGCCCTGCTCAGTACACAATAATAGGACATTGGGTTAAGCACGTGGCTGGGCCTAGAACCCCGGGCTCATTGTCTTAAATGGCTGGAAGAATAGGAAACAGGGAGCTCAGTGTATTTACCTTGAAATGTTCCTTCCTTTACCTTCAAAACTGCTGGTTTTATGGTCCAAATTATTCTAGAAACCCTGTTCTTGGTAACTATTTAGGGCTGTCAATAAGGAAAGAAAAGAGTAAGAACATAAAAGATGAAGTTTAAACTAGAGTGATGACAACTTATACTGTTCTTTTTTTTTTTTTTTTTAAGTGTGTTCCTTTTTCTTCAGTGTGGGGACTTGGACTTCATGCTTTTTAAAATTTTTTTTTAATTTATTTTATTTTATTTTATTATGTTGTGTTAATCACCATACATTACAACATTCATTTTTGATGTGGTGTTCCATGATTCATTGTTTGTGCTTAACACCCAGTGCTCCATTCAGTATTTGCCCTCTTTAATACCCATCAACAGGTTAACCCATCCCCCACCCCCCTCACCTCTAGAACCCTCAGTTTGTTTCCCAGAGTGCATAGT
>NC_138377.1:62450539-62476059 GCF_054177405.1 Leptonychotes weddellii
TGTGACTGTGCATTTCTATCTCTGGCACCCGACCCTGTGTGGAGTCTCCAAACCCAGCAGATCCCTGTGGTGTGCTCCCACGCCACTCATCCCAGGGGAGGAAGGGGAGTCTTCCCGGATCTGCCGCTTGTTGGGTCCCTGCTGGAAGAGCAGTGGCCCGACTGTGCTGCTGATCATGATTTTTTGCAACCCCGCGCTGAGATCCCGCTCCTTGGTTCTGTCTCTGCAGCCAGCTTCCCCACTCCAATACCTGGGAGCTCTGCTGCACTCAGGCACCTCCGGTCTTTCTGTGACCCTGAGGGTCCTGAGACCACACACTCCCAGCGAGGGTTCCACCCCCTGCTTAGCCACTGGAGCGATGTCCATCAGCCGAGCAGACTTTTAGAAGTTCTGATTTTGTGCTCCGTGGTTCTATCACTTGCCAATAGCAGCTGACAGAGGCCCCCTCCACACCAGCTATCTTTCCGAATATCGCCTTGGATTCACTTCTCCGCACATCCTACCTTCCAGAAAGTGGTTGTTTTTCTGTTCAGAGAGTTGCTGCTATTCTTTTCTTCAATCTCGTGTTGAATTTGTAGGTGTTCAGAATTTTTTGATCCCAATCTAGCTGAATTCCTGGGACCAGACGAAATTTAGGTCTCCTACTCCTGCACCATCTTGCTCCTCTGTACTTCATGTTTTGAAGTTGGTAGAGTCTCACAGTATCACCCTATTTTTCTGACAATAAATGTAAATCTCCTAGACTAACCTGTGTCAGAGAAATAAAATTATAAAAAGCATGTGGATTTGGAAGTGGAGACAACAGGAAATCATTGGGATGGAGGAAATGGATGAAGAGAGAAATAAATGGGGAAAGCATTAGGCTCTCTTTGCTTTACCTGTACAATTTTAAAAACCTTGGAACTAAAGTGAAGAAAACTGCAGATAACAATGAATTCCATCTTCACTGTATACAATGTGTAATTAGCTCTTTCAGTTAAGGGTATATAACACCTATGACCAACTTCAGGCAAAGGTATAAAGTGAGATTATTTTCAAAAACTTTCTATTCCTCTTTCATTGGTCTTCAGTCTCCCTTTGGGTGCAGTCCTAGTAGGTACAGTGGCACTCATTCAAGCCTCCTGGAAATTTCCATGTGGCTGTGCTGAATATTCTTCAACTTCCCTTAAAATATACTTATTCAGTGTCCAGACTTTCAGAGCCCAAAATGTGATGAGTTAATTAAATGGTGTAAAAAAAACCAAACAAACCTCTAAATCATAGAAGTCTTTTAACTAATTAACCAAATAATAGATAATTTCTGGGTAATAGCTGAGCCTTTAACTCATTCTAGATAGTATTTTCATTTTAACAAGATACTCTCATACCTTACCCAAAATAAATAGGATGGCTGTTTTAGAATATAAGAGGATAGTAAGAAAGAGGTCTATTGATATGATGGTCCTTTCAGTTCCTTTTAAATCTGACCTTTAGCTGACCACCTGTTCAGGCCAGGAAACCATATAGGTCAACAAAAGAAAGACTATAGCCTATAATCATACAGATATAGACTACAATGTATCTCCAGATTTTCTGTCATCAAAATGATAAAATGATTGGTAAATACCCTTGGTGAAGGAAGTGAAAAGAGTTTGAGATTATTTATGCTAGGAGCAATTAGGTTAATATTTTTAGGAACTGAATGTGAAATTATAGATCCCATAGTTATTCCATTTCATAGGATTCAAAGAAATAGGCTGTAGCTGTAGTAGAAGAAATTTATTTAAGACCCAAGGAAAACATTATGCCATCTCTGGAACCTACATTTAAAGGATTTTCACCTTTTCTCTCTGTTGAGCTTTATGACCACATTAGGTACTTCTCGTGATTGGCTAGTTTCCTTATCAAACCAATGTCATGTTTCTTTCCTAATATTAGGATTTGGAATCTGTGGAGATTCCCAGCGTTGTCCCTCTCCTCACACAACCTGAGGCAGCAAAACATGGTGGTTTTTTCTTGGTCGTGAGCTCCCTCAAGGAAGATCAAGAATTTACTGAAATCTCTGCCTAATTGCAGAGAATAAATTCTCATGCTGCTCTTTTGCAAATATTTCAAATTATTTGTCTAACAGTAAATTAGACCTGACATGTTAATTGGTTTAGGGAGCCATGCATGATGTTTGCTCATTTGTGACTAATTTCTAATACATTAGCATTTTTGAAAAAAAAATAGATCAACTTGGAGAAAACTGGGTCTAGAGATCAATCATCCTGCAACTTCTGTTATCAGAGAGACCACAGACACTAAAATTAGTGTGAAAGGTGCATAGGTGGCTCATTCCAGGCCTGGCTGATGACTCATATGACCATAAACACATCATTTCATTTCATCTTTCCTGGGGTTTTTCCTTCAGTAAAATAGATCTAATAATACCACATACCAGCCTCATAAGGAAATTAGCAGAATTGATGAGATAATAAAAATAGTGGGAAATAGTTGTTGAAAGAACCTCAAGGCCTTGTCTTCACACTCCCTCCTGCTCTGGGAGAACATCTGATCCATCCAAATCCCCAAATACATTCTTTCAGTGTACTTAAACCAACTTAATCTCTTAGGATGGAGAAGCTGCATCCACCTCCCCCTCAGGTCCTCCTCTGCTTTACCATCTTGATGGTTGAATCATTTATCACAAAGTTGAACTTAAATCTCCTTTTTGGTGGTAGATAGATAGCTTTGCGCCTTTTTTAGTGAACAAGGCAAATGACAGCGCACTCCAAAAACTCCATGGAATCATTTGGAAATAGTACATCTTACGGTTATGTGTTCTTGTTTTTTTTTTTTTTCCCCTCAGACTCCTTTTCCTTAAGGTTGGTTTCTGGTGAATAATAGAGAAGCTGGATACATCAAAAGACAGTCTTACAATGAACACAACTTATTCTTCATACACGTCACTATCAGTGATAAACAGAAACATTTGGTAGCTTCATGAGATTTTTGTAGCCCGTTATATATTTTTAAAAAATATATTTTTAGCATAGAGCTATAAATAAACCAGGACTTGTCATGTAGTTAAGCAAACTCTTGGCATTTAGAAACTACTTTATGAGGTTCACAAACTCAGGCCATTTAAAAAAAGATGTGGATGTTATATATATATATATATATATATATATATATATATATATAATGTTCTATATATCATATATAATGATTATATATATAATGCTTTTATATATATAATGATTTTTTTAAAGATTTTATTTATTTGATAAAGAGAGAGAGAGAGAGAGCACAAGCAGGGGGAGCGGCAGAAGGAGAAGGAGAAGCAGACTCCCTGCTCGATCCCAAGACCTTGGTATCATGACCTAAGTGGAAGGCAGACGCTTAACCGATGGAGCCACCCAGGCACCGCTATATATATAATGATTTTTATCAGCAAAACATCAAAGGCAAATAGTGTATTAGCCTTATCAATACAATTCCATACTGTGGGTTCAGTGATGGAGCTAGGGAGAAAGTATTTTCTTAGGATTTCTAAATTATAGCTGGAGAAATTGAAGCATAGACCAGAGCCACAAAAAATGGGCTATAGAACTTGTACAATGAAAGACATTAGTTGCTTATGCTGGTTGGATAGATGCACTGTATACAAATTTTTAGGATAACAAGTGAGGGATATTTAAAAATTCATCTTTAGTTGATATGAATTGTTCTTGGTCATTGGTGTTCTATTTTGTGTAGTCTAATTAATTCTTACTGCTTGAGTCTGCACCCTGGGGTGATTTTAAATAAGCAAATACGTAAAGAGTTTTCATTTGCACCGTGATGTTGACTCATTGAGTGATTTTGTAGTCTAACTTCCGTATTTTCAGCCAGGATTAATTCCTTCTCTTTCTTTACAAATACCACACACACACACTCACACACACACATACACACCCCTTATTATATACTCATATTACTAAAATTTTAAATGCATTTCTGCCAAAAGTGTTATGTTCTCTGAAAGACTGATTATGATATTTTTAGAAAACTGCAATTTTAAATTACATAAATAAGCAACCATAGGAACATGGGTTTTTTTTTCCCTGCTCTTTAGCATTTTAGGAAATATAGCCTTGAAAATTCTAATAGCCATTTAACTTTAGTGTGCAATTTTACAAATTCTGCTTCCCCCCAAAATAGTATTTTCAGTAAATAACTATCAACCTTCACCCCCATGTCTAAGTAGATAATTTTAAATATCCACATGTGTCAAATACATAGTAACTTCTGTATCTCTAACTTCATACACTTTCCTTCAAAAAGCTGTCTCTCCTCTTGTCATTGACTGGGGTCTCAAGCAGACAAATCTTTTTTGGGTTTGTCCTGACACAGTGCTTTGACCCTTGAACTAGGAAAAATAAGAACTGATGCAATGTGTTTTTACCTCTTTACCTAAACAATAGGATAAACTCTAAACAGCTTTTATATCCTCAAATTTCTAGGGAAAGAAAAGAGAAAATAGAAGTTAAAAAAAAAAGGTAAGACAGGAAAACATAAGCAATGAGTGAGGGAAGCTTGCAGTAAAGTAATGAAATTGGAGTCTTCCAAGTGTTGAGTATATTTGAATGTTATTCTATTTTATTCCAACATCTCTTTAATATCCAATAATCATAATTTCCAGGAAGAAAATGAAGAAATGGAAGGAGTGCTGTCTTCTAAAAAGTATGGCAGGGTAAGTTGAACCTACAGGAGAGGACAATAGGGTTGGATTATGAAGCTGGAAGGTTGGATGGGCCATGCTGCAGATGCCCAAGAGCCTGCAGAAATTAAGGATGGAAAAAAGCCAAGTCAGCATGAGGGAGTTGACCGAAGCCCATCAAAGTATTCACTCGCAGAGGTGAGCAAAAAGCAAGTATGGTATCTAATGAACAGTAGACCTGGGCCATCCTGCCAGAGGTCAGATGATGCTATCCATGTACTCCTGGGACCTATAAGATACTAGAGTTTCCCTCCACCCTTGTCTGATGTCAGTAAGACACAGGCTGACACCATATATGTTCAATTAGCATCTTGGGAAAAGAAGTAGGGAATGAGGAGGACATCTGTGAAATTAAGCTTTTCTTGTTTTTGTTCAAGAAAGACAATACTAAGAGGACTACTTTGATTACTGAATCAAACTGAGCTTAAATGTCTCGTAAATACATAGTTTTTCCTGTTAACCAGAAGATGTCCTGCAGGAAGCTATAGACACAATCAAGGCAATATATCTTCTCTGTGTATCTTAGTGTAGCAAATTTTATAACACTGATACACGCAGTGGAGATTATACGAAAAGGAGAAATTCTCCTACTCTTTACCAGATTACTACTGCAATCATTTTCTTTCCATGCATTTTGGAAAACTATTCCTTCTTTGAGAGGGATGCTGTTTTGTGTGGTGAAGTGGTAAGACCCTGCATACATTGTATTTTAAATGTCAAAAGTTTGAAATTCTTCTCTACTATTTCCAATCTGTTTGGTGCTTTGTACAGGAGAGCTTTAAAAACACACCCCTCTCCAGCTCTGAACACTTTGAGTTGCAGGGTCCCTAGGCTATTGTAATGTTTAGCCAGAGTTGAGAAACACTGGTCTAGTCCACTAGGAAGGATCCTGCGAGCCATCTATGCAGTACTGTTCTAACTCTGGGAGAGCTGCACTACCATTCGCACGCTGAATGGCTGCCAACTTTGTTCTGCACACTTAAGAAAGGTAGACTTTCAAAAGGGTAAATGTTTTTCAATTCCTTAACATCTATTTAAAGTTTTCTTTGCTGTGCTAATGATTTGGAGTCTGATAGAAAGCACTGGAGTTCTTTAGTATGTTCTTACCCATGTCTATTAATTCCTACCTCCCGCTCAATAAGGCAAGTGCAATTTAGATGAATGAAGAAACCTTGGGGAAATGTTTGTCTCTGACCCATGGTTCTTCCAAGCAGTACAGACACCATCCTCTTGGGTCCAATAGATAAAGGAAAGCTGATGGTTTCTGGTATTAATCATATGTGTCTGGTAACTGGTATTTATTTTTACACATGGTGGGCCATTTATAAAATGATGAACCCAGTGTTCAGACAGTCAGAGAAACATTAGGATCCTTACCTGGGATTCAGAAGGATTTATCTAGGCTCTGAAGCTACCCTCCGCTCAAAGAAACTTTTCTTCAAATTCATGGGTACTATGACTTACTAATTTGGATTTAACACTATGTTACTAGCGCTAAGTTCCTTTTTTTCGGTGGACTTTGAACTTCCTCTTAAAGTACTGGTTTTGTAATGGAGATTTAGCCACTGATGGAACTCTGTGACTTTGGATTTGTTTAACTTTGACATAGCCATAAGAACACTCTGGCAACCCTCTTGTGCATTCAAATAGCCTTGCCTAAAAAGCTGAACCAACAAATCTTTAACAGTTACAAGAGTAATGTGTATTGAGAGGCAGTTACTGGATAAAAATTGGGTTCAAGATGATTTTCAATTGAGCTGATTCAAACAAAACCAGAGAATTGTCATAAAAATATAATTTCACACACAAGGAGCACATTCAGAGGCTGATGTTGCAATATTAATGGACACTCTCCCCCTTCCTATTTCCATCAAAATTCTTAGCCATAGAAACTAAAATGTGAGATTGCTATTGTATTTTAAAGCCTGGATGAGGATTTTAGGAGTAGCAGCTTAGAAAAGACAACAGCTTCACATAGTCAAAATATTAAACCTTGTCTCCTGTCATTGGGCTTCAGAATTATAAACGACTGTCTAGGAAATCTAGTGAAATATGTATGAAAAAACTTGGAAGAAATTTTTTTGGAAACAATCTTAATATCAGAGAAAGATCTGATATCAGAGTTGTATATATTTAGCAAAAAAAAAAAATAAAACCCCAACCCTATAAACTTTTCCATATATATTGGATTTATTATATTTCTCCAAAACAATTTGAAAGGCACTGAATTATGTTCCCTTTCAGCTTCCAAAAAAATAAAAACACTGTAAGTAATAAAAGCAGAAAAGTTGACTCTGAAATTCATTTTCGTATAGATTTATAGGAAAACTGCTTTGATGTCTTTTCCATTCCCTTGCCAGTTAAAAAAAAAAAAAGGTCACAGACAGTGAATCATGGAACACTTCATCTAAAACTAATGATGTAATGTATGGGGATTAACATAAGAATAAAAAAATAAATAAATAAATTTAAAAAAAAAAGGAAAAGAAAAGAAAGAAAGAAAAGGGAATGTCTATTAAGTTTAACATAAAAAAATTCCACTCTTCAAACCTCATTTATCTTTGATGAGCCCTGGGCAGAGTGCCATAATAACACTATGCACATTATAAGAATTCTATAATCGTTCAGTCTTTCCCCTTTCTTTTATAATCAGCTGAGTGTTGTTATTGGCCCTCCCTCTAACCGAGTTATCGAGGCCGGGCTGACACTTGACGCAGTGCAGGTTGCTGTACACAAAACGGAGTTGAAAGTGGATTTCAGCATGTCTCAATGAGGAAATCTTCATTTCACTCTCAACGCATATGAATTTAGGAAGCTTTCTTCGGTACGTTAGGACCTAATGTCTTAATTAAGTGGGACTTCTCAGGGGTCCAGGTGGTCCTACTGGTGCTAAGCAGAATCTGCCAATGCCCCTGGCATTGATGGGGAAATAGATCCCTAGGCCTTTTCTGAATGCTTGGTGTATGTGAATTGTTCAGACCTCACAGATGTAAGTCCTGGCTGAATCCTGGCTCTGCTTGTTTCCTCTAGGCATATGAAAGCACGTACAGGGAGGGCTTGAGTTAATAAGTTGGAGTGTATTTATGTTTCAAACCAGGTAGGAAACTCAATGTGAATGGAGCTGACACATCCAAACTTGTATTCTTGTTCTTTTTATCACTCTTTGTAGCCATTAGAATGAGAATATTTTCATTAACTGAAAATTCGGGGTTTCAGGGAGCTAGTCAAAATATTTCTGGTTCTGCTTTTTTCTGATAATTTTAAAAATGTAAAAAAAAGAAATGAAGTAATCCATTTTCCTAGGAGCAAAATGTCAGATGTGTTTGGTGAAGCTAGATTTGATCGAGTCTGAAGTCTAATTTTATATTTAGCCATTGTGTTTACTGGAGGAGGTTCGGGTTAAGACAACATAGGTTATTATCTCTGTTGAGCCTCTTAAGGTTTTTAGAAAAGAAATTACGAACTTGTAAATCTGGCTTATAGATTTGCTGATAGTACTAGGAAAAAAAATCCGGAAGAGGAGAATTGCAGTGAATGATGCTGCTGCAAAGGTCTCCCAGGATGGGCTGTTTCCTTGGTCAGGTTCTGGTCAGTCTCGCTGAGACGAAAGTTTCCAAAGGCCTCCGGTTGTTTGTTCTTTCAACATATACATAGCTGCCAGAAGTCACCTTCTGAGTACAAATCTGGTATCATCCATGACTGTTTATGCCAGTTCTTACCCAGTTATATCATGCTTATAGTACTGACTCCGTAGACTCATTTTTGATTCACGAGGACAGTGCTATTGGGACTTAGAGCTCGGTGCTACATGGAACCATTCCAGTGTGTTTTCGTTTTTTGTTTGTTTGTTTCCTGGACCTTAGGATTCCATTGGTTTTCCATTCTCTCATTACATCAGTTTTATCCGAGTGTATTGGGACGTTCTTTGCGGTTTTGCTTTGAAAAAAGTTCTGCTGAGTTTTTTACACTTTAATTTACAGATGCTAAATAAAGTTCTAGAATAGGGAAATGACTTGACCAAGGGCACACCCTAGTTTCTATTCATTGTCCATCCTAGTACATTATGCTTCTTTTCAATGAGTACTATTTAGTTTTCAAGTCTAAATTTCTTTAATTTGAAGAACCACCAATCACCTTTAGTTCCCTAATGACTGGTAAAGTCACAAAGATCACTGACATCTTTCACGGCCTATCTATTGGAAAGGTGCCAAATTGAGATATACAAAACATCTACTTTGTTGTACACAGACTTGCCCTTTAAACAAGCTCTGGAGCGCTGCTCCTGTCCTGCATTTCCTCATAAAACTGCCTCTGAGGAATCTGTTGCATGACTTTTCAGGCTTTCTGCCAGTAAACCCAAACTAGATTGCCCAATCTCAGTCTGCTTTATTTCTTGCAATGGATAGAAACATCAGCATGTGAGTTGCATTACAAGTTAAGAGGGTTGTGAAAACTTGAACAATTTCCTAAATTGAAGCCAAGATGATCTAATTATTTTCCGTGACATGTGTGTTGTGTGACTTTTGCTATCAAAATGTCTAGTGTAATTCTCTCTGCATGATCTGGAGGTCACTAATATTGTTAGCACTTACTTATGAAAGGGATTGATTTTGGGATTCTTCTCAGGATACATTTTTCCATTCTAGGTCTTTTATAGTTAATGAGTTTTTAAAAGATAAGTTTAATTAGTCTAAAATAATGTAGCCTAAGAAAGAGAGTGTCTTTCAGTGAAAAGAACCCTAGATCCAAAATATATTGGCTCAAGAATGGGATCTACCACTTAATAAACCTGATTTGGGGCAAGTTGCCTATGTTCCTGATTTTTAGTTTCTCTAATTTTTGAATGGAAATAAGAGTCTTTTGTCCTTTCTCAGGTGACTTTGTGAAAACAAAATAGCACATGTGATTATTATTATTATTTTTTATATTGGAAAGCAGTCACCATATACATTTAGGATTCAATGTCAATTAATCTCCCAAACAGAAACACTAGGAGATGACTGTCCAAGATGGACAAGACAAGGCCAAGCATGGATATAAGAATGACTGGTATAAAAAATATGGTTAATATGAGTTTATGCTACATTAATACTACATAATACCAAGAAGGTAATAGTGCCTGTGGATTCTGCAATGGGCACAGCTGATATATTGGATTTAGTTCTTGGCATCATGTTTTTAAGACAGGCATTTTCTAATTGCCATATGCCCAGAGGAAAACACCCAGATGGTAAGGGTCGATAAAAATGGAACTTGCATAAAGAATGGCTAAAGAAACTAGAGCATCAGTAGCTCAGAAAAGAGATTTGGGGACATAGTATAGTTGTGTTCAAACATTGATGAACTCTCAAGCAGAAAAGGCTTTAGACCTAATCTCAGAATTTTCTTGAGACCAAACTATGATAGTAGTTTCTCAGGACATATTAGCGGACTCTAACTATTATCTTTTACCATCCCTTTGACAAATAGGGTATAGTAGTTTGATTTGTGAGCAGGGCAGATGTCCTCTTTCTTCTTTATTATATAAAATTTCTTACCTGGTTGAAAATGAAAATTTTCCTAGAAATAGTTGATTTCAGCAGAAACATGCTCTCCTTGCTTAACATTCTTCATGATATTTTTATATACATTTGCATACATACAAAAGAATATTTGAAATTGGTTATTGGGGGAGGAAGTTAAGGGTAATGAGAAGGGGGGCTTTTGGTTTGTGGTGATAATATTCTATTTCTTAACCTGGGTGGTAGTTACATGGATGTGACCACTTTGTGATAATTCATTGACCTATATACTTTATGATTTATGCATTTTTCTGTGTATATATTATAATTCAAAATACAGTTGATTTTAAGAAGGATATAAGTAATATATATTTAAGAGATAAGGCATACAAAAAAATCTTTAAGGATTTCTTTAAGCTCTTAGAAGTACCAGCAAGCATTATCCAAATAACTTAAAAATGATCAATACCATTGAATTTACTTATCTATATGCTCCCACTTTTATCCATTTCTATCTCCTCTTCTTAGAGGTAACTGCTATATTGATTTGCATTTTTTATTGATTTTCCTTTTCTTGAAAAAAAAAATGTTATATCCCGAACCTCTGTAATCCTAAACAGGATTTGTTTTCTTTTGCTTGTTTTAGAGCTTTACCAAAAATGCTTATATACTGTGTATAGTCTTCTGTGATTTGCTTTTTCCATGTTGTTATATGGATTGTTCTATTTCTATTGACTTATTGGAAAAAAAACCCTTATTGGCTAAATGTGTTGCAATATCTTCTCCTGTTTTGTGGCTTATTGTTTTACTCTTTGAATGATGACATTTGATGAATGGAGATTTTACAATTTTAACGTGGTTGTATTTATTATCTTTTCTTTTATAGTTAATAGTTTTGGTGTCTTATTTAGGAAATCATTCTTTATTCTACGGTCATACAGATAATCTTCTGTATTATTTTGAAAGAGGTGTACTTTCACATGTAAGTCTTAATCTGTCTGGAATTGAAGTAGGAGTACAATAGACTTGTTTTCCATATGGACAATCAATTATATCAGCACCATTCATTAAGCAGTCCCTCGTTTACCCACTGATTTGCAATGCAACCTCTGTCATATAACAAATTTATATACGTAGGCATGTTTCCAGACTCTCTGTTGGATATTTGTCTATCCCTACGCCAATATCACACTGTACTATTACTGTAAATGCATAATGTCTTGATAATTTGTAGGGCAAGGACCTTCCCCTTTTTGTGGCACAGACATGAAATTGAATATATTTTTTTGTATTTTATCTAGCTTCTTTTAAACTTTCATTAATTTTAGTAATTTATAAGCAAGTTAGTTTGGGTTTTCTATGTAGAAAGTCATACATTTGTGAATAATGACCATTTATTTTTTCCTTTTCAATCTTTGTGACATTTTTTCTCATTCTTTACTGTGTACCGAGATCTGCAGTAAAACTTTAAATAACAGTGGTTATAGATTGTTACTGATTTTAATTTAAATACTTAGAGGGCCTTCTTATATAAACGTGGTTTCATAAGACACCATCTCTCTTTGGAAATTGCTCAAAATTAACAGCAGTTTTTTTAAATGAAAAAAGGACCCACATTCTCTATCTTCATTAAAACTAGGGGACACATATAATTCATAAACACGGAAACACATATAAAAGCTTCCCAAAATAGCTGCGCAAAGAGGAACAAAATCATGCAAAATTAAAGAAAGAATTTTAAAAGTTTATAGAGAAAAAGACATTCTAGAAGACAGGAAATAGATATCTGCATGATGCATAGCTACAGTATCTGAAAAATAAAGTCAAAACAAAGGAACAGAAGACAAGTTCAAGATACAATTCAAAAAAGCTTTCTTGAGATTTGAAAAACAAAATAAAACAACACTCAAATCTATATAGTGCAAGGGCACATTTCATGCAGGGGGAAAAAAAATCCCTGACCAGAAACTTAATATTAGGACATGGACAAGTAAATTACTTGGACTCTAAAGATAAAGAAGGAATCTTTTGGGCAGGGGTATAAAAAGAACAAGACACTTGTAAGGGGGAAAAAAAAAATCTAGCCATCCATAGATTTCTCCACAGCAACAGAGGGGAAGAGCTACAAAATACTCAAGGGAAGAAATTGTGAGCCAAGGATTTTTTTATTCAACCAAGATGTTCTTCAAGTATAAAGACTTCAGATAAACAAGTTTGAATATGTAAGAAACCAAGGAATATTTTCCCATGAGCCTTTCTTGAGAAAAACCACTGGAAAATTAATTTAAACCAAGAGATGAGCTGGGGCAATTGTGGCAAAAGAATTCATGACATTATTTTGTTGAGTATTGAACATATGTAACTATAAAACCAGGACTCAAACAAACGTGGGGTTTATGGTGACAGAACAGAATGTGAAAGTTATATGCCTATATATGTAGAAATGAGACAGCTAACTAAAATTGGAAAGGAGGAAACAACATGAAACATAAGATCACTGATTACAAAGGTGCTCTATTAGCTAGGAGTTAAATCATTCAAAGCTGAAAAACCAGTAATGTAATTATAGATGTATTTAAAAATATAAACATAAATATTGAATACAGTTAATGTTATCAACAAAAATCAGGAAGTAGAGAAGAAGAAATAAAATGGAACACTATTTTATCATTGTTCAAAGTAGGGATAATTATGTCAAAAGACATAGATAATTAGGGAATCATGTTAAGTCATAATTATGAAATAATGATTAGAAAGAAAGGACAAACCTTCATCACTACCAGAACCACACATAAAAAATAAAATAAGAAAGGAGACCAGGATTTTAAGTGTCCTTAAAATTCTATAAAAGGTCAACAACATAAAATTATATAATAGAAATAAGATCAGAAATATCTTTCTTATCAATAAATATAAATGAACATAACATATAGCTTCAGAACAATTTTTCAAGAAAGCAAAATACTTTATGCAAATATATATAAATACACACTCTCTATATTTATACATTAAAGGTTCTGGTCACCAATTCCAACATGTGGGTGTTTGTATGGATGTGTGTATGTGTGTGTGTGTGTGTGTGAAATTTCCCCACACCAACAAGCAATATCCCAACACCAGCTGAGTGTCCTACAATTTAACTCAATTCCAACACTATCTACCCAGAGATAGCATTAGATCCCAAAGGTTAAGGGGTCATCCTACAAGACTACCCCCTCCAGCCCTGCCAGATGCCAATTGCAAGTCCAGGTTGCCACCTGTGTTTCTGATCAATCAGCTATGGATCGAAGGGTCCAAGGACCCCATCCTTGGGTTTGATTACTTTGCTGGAGCAGCTCACAAAACAAAGAGAAACATTTTGCTTACTAGATTATCGATTTATTATAAAAGGATATAACTCAGGAACGGGCAGATGTAAGAGTTGCAAAGGCAAGATATGGGGAATGGATTCAGAGCTTCCATGCCCTCTCCAGGTGTGCCACTCTTCCTAGATCTCCATGTGTTCACCAACCTGGAAGCTCTCTGAACCCTTGCCTTTTGGGTTTTTATGGAGGCTTCATTACATAGGCATGAATGATTAAGTCATTGGCCATTGGTGAATGAACTCAATCTCCAGCCCCTCTCTCCTCCCCAGAGATGGGGGGGGCAGGGGATGAAAGTTCTAATCCTCTAATCACATGAATGGTTCTCCTGGCAACCAGCCCCCCATCCTTAAGTTACCTAAGGGCTTTCCAAAAGTCACCTCATTAACAAAACAAAAGACACCTTTATTGCTCTTATCACAGGAAATTCCAAGGGTTTTAGGGAGCTTTGAGTCAGAAACCATGGATAAAGACCAAATATATATTTCTTATAAACACAATATCACAGTATACATGATAAATAACTAAAACAAAGTAATTTAGAAGGATTGGAAATAAAAGGAAAGCAAATTATACAAGACAAAGGCAAAACTGGAGTCATGAGATATTAGTCAAGGCAGAATTCTGGCCAAAAAGCATTAACTGAGACAAAGAACACTCTGTAATGTTAAAAAGAGCCATTCACAATAAAAATATAATAGTGTTGAATATCTATGAGCCAAATGTCTCAACTTCATAAAACAAAAACTACAAGATAGAGAAATACATATGTAATAGAAGACTTAACTTACCTCTCAGCCCATGCTAGTGGTTAAAAAAGAAAAAGATATAAACTAATGAAATAATAATTTTGTAAGAAAGTATAATTTACCAAAAGTAACAGGTAAAAAGGTCAAAAAATTAGATTAATTTTCATGGAGGAAATAGAGAAAGTTGTCAGTTTACTACCTTGTGTAGCTTTTCTTTCTACCATACCTTTGAAGAAGAGATTATGAACGCTATTTCAACAGCTCCAAAGAATACAACATGTCTGCAATTGCATTTTAAAAGTTAGTTAGAGGGGCTCCTGGGTGACTCAGTTAGTTAAGTGCTAGACTCAGGTCATGAGCTCAGAGTCCTGGGATCTAGCCCCACGTCAGGCTCTGAGCTCTGTGCAGAGTCTGTCCTTCTCCCTCCCCCTTTGCTCCCCCCACCACCTCGCTCCTGCATATACACATGCTCTCTCTCAAATAAATAAATAAAATCTTTAAAAAAATTCAAAAATAAAAGTTAGTTAAATAGCATTTGGTTCACTAACATTATATCTGTGGGATATCAAGGTGGTCAAGGTCTTTGAAGACTAGATTACAAAGAGCAAGAGAGTTGATATAACCCAAAAAATGAAGGTATGTTGCTGACCCTTCCTGGTAAAAGAAAATTGCTCTGGTGGTTCTTTATAATTGGTATAGAGGAAATAGCACAATTAATTTCTGAATTGATTCGCTTCACACCTAGACCATATCTGAAGATCCCACATATAGAACAGCAGATGCACTTAGAACAAGCACATAGTTAAATTAATCATAATCTATAGTTATTCTTCAACATCCACCTGTCCTTTGTACAGATGTGACTACTGGGAGTTGGTAGGTATCATCATTGCTATATTTTTAAAGTTCTAATGATAACAATAATTTTGTCAATTTCCATGAAAATGAGGTGTTGCTTTTGTTTTAATAGTCTGGGGTGTCTCACTCCAAGGGTCAGGGAGTTAATGTGAAAATTCTACCAGTCTATTTCAGTTATATATTCAGAGCTGAGGAAATAACCATGGGTATCTGAACATGTTATAAAGCAAATCTAGGTCCAAATTCTATATATCATATAGCATCATAAATTCCCACTTTGACAAATGGTACCACAGTGGCATTTTGGATTCCTAGTTTTTTTAGATATGTAGATTAATTATATAATTATATATTAATTATATAATTATTTCATTCCTAAGAACATCATAGCTCTTTAACTACCACCAAATATTCCTATCCAAACAGGGATTCCTGTCTGATTGTCATTGTTTCCTTCTGTCTCTTACGTTAAAGTATACTCATCTTTTCTCTGTTATTTGGCCTCTGCCACTTTAGATCTTGTTTCCCATTGAAATTAGGGAACTCGGGTCAGTGGGGTATCTCCCAACATTATCATCTTTAGTCTTCAGAGGACAAACACCACAGAGCTTTTCAATGATGTTGGTTCTCTCCACAATAATGCATTTTTTAATGCTTAAGAAAATGAATGTCTTCTGGGACCCCTTGAGAAACAGTGGGAAATGTGATGGATCAAATATTGTAAATCCATGCTAACATTTCCATCTGCCTAGGTTTATGGATTCCTTTCTCTATGTTATACTAGGGAAGTTTTTTCATCTAAATATTGAATATAGGTTACTACTGAGTCCTGTTTTAGTCAACTAACAAAGCCAGCTATCAGAACCATTTCTAGTTGTTCAAGTTAACACATTAATTTCAGTGTCTCAGATAAGTGTATCCAGAGTAAAAAATTTGGTTCAATGCATTATTATATTCTATGCTCCTTGGCTTACCATCCTTGGAATTTATTCCATCCATATTCTCCAGGTATCTGCTGATAGAAATTAGAGAAATGTTGTAAATATTTTGGTGTTTCTTTTTTCCTGGGTCAGATTTTGTATTTGTTCCCATTGGAGAATATGCAAACAGATTCCAGTTATGGATATAGAGGCAATGATGGGTGGTGAGGTTACCTTAAGAAGAATAGTTATCCTCTTATAAGGCAACTGCCTGTGTAAGGTTGTTACCTTATCTTCAAGCAAGAGAAGGTTAGTGTTTTTAGTCAAGGAGGGAGGCATGTCTTCTGACTGGCCAGGGATGCTCATATATCTCAGATTCTTCCTCATCCACCCAAAGGTATTTTAATCTCAGGGTCTCTAGTGTTTTCCCATCCGTGCCTTTCCTTTCAAATAACAAACTCTCCAAGGATCTGAGTTCAAGTTGTATTTTAATACAGCATCCTGTATAACTCGATTTTTGATCTAATTTTTAGCCCTAATAATCTAGCATCTAATAATAATAATAAATAATCTAATATCTGCCCGGCACTAAAATAAATAAATAAGTGATTTTTTTCAGGGATACTTTTTCACGATGTCTTGTTCTAAGAGTTTAAAACCCTGTGTTTTTGTTTCTGTAAACTCTCCAAAAGCAGACATCTCACCCCATTGTACTTAAAAATCACCAGTACTACCATAAGAATTCAATGTAACATCCAAGTGTTCTCTCAAATTATTGCCTTCTATAGGCAGTTTATCTCAAATAATCTCAGTCGGTAATTTAAGAAATCGTGAGTCCAATGCATGCCATAGATTACCAGTATCCTGTTTTCCTGTGGGATTTATGACATCTCTGCATTTAAAGTCACAAGATCAGTAACTCACTCTAAGAATTTAGTCTTGGTGAATCTGTTTTGTTGGCCCACTGTTGGTAGCAAGGATTGGATAATTTAGGGTCTAGTCAGTAAAAGGGAAATGGTGCTTTGTTTTTCAAACAGAGGTGACTTAACATAGGTGACAGGTTACAAAAGTGTTGAGGAGCTAAGAAACCAAACAAGGGAAGGTGATATAATCCAGAGGTGAATGCAGAATGCAGCTAATGTCCTTCAGTCTGGGAACCAAAGGAGAAGAGGTGGTGCGTTCTCAGAGATCAGGGACACTTCTCTGCTGTATGACATGGTGTGCAAAACAGGCTTGGCACCCAAGGAAGGACTACCTAGTCAGTGCTTGAACCATGGAGCAAGTGTTGAGGAAGCCAGGACCAGGGATGCCAAGGGTGTTCTGGGCAGCCAGATTTTAGGACTGCTGAGAGGATGTGGACACTGGAACCAGGACTGAGGAAGAGACTCTGCCCTGTGGGTGCCGGAAGTGCTCAAAGGTGTTCTTGAAAGGAAGGCTTGAAAGAAAAAAAGAGTCATTTCCCCTCTTTTTCATCTTCCAGTATCCCAGTACCTCAGAGTGGCAGAATCTAATGAGAAGCCAGCCAGCAGAGAGGTTGTCATGTGCCAACAGAGTCGAACACAGAAGGGTGGCAAAGGAGGTGAAGACTGGTCATGCAGACGATGGTCTCCCTTTGTCTTAGCTTGCCCAGTGGCAGGGGGGAGTTGCATTTTCCCAGAATTTGTAGTGTAGGGCCTCTACTTCTCTTTATACTAATTTTGATTCTTTCTTCAAAGCACCACCCTGATTTGTCTCTTTTTCTCCATTTTCACTATTGTTAGTTTTTAAAAATATATATTTATTATTTGAGAGAGAGAGAGGGGCAGAGAGAGAGGGAGAAGATCGTGGAGCCAGGTGTGGGGCTCCATTCCAGGACCTGGAGATCTTGACCTGAGCTGAAATCAAGAGTCGGCTGCTTAACCAATTGAGCCACCCAGGAGCCCCTCACTGTTGTTCTCTTACTCTAAGTCCCTTCCACCTAATACTTGCCTTGTTTTAACCTTCTAGATAGAAATACACTACAAAGGTCCATGAACTTTTATCTTCAAATTCTTATTATTTTTTTAACATCTACTTACTGAACTCTATGCTAAAGAATTATTGATACATTATTCAGGAGGGGTAGCTATGAATTTATCCTTTATGGTTTGTTTTATTGTGAGATGGAAATAAACATGGAGACATTCAGGAAAACAAAGACTCTAAATAAAACAAAGAGCTGTGTCATTGTCAAATCTAAAAACATAAAGTTCAGAAGATAGATTTATTACATCACTGAAACCTATTAGGTCAAAGATTATTTAGCTACTTTATGCTCTGATTGCAATCCTTTATTTACTTCCCACTCCCCCATCCCTATTATATATCCCCAGCCATTGTTCACAATGGGCTATCTTTCTTCAGATGTGACATACTCTTGAATCTCCATTGATCACGCTCTCCCAACTTCCCCTTTCCTCCTTTCTTTCTTAGCTGAGTAAATGCTCCTCCCTGAGCCAGGCCCTGCTCAGTTTTTCTGACCTTGGTGAAACCTTTCCATGTCATTTGGAACATTTCCAGAGTATTTGGTTCATACTATTTGTTTATAACGTATCACATGATGTTTTTAACACTTTAGTACAGAAGTGGCCTAATAAGGAAGATGGGTTTTCCATAGGATGGTTTACCCAGTGAGCCCAACCAAACAGGAATTTCAACATTGTATTAAATCTTCGATGTGTTCAGCTTTGCGCAGTGGCAGTATGGTAGCCAATGAGGTTTATCCGAGACGCGATTATTGCTAATTGAAACAATCTTCGATGTGTTCTATCTCCTCCATTAAATTATGAGCTCCACTTTGAAAGCAAGAAATAAATGTCACTTGTATTTCTATTTCTAGCATCTAGTTCAATGCTGGGTACATAGTGGGCTTCAATAAATGCCTAATGTAATTTAATTATATATTAGTGGAAGAACGCCAAAGTCACGTAATATAGTGTTTTTGGATGGTGCACATATTTCTGATTTTCCTACCTATTCTGGTCTGACAAGTACCAATTTTCTAACCTTTAAAAACATCTGACATGCATTATTTTTAAAAGTTAATATTCCTTCCTGAAATCATTTAACCATTTATTGCAGACATTTGAAACCCTAAAGAAGTATATATGTTTTTTCAATTTTTATGAACATGTATTAGTTTTACCTGATTAGTATCTGTTAGATTTGACCCAATTTCAATCTTATACTCATCATATCAATAATTTATGCAGAAAATCTTGCAAAGCCTCCTTTAGAAAACTGGCCTTTTGAAAAGGGGCACTTACATAGTCTCTGTCATGTTCTTGGTTGCATTACAGTATCATCCTGGATGGTGGTTATTATACCTTATATTTATTTCTTTAAGGAAAGGCTTTGAGATGACTCTAAGCTTAGGAGGCACAGTCAAGAACTGCATGAGGGTTTTCAAATAGCAGCTATAATCAAGAGACCAAAGGCAATCTTTGCCCAAATGCTGTGGAATCATAAAGCAGGGCATTTTTCTCTAAGCCCTGCTTGCTCATGTGGATCTCTGTTGTCATCTGTGGTCTCATCTTAGGGTATGGACAACTATATAAGCTCCATGTTGGTTAAGATATTTTGTTGTCCTTGATTTCTGAGTATTTCTGTTCTTAAGATCAAAAGCCCACAAAGAAAAAAGTACTAATAAAAGAGAATTGCACTCTATGCTTAAATATGGATGGGGCTTAGAGCATTAGGATATTTCATCTTTAGAAGCTAGTATGTTATCATAGTGAACAAATGGACTTTCTGTCGAGGCAAAGGCCTGTTTGCCCTTCCAGCTGACTCCACCCTGCACCCTAATGGATACAATGCTAATAGAGACCAATTTTCTCTTTCTTAAACTAATTTTTTTCTCTGCATCTTGACACCATATCAGTTTGAGGCAAGCTGTGGCAGGCACATTTACTAAAAGGATACCCATGTTGGGAAGCAGCAGCCAAAGGCTCAGTGCCAGGATTAGCCATTAGCAGTAGGGGGAAAACATTCTTGTTGTAGTCCTGTTTGCTGAAAGGCTACCCACTGGCATTTGAAATAGTTCTCTCCTGTCAATCAAACAAATTGTTTTGCAGATCTACTAGGTGTTTAGAGGATACAGAGATAGAATTTTCAGATCTTTAGGTGCTTTTTCCAAAGGTGATCTGTGTTCTGTAGCAATATCTGAATTTTTTTTTAAGGATGGTTTTTCCTTCAACAGTGTTGTTGATGTACCCCTCGTGCCTAGAGATTACAGGAAATAATAGTTTTTAGACGTATCATTAAAATTGCCACCCTTGGGCGCCTGGGTGGCTCAGTTGGTTAAGCGACTGCCTTCGGCTCAGGTCATGATCCTGGAGTCCCTGGATCGAGTCCCGCATCGGGCTCCCTGCTCGGCGGGGAGTCTGCTTCTCCCTCTCCCACTCCCCGTTTGTGTTCCCTCTCTCGCTGTGTCTTTCTCTGTCAAATAAATAAATGAAATCTTTAAAAAAAAAAAAAATTGCCACCCTTTTGGAGAGCATTAATGAAAATCTGGGTATGGGAATATCTTTACTTTGATCTCCCAGGATATCAAGGTAGCCTGAATTATCATAACAAAAGCCTTGAGAATAACTATGGGGGCACCTGGCTGGCTCAGTTGGAAGAGCATACGACTATTGATTTCGGGGTCGTGAGTTTGAGCCCCACTTTGGGTGTAGAGATTACTTAAATAAATAAAACTTAAGAAAAAAAAAGAAAGAAAAACTGACAGCTTTCACCTTTAATCTTTAAATCACCTTTGCCCTGATCCCATGCTTCCCATTTTCTCTTACCTGTTTTTTCTTACTTGCCCTCATTGGCAAAAGAGATGCCAATATATCAATATCAATATACCTTAATGTATTAAAATTTTAATTATATAAAAAAGAAAAATGGTAAGACCTAAAGTGAATAACCACCTTTGTAATGCAAATACTCCCCCAGCTCTAGTATGATTTCAGCTGGTGGTGTTCAACTTTAATCTCTTTATTTCTTTACACTTTCACATAGAAGCTCCCCTTCATGTTTTATTAATTCCCACTTCTGATTAAGATTTCATCTGAAGAAAGTGTTGTGCTACTAAAAGATTATTTTTTAAAAACACTGAACTATACACATTATATGAGACAGAATGAGGTAAAATATCATTCTCCAAAAATCTTTGAATTAAGGATTCCCATTTGAATTGTTTGTCCCAGTGGGAATTATCCTGTGAAAGGCAGAGTCCTTTGAAGAGTTCATCACTCTTGTGACATTCCTTATGAAAAGTTCCTCGATGCTGCCAGGCACATGTCCTCTCCTTAACATTTACCAAACCCCCCTGGGCCATAAAGACATGAATAGTGTCTATCTATAAGTGTCTATCTATACACTACAGGTATATTTTTATAGTGTTGATGAGTTATGTTTTTTTTTTCCCCCTGATTATAGGAGTAACTCATGATAATTGCAGACAATTTGAGAACATGGCTTGGTGATTTTGTACTGTCAACATACCTAATGTGGAACTATATTTCCCAGACTTCTTTTCTTAGTATGTTGCAAGTTTAGCATTGACCACTAGACAAATCTGTGTGGGATTTGGAATATGAATGTAAAATAGTTGTCATTATACTCTAAACCATGGTTGGCATATTGTGGCCCATGGGCCAGATTCAGCACACTGACTGTTTTCGTAAATAAAGTTGTATTGGAACCCAGACACACTTGTTTATATATTGTCTTCTGCTATTTTCATGCTACAATGACAGAGCTAAGTGTCCACAAACCACATGACCTGCAAAGTCTAAAAAGGTTTTACTTTATGGCCTATAAATTCTCTATTAATACATATTTTATAAATAAAAAAAATTTGCTGATCTTGGCTCTCCAGGTTGGTGCAAGCCTCCACGTGCTATTGAAGCTCACAAACCCTGATTCATCTCTTCGATGTGGACGAGCTGGAGCTCCTCCTTCAGCTTCTCTGAGTTCTGAGCCAAGCATGTTTGTAGCTCTCTCTGCCTGCCATCTGCATCACTGGGTTTAGATATGGTGAGAGATAGATATGGTTTGTAGTTTGTCTTTGTGAGTTCCAATTGTCTTCACGTGTTTCAGTGTGTCCTAGATTTTCCAAGCTATGTGTCCAGTTTTCTTTCTGATTGCCGTCTTGTTGAACTTCAGGCCCACCAACAGATGCCCTCAACCTTCCTTTTTTTCAACCAGGAAACGGGTCTACTAGCATGATAAAAATGATCTCAGGGTGGAATATCTCTAAGTGGTTTGGAAAATATTGCTATTTTTTATAAGAAATATGTTATTTATTAATATATAATGGATTTATTATGGTTATTGTAAGTAAAGTAATAAACACATTTTAAAAGAAAGTTAAATAAAATTAAAAATTCAGTGACTTAGTCAATAGTCACATTTCAAGTGCTCCATAGATAGCCACAAGTGCCCACAGGCTACCATATTGTACAGTGTAAGCAGAGCATGTAGCAGGCACTCAAAAGTGTTTTGCATTGACATTGAGGACTCCATCTATGCTGGTGATTACATTTCTCGTGACACACACCCTCATAACCATGTGCACTAACTCAAACTGCTCCTCTTATCTAAAAGTAATCTTCCCCTCAGCACTCCCACATCCAACCTGAGAAATAATTATTTATTTTTCAAGTATCATCTATCAGTGAAATATTTTGACTCTTCTTAAGAGAATCAATTATTTCATCCATTTGTTCCACCGTATATCTATGGGTTTCCATTCTAGGATTATTTTTTGTATTTTATTACATTTCCTTAGCTGGACTGAAGGCCCCTGGATGTCAGGAACTGGGTCTTATTTGTCTCTGTATTTTCCATATCCAGCACAATTCTGGTATATAGAAGTCACTCGGCAGATGATGGTTAAAGGGAAAGAAGCAGAAGGATCTCTCTATTTTTATTGTTCATATTCTTATGACATCTATTACTTCTATCTCTTGTATTTTGAATCTCAACTAATTTCTTTTGCATACAAACGTGCTAAAGTCTTTTCTGTTTGCTAAAAAAAATCACATTTATGAAGCTTTGTCAAGGTCCTATTTAGAGGTTACATGATTGGATAGAACAATTTTCAGACATGTAGATATTTTATTTGACAGTGGTCATAAATACAACTCTTTATTTATAGTTCCAAAACCTTACATGTTCTAAAAATCAAAAGGTTTCCTTACAACTCATGTGGTACTAAATGGTACTCAGCCCTGATTTGGTATACATAGACATGAGACTATTTATAGTCTATTATTGATCTTAGTTAATGTGAATATTCAAATGGCACTTGAGTATCTGTGCCATACTACTTTTTTAAAATAGGGAAACTTCTGAATTCTGAAACACGTGTAGCCTCAAAGGTTTGGGATTATGTATGAACTTGTCCATCACTCTGGCTATTTATGTACAGCAAATACATAATATGTAGATTTTTTAACAGTAACATAAAAACGGTTCATCCAAAAACAGTTCACTTGTTTATACATAAAAGTAATTCTAAGGCTAGTTATTGAAGTTTCAAAACTACAACAAAAATTCTGTTTGATACTTAATAAAATAAACTTTTCTCCAGATTTTGAGGACATCTTATTTTTTTAGTCGGATATTGACCAGATGGCTATAAGCTTTAGTTTCATTATTTTTAAAAAAGAGAACACACTTTTACAGAGTCAAAGGTGGCTACATAGCCAACAATTACAGAATAGTTCTGGAATTTTCCGTACTTACACTGTCTATATCCAAATTTGCAGGATACTCTGTCTTTTTGATAGACATAATTCTACCAGGCAGAATAAAATCATCTTGAAATAATATGGCAGATACTTGACAATTCAGTCACACTCAGAGGTTCATACTCCAAAAGCAATCATGGAAACTTAAAGCGTGATTCATGCTCAAAGATTGTGAATCTTCCCCGAATTTGTGACTGCATTTCCAGTAAATAACTCTGCATTTCTTCAGTAACCATGGTTCCATTGACTACAGGAAAGTTTAGCAGTGAAAGTGAATGGAGTCTTCAGTGGGCATTGGCCCGATCCACATGAACAATTTGAGTGTGAATGCACTCACTTCTTGGAACAAATCAGCAATGTTCTTACATTTTCCCCTGCAGTTTCAAGTTCATTGTGTTGAATTACTCTATCATATCAGTAAAAAATACAATCTGTGAACCACTGGCGGGCCAACAAGTTGGAGATCTAAGAAATACCTGTTTTCAAAAAGTGCCTGTGATTTGGGGAAGCAGTTCAGTGAATCTCTATCAAGTTTCAGTGACTGGGTCAGTTATTAAGCTATGGTCTTGCGCATTAAACCCACAGGGCCATTGGCGGCTTTGCGAGGCTGGGGTTGGTACTCTATAAACTGCATTCTTGTTTTACCATTTAACTCTCTGCTGCACTTGGCCTGTAGGAGGCACTAGAGAGAGACCGGGAGCCTGGAGGACATCGAAGGGGCAGGCTCTTTCCCATATATTTTCTATTCCTAGGCTTATTTCTTGCACCTGTCATTGTTATCCTAGCAATGCTTCCTCACTCTGGAAGCAACGTTTTTTTCCTAACAGCAACAAGTATTTCAGTCTGCTGTTTTTCTGACACCAGCCTCACTGAACCCTGTCAGAGATACCAGCCCCAGCCAGCAGGTTCCTCCTTCCCAAAGTCTGGGCTCCAGTTGCAGAGTCTCTTCTTTGACACTGATACCGGCTGGCCAGAGACCCAGCATCCCCAGAGACTCAGCATCCCCACTCCCTGGTGACTCTCATTCTCCAAGCTTCTAACTTTTAATACAAATTTTAACCCCATTTCCTCCTCCCCTAGCCTAGGGGTAGTAGCTGCTTCCTGCTGTTACTATCTGCTTGATGCCTTCCTATTCCCTTTTTTGACTTTGGAGTTTTCCAATACCTGAGCTAAACGTTCTTGACGTTAAATCTCACAGTTCAAATAATGGGTCTGACTTTGGTCTTCTGAGTGGATGTTGGCTGAAAAGTGGCATAGCCATAGGATTGCAGTAAAATAAACTCAAACCTAAGATTTCTTTTTTTTTTTTTATTCTTATGTTAATCCCCATACATTACATCATTAGTTTTAGATGAAGTGTTCCATGATTCATTGTTTGTGCATAACACCCAGTGCTCCATGCAGAATGTGCCCTCCTCAATACCCACCACTAGGCTAACCCATCCTCCCACCCCCCTCCCCTCTAGAACCCTGTTTGTTTTTCAGAGTCCATCTTCTCTCATGGTTCGTCTACCCCTCCGATTTCCCCCGCTTCATTCTTCCCCTCCCGCTACCTTCTTCTTTTTTTTTTCTTAACATATATTGCACCATTTGTTTCAGAGGTACAGATCTGAGATTCAACAGTCTTGCACAATTCACAGCGCT
>NC_138377.1:62476559-62567304 GCF_054177405.1 Leptonychotes weddellii
AACTCATTTTTCTCATATTTATACTAAACTCAAATTTGTTACTGAAAAAACACTACTCCTTATTAGCTAATGTATGCTGATATAATTAAGAACACTTTTTCCCTAAAATCATGGGTAATCCCCACTTGACCATGGGGTCACATGCTGGGTACTCCTTATACAGGAAAATATCCAAAACAAAAGTTTGGGTTGTGATGTTTTTGTTTGTTGTTTTGTTTTACTATTTCAAAATCAGATTGCACCCTGACATTTGCTTTCAAATAGGTTAACTGGGAGCTTGCTTTAGTGTTTCCAGTTTTCCTGAGGCCTAAGCTCAAATTAATACCAATATCTGTTTCTATATATCACAATTACACTTTTTAATCAGTTCTTAGAATTGCTTAGTGAAGATTTAGGTGTGTGGAGAAGAGCAGAGATATCATAGAAAACAACTCCAAAGTCTTTTGGTTTTGTGGAAATCAGGTTTTGTAAGCTTTTATTTTTATTTTTTATTTCTTTTAATTTTATATAAGCTATTCCTAAATACCCTGAAATGAGAAGTAAATCAAAACAAATCTCTTGGATAATTCTTACTGGTATCACACTGTATATGTAAACACTGTTTTCCAGTGTGTAAGCATAAGTAAGACAGATCCTGCCCAGACAGTTTACCAGTTTACAGGGATGCTACATAGGAAGAAAACAGAGAAGAGGCTGTTTTGCTTTTGTTTGAGATTCACAACAGCTGTTGTATTCTTCTTGACTGCTTCCAAATTTAATAAGGCCCAATAAATCTCTAAGAAAATAGCCCTGAGACACTGCTATTGTTTTTATTTTGCTGTTGAGCTCATAGTACAAGTCTCTCTCTTTGTAGCACTCTTTCTGGCTCATTTCAGAGTGGCTCATGCCAAATATAAACCCCAAAACACTAGCCCAGAAAAGCACAGAGGAAACTTGCATCTCTGGCAATGGATGTCCACTAACAGAAAGCTTCCCTTAAAACCTAATTCAGACTACTAGCTCGTGCAAATCAGGTGTCCGAGATTGCTAGTCTGGCTATTCTCTGAGCCTTAAATGCCCTTTTCAAACCATTGCTTCAAATTCCTGGCTATTGTTCTCTTATAAATAATTTGGAGGAAAATATCAATGGAAGTTCATGTAATTTCCCTGGTCTGCAAAATGCACCCTAGCCTGCTTCATTGGGATCCCTGTCATAGAGATTACACACCCAATGTAAGCAGCTGAAAGGAGCATATTACTGATGCGAGTGATATATTTTCAATTTTTAATGAAGTGTTACTTGTCCACAACAGTATCTGTTTTAGTTTCCAGGCTGTGTGCCAGTGATCAGCTGCATAGCTCAACATCTTACCTATTTTTAAGTGACCAGTCTTTAGAGGTAAATTCGCTGTTTTCCTCAGTGAACTGATCCAGTGTTTGGCTACCATTAAATGCTTTCCAAGTGTACGAGATGTCATTTTTTGAAGGTGTGAGGGTGGGGGGCTTAAATATATTTCTGTTTCATCTTTGGTGCGAAAATTGAAGTGATATGCACAACTGATTATGCACAACTGAGGCAAATCTTCCGATGAGCTAGAGGCTCGTGGGATCTCTGCTTCAGGTGGGCAACAATTAAACACGTTATAAATTTAAGTCTGGCTGCTGGGTAAGCAGGTCAAAGGAAGGGGAGCTGTCTTCCGTGCTGCAGGTTATTTGTAAATACGCACAGGCTACTTTCAGATAGGTTGGAGTAAGCCATCCAACAAAGCTAGGCCAAACGAAAACCATATCCTCTGCAAAGATGGTAGAGAGCGAAGACCAGTGTCAAGTGGCTTTTGGATGGAAGAACAAGGCTGAGGGGAGGGAAGGAACGAAGGAAGACTTAGAGCCAGTCTGTTCTTTAGAACTAGACTGATAAGGAGTTTTCACAGGGGTCTGCAGATTTAATGAACAGGGACGGACATCAGCAGATCTCTTTCCTGCGGAGGCACACAAAGGTTGCTGCATCCAGTTTTAAAATGACTTGTTGAAAGGTGAGTGGGGTATTCCTTAAGCATATATCTGAGATTTGCTGGAGAGCCCAGTGAAATTTATAAAACTCATGTGCTACTAGCCAGTTTGACTGATTAAATGATACCGTGAGAACTTTTCTCATGGATTCCTTTGGCAGATCAGAAGTCCGGTTAGAAAGCTAAAGGTTAGGAGGAGGCAGGTTGTACCGTAATTTCTGTTAATTTTTATGCTGTGATTTTGGAAAATAAACAAGAATGTTTAGGACAAGACGTGAGAACATGGTAAATCTGCGCCGTCACGTAGGGTACCCAAACAATGGAACTAGAAATAAATTTTGTTTGTTCTGATTGAAATAATTTGAAACTGGAATTTGAGGGGAAGGCATTAATGAAGAAAGAGAAGTAGGTAATTTGTAAAACTTACTGTGTGGTTGACATTGGTTATATCATGAACTAATAATGAAAGGGCTGAGCAGTGTTTCACAGAAGAATAAAAAAAGGAATAAAAAAAGCTATACTAATAGCTTCAGACAGGTGTAATGTCAATATATGATAGAAATTACAAAGTGTGCTTTAAGTTTGACAGCTAAATATGCTCATAAGGGAGGTACCACCAATTCTTGATATTGGGACAGATAATCCATAAACATTTAAATAAGACATTTTGCTTAAAAAGTAGATTAAATAAATAGGAAAAGGGAATGTAAAAAAGAAAATACAAAATTTCTTAGAATAAATCTGAAGATACAGACCTTATAGACATATTTGAATAATAATAAAAAGAGAAAGCCATAAGGTTGGAAAAATCTTATAAATTTTAGGTGTAACATGATTCTGTTCTAATGTAAAATCTCAGCTGTATTATTAGTGGAAAGATGCCAACACTCAGACATTAGTAGAAGCCCCATTCTGCCTCAAACAAAATATCTGATAAATTATTGCCTTGCTTAGTGGATAATTTGTTTTTTACAAACAACCAGTACAGCTGATGTCCTAGATCAGTGGTAGGAGTGGAAGGGGAGGGATTCAGATACATTTTTTTTACATCTGCCTTAGATTTTCTTCTAATCCGATATAGAGCCATAGATTGTTAAAGGATAGCTAATAGTTGTTAAAGAATATGGAGTTACAGGATTTAACCTAGTCTTAGGTGAAGTAGTACTAGATGTTAGGAAAATAGATTCTGAGAAGTTTAGAAGGGTGGATACTCAATGGTTGTTGAGCAATTGCTCTGGTCCTGGCACTGAGCTAGACACTTACATGATTAAACAAAAATTATTTACTATTAAGTCACAAGGATTACATTGCAACATATTACTATCAAATTACAAAGGGGGGAAATGAAAATTCAGAGATTAAATCACTTGCTCCAGCTTCTACCGGTTGCCACAGCAGAGCTATAATCTGAGCTCATCAGTCCAGCTCCAAAGCCCAGGCTTTATGGGTGTGACCTGTGACCTGAAAACCTTGCAAGTCTAACCACCTCTTAAAATGCCCCTACAATAAGTAAATCCTTGTAATGGTACAGGAACTCTCAGATGAGTTCCGATTTAAAAGGCACACCTGCAAAAGCTGTAAAATGGGCATTCCAAAGGGTGGAATAATCCAAAGATTTTCAAAAATAAAGAGGACTTTATCGACCATGTTTTAAACATGAGAGATGGAGAGAATGAGAGCAATTCACTATTGTGTAGGAAAGATAATATCAAGTCGGAAGGAGGCAACAACTCTCTCCTCATCTGCCTTTGGTATTCTTCCCCATTTTTCCAAGTATAACAATAGGAATCTAGTACGCAAATATCCAAGAACTATAAAAAGTTTTCATTCCATTACCCCCTCCTACTGCTAAATCTTTAATAGCGTTTGTAATCTCTTCTGTCATCTGAGGTTTTTCCAATCTTAATTTACCTTTTCACGTTTCCATTGTGCTCAGTCAGACACCGTCTCTAATTAACTACCTAAGGAAAGTCACTGTGCACCCACAAAGAGATCCACAATTGGCTTAATTAAGACCAAAAAAAAAAAACACTATTAAAATTAAAGTTTCATCCTGTGCCTCTGTGCATATATAAGCCTTTTATGTATGGAGAATGCTTGCATTTAGTCATTTTACACACACTGGCTGTAAATTATGAGTTTTATCATTCTCAGCATGCGGTCAGTTGAAATGTTCGGTGTATTATTTCTACTAATTACCTTGGCTGTTCCTTATTTCTGTCAGTCTTAGCACCCAGTAACCACAGAGGTTATTGACAAGTAAAATCTAAAAGTTCTAGTTGGCAGCATTAGAATAGTAGCTGAGATCAGTATTGCTCTTATTAAGGGAGAATGTCTCCTCTTGGTATAGCTCTTTCTACTTGTTTGTTTGTTTGTTGAAATCCTTTCCTATTTCAAATGTCTGGAATTAGAAAATGATGGAAGAGCTGTAAGGTTACCCCTAAGCTTGAGCCTAGACCTGTTCCTCAACCAACTGTGAGTGTGCCAGAATGCAGTCTGTCTCCCAAGCAAAACCTGAGACACTTGTATTTCCCTGGATAACTCTGTGGGCTCCCAAGAGTCTTGTTTCACCTGATCCATTACAGAGTTGAGTCCCTCAGCTGGCGATCTGTACCCTTTCTGGGGGAGCTTTTCTTCCCTAGGCATCTCTCTGGACCAAGACTGTGCTGACTGGTGAGAGCGGAGTGTTAAATTTTTAGAAATTTTGTGAGCTGTTGATGTCATGCAGGAGCTTGAAATGGACTATGGTTAGAGTATTTACACCACTGAAATCAGCAAATGCTACAAATCAGGGCTCCAAGAGCAGTTGTTAAACATTGACCAGCACACCAGTGATGGTAGGCAATAGTTCCTTACTATTGCACTCAGGGCTAATTGGAAGGATCATTTGACAGCCCAAAGAACAAATTTTCTTGTTCCTTATTTCTGAAAATAGCAAGTAGCTGCACTAATGCAGCTGAAAATCTTTTAGGAAAAAATTTCCTTTCCCCCACTCTCAATCTCTCTCCGTTCCCAGCCCTCATTTCCAATCTCTTTTCATATTTGCACTGGGTCAGAAATGCTCCAAGGTTGTTTCTTTTTGTGATATCTTACTAAATGGCCCTTGTGCTCTTTATGTGGTTTCTATCATGGGCCAAATGTGGAGCTTTGTATATAATATTGCTTTTATGTTAGGGTAGCAAAGAAGTTTTTAAAGACTAACGGCCACCGTTCAAATCTAGAGAGACATCTGAACTCAGGTTGACTCACTTTTTATTCTCAAATCTGCTGAATCATTATAAGAAGGCAAATATAGTAAGGGAAATCTTGGTGTCAGAAGAGGGGTCTGAGTGCTGGACATACCATGCTAGTTGGGAAAAAGGGGGCTGGGGACCACTTGCTCCTGGTATTTCCTTCCTTGTAGAGGGCACTCCACTAGAGCAACTTTCCTGATTTTTCTTAACCCCCTGGCATGCTAGGGTCTAGGAGAATGCAGTGGCTTATTTTCTTCGTGAGTGTCAAAATGCCACTTCTTACTTCTTCCTCTCTAGAGGATCCAGTTGCCAAGGAATTAAGTCATTTTGGTTTCTCCTTCATGCTCTATATTTTACGTGATGTGCACTCCAATCCCGTTGTCTGAGAATGATAGGAAAATCTAAAGTTCTGTATTAGGAAGCCCTTGGTTCTTACACACCTAGACCATGTTCTTTAATTTAATCTTAATAATAAAGATAACATTCTGGCCTCTATTTTTAGACTCCTTTGTCTCCATTAATTGTTCAGAACTAAGGAAATTATGAGTGTGATTTGGTGATCAGTTTTGATCACCAAAACTGATATGATCTTGGAAAAGTCACTTAAGTTTTGTTTATGCATTAGTAAAAAAAAAAAAAAAGGGGGGGGGCTGCACCTGGGTGGCTCAGTCGGTTAAGCGGCTGCCTTTGGCTCAGGTCCTGATCCTAGGGTCCTGGGATTGAGCCCCGCGTCGGGCTCCCTGCCTACCGGGGAGCCTGCTTCTCCCTCTCCCTCTGTTGCTCCCCCTGCTTGTGTGCTCTCTCTCTCTCAAATAAAATCTTAAAAAAAGGGGGGTAGTTAATGATGTGGTAGGGTTCCCTGATTCACCAAACATTGAGTACCTGTTGTATTTACTAAATGCCTGGTGTGTGTCAAGCACAGCCCAAGGTACCAGGAATATCAAGGCCCAGGCATTATAAGGGCAGCTATAGACATGCAAAAAAGCTCCTACTTGCAGAGAGTTCATCATCTAGGAAAGAGCTATAATATACTGTAAAAGTGCCATAATAAGAGCATGGAGCGAGAGAACCTAACTCTAAATGGAATTCAAGGAGAGGAAAGAGATATATTTTCTTATATAACCTCCCCCCAACAAATGTTTTACCAAATTCATTTTTCTTTTAATTCCTATTCACAGTTTCTGGCAAAATATGTTAATGAAACAAAGGGGGAAAAAAATTAGCTGGAGAACCTATGTACTGATTATTGAAAAAAATCAAGAATTGACCATAGGAACATTTGCCAAACTGTATTAGTTTGGAAGGCCTGCCATTTAGCAGAGTACCTCAGTCTTACGAGTAGCTGAAACAACAGAAATTTTTTTCTTGTGAAGTTGTAGGCTGGAAGTTCAAGATCAAGGTATTGGCAGGTGGGTTTCTTCTGAAGTCTCTCTCCTTGGTTTGTAGATGGTCATCTCCCCTTGTGTCTTCACATGGTCTCCCCTCTGGATGCTTGTGTCCTAATCTCCTCTTATCTTCTTGTAAGGACACCAAGGCATATTGAATTAGAGTTTTCGCTAATGACCTTATTTACTTGATTCATTCTTCAGAGACCCTATCTCCAAACGTAGTCCCATTCTGACTTATTGGGGGTAAGGCCTTCAATGTAAGAATATCAGGGGGAGACAATTCAGTCCATAACAGCAACCTTGTGTGAAAACTTCTCTAGCAGTAGCAAGAAACTTAGTCATGATCTTGAGAATCACACATTCTTGTGTACCCCTTTCCAGATGTTAGTGATTTGCCAAATTGTCCTTAGCAAGTACATCTTTTTCCTCACCTAAAATTCTATTCCATATGACCTGCCGGTAATACTGGCCTCTTTCAGATAGTTTTTATGTGTGGAACTATGTAACTATGAAATGGTTAAAATCTGGTTACTTACTGAAATTCTCCTCTATTACTTTTTATTGGAAGAATTATGCCTAAGAGACCTTGGTATAGCATATAGTTCTTTATCTCTTGTTTACTTTCTCTCTCTCTCTCTCCCTCTTTTTTTTTATTCCTGTAATACTTAGAATTGACTTGGGGGCAAAATGAGGGAATAGGAGATCAATCAAGATGAGCTGAATTCATGCAGCTGTTCTCATCCAGCTGAGTTCTCTGTTTATGTATTTTTCAGGAAATTATAGAAGCTGTTAAAAGAGAGTGCTGCAAAAATGGAAAGTTCTTAGCAGATAATTTGCTTTGGGTAAGAGACCTTGTTGGAAAGATCTCTTGAATCTGAAATTACCTTAACTTGAGCATAAAGCTTAAAGCATGTTAGAATTCCATTGATTAGAAATCTGCCATATCCTTTGCCATATCTGTGCTATGCCTACAGATGAGGTTGGAATTTTACCATCAGCCTATGCAATATGTATTGAGTCTAGAACAAATTCCTACCCCCCCACCTCAGGTCTTTTGCTTTGTCATCCTGACTCTTTTATCACATTTTTCTGTCTTTATTCTCAAATGTGTTTTATCTTTGTTATTCTTTCTCTCTGCATTTTATTTTCCTATTTTGTATTTCAATAGACTTCCTTTTGAAGTTCTGGAGAGTTTTAAGGAAAACCATTGTGACAGAAACCCTAAGGAAATAAGTTTCCAAATTAAATACACTCTATTTCAAGGGCAAATGAGACCAAAGCAACAATTCATTTGGAGACCCATATAGTAAGTAGTAGTTCATACTTGACCAGGTGAAAAATCTCTAGTAGAGAATATCTTAGATCTAATAAAACATAATGAAGATTTTGTTTTTCCTTTAATCTTGATATTATTAAAGTGTTGAGTTCTTTGAACTTGGAGAACAATCAATCATTACATGTCTGTTAGTCTCATGAGACACAGTTTTTTAAAAGAATTTAAATGTTGATATTTTTATTTTATTATGTTCAGTTAGCCAGTTTATAGTTCATCATTAGTTTTTGATGTAGTGCTCAATGATTCATTAGCTGCGTATAACACCCAGTGCTCATCACAACACGTGCCTTCCTTAATACCCATCACCCAGCCTCTCATCCCCCCACCCCCTCCCTTCTATAACCCTCAGTTTGTTTCCTGGAGTCCAGAGTCTCTCATGGTTTGTCTCCCTCTCTGATTTCTTCCCATTCAGTTTTCTCTCCCTTCCCCTGTGCTCCTCCATGCTATTCCTTGTGTTCCACATATGAGTGAAACCATATGATAATTGTCTTTCTCTGCTTGACTTATTTTACTTAGCATATCCCCTCCAGTTCTATCCATGTTGATGCAGATCATGGGTATTCATTCTTTCTGATGGCTGAGTAATATTCCATTATATATTTGATTTTTTTTTTTTTAAGATTTTATTTGTCAGAGAGAGAACACAAGAGCAGGGCGGGTGAGCAGGGGGAGCGAGCAGGGGGAGCAGCAGGCAGAGGGAGAAGCAGGCTCCCAAGAACCCAATGAGGGACTTGATCTCAGGACCCTGGGATCATGACCTGAGCCAAAGGCAGACGCTTAACTGAGCCACCCAGGTGTCCCTGATTTGATTTTGTTTGTTTTTGTTTTTTAAATGGCCTTACTGAATTTCACCAGCTTTACTCTACCCATGTAATGTAACTACTTTTGGAACTAGTGAATTAGTAAGAGTAGTTGATAGACAAGTTTATTTTTCTATTTCCTGTATCAGGTTATTTTCTTTTTCGCCCTAATCTCTGAAGTAGAGAGTTGATGGTAAACTGGTGAAAAATAGAAGGGTGATTCTATACTTATTACTCCCTTTCCCTAGAAAAAATCTTTTAAATCATATTCATAATACTGACAATAAAAATAATAGTAATATTTATGTTGACATCTAGCATTTATTGTGAATTTATTGCCTACCCAGGTACCATGCATTATTACCTCATTTGAACTTGAAATTGGAAATGTACTATTATACTAATTTCACACACACAAAAAATCAAACCAAAACATTATAAAGACCTGGGGCTTATTGGCAATACCAAATACTCTTTCTACGAGCAGTCTCTCAGCATTTTTCACCCTTCTAATAGCCAATAGACAAATCTAACTAACTTGGATTATCTATTCATTTGAAAAGGAAATTTTTGATTGAATATAAAAACAAATTACTGTCTCAAAAACTCTACTGCTCTGAAACTTTTTTCCAATAAATATTTAAGGAAAGATATTTTATACCATTTTATAAAAATGTAAATTGACTTAGAAAAAATTAATGTATTTCTCAAATGCAGGTAATAAGGGAAATGGGAATTAGGTATTCTGGAAGAAGAGAGAAATTGTGTTAGAATATTAAAATTTTAATAATGTTCTGCTCCTTGCCACAGATGTAGTACTTATGTTTGAATCTTGGAATAAGCCTGGGGAGTTTTATTTCGAATTGGCAGAGATTTTCTTTCAGCTTGAGCTTTCTTGTTTTCTAGACTTCACCTGTTTTGTTTATCTGATTCTGTTTTTATTGTTTCATGCCTTTTCTTTGATTCTTGCTTTCTCTTTCATTTTCTTAGCTGTCTTAGAAGATTTCCTTTCAGAATATAGGCATATTTCTAAGAAAATGGCTTAGGGAATGGGCTCCCCAGAGCTCAGGTCTCAAGAAATGAAAGGGCTCAATATAAATAAAACAAGGAATTTGTTCCAGACCTGGTTGAAAATTCTGAAAGAGATACTAGATTGTTGGCTTGCTTTTTTCTAATTTCTTCATACCAATTAACACTTCATTTGTGTGAAAGTATCAGCAGTCTATGGGAGTGTGAGGTTAATTAAGACCTTAAGACAATTGAGTGTTAACGTTTGCTGTTTGGTTTGAATAGCCCAACTCCAGAAACTTTCCTTAAAATGCTTTAGTTCCCGAAATATAGCAGTCTTTCACGTTACCGAGATACATCATGGAAGAAATCTGGGCCAGCGCATTGGTCCTATACAGAAGTGAGAGTAGATGTCAAGATCTCCCCAAGGGGAAAATGTTCAAATAACACCTAAAACTTTAGCATTATTCAGATGCTTTCAAATAACTTCATAACTAATAGGTATTTTCTAATGGATCATTTATTGTGTATTTCAGACCTGCAACAAACTTGAAAAATGAAATGATGAGCCTATTTATACTCATCGTACTGTGACCACAAAGAGATGCTTCTAATTATAAAGTTTTCTCAAAGTAGCACAGTTTTCGGTATTAATGGGAGTGGTGAATTAGCGAAGTTAAAGCCTCTGACTTTGGACCCTGACCTTCAGGGCTGGATGTGACTTCTTGAATTACTACAGCAACTGCTGCCACCTGAAGAGAGGTCCACAAGGTGGGGGTGGTCCCTTTCTCAGACTTCTGGCAAATTTCCCCTCACTAATCTAAAATGGCCTCTGACATAAAGACAGGTGCTTACATTGGTGCCCCTTTATTATAGGCATTAAGAAAGTTCCAGAATTTGATGTATAGGCAAGATTTAATATAAAATATCTTCCATTTTTGAAGGGATTGTAGTTGTTGATTACTGAGGACCATCTCCCTGAGAATCTTTGGACTTTCTGATCTAGGGTCAACTTTATTTCTCTTTGGTCATGGTTTACATTCTTCTTTTTGAAACAGAAATATAATCTCTGTGTGTTTGATTTAATCCTTGGGTAACTGATGTATTATTATTATTTTTTTAAACATTTTATTTATTTGACAGAGACACAGCGAGATAAGGAACACAAGGGGAGTGAGAGAGGGAGAAGCAGGCTTTCTGTGGAGCAGGGAGCCAGATGTGGGGCTCGATCCCAGGATCCTGGGATCATGACCCCAGCTGAAGGCAGACGCTTAACCGACTGAGCCACCCAGGCACCCTGAGTAATTGATGTATTTTTGCTTAAAGCATCAATCTTGGCCAGGCAGCGGTCTTCTTCAACCCACACATGTATGTGTGTTTTGTTGGCTTCTTTTCCAGTGTCCTTTACTGGTTTCTTCAGACCTAAAACAACATCGGCCCCCAAGGCTCTACTACTTTCTTTTTCCACTTCAGAACCTGAAATTTCTACTTGTTTGTCCTGCATGTTCTATTCACAAGCTTGTGGTATTTGTGACCTCTTATGGAATGATCAGGTTTTTTTTTTTACTGCATCATATTCCTCTTCTTCAGGGATGGTGGTAGTGTCTCAACTCCACCTACACAATCCAGATTTAAATGTTTAGTGAAAAATATTTCGTAAAAAATCTTTCAGTAGCTATAACCAAAGCTTCTTGAATTTAAGGAAGTAGATGCTATCTCAAAAATGGTAAAATACATGTATATTTGTATCTGTGTCTATACATAGAAATGAAAATAAGTATATATAATAAATATAAGCTTATTCTTATTTCCTTTAAGCCTGAACAAATTCCAAGATAAAGCCGTAAGTCTTTTTGGGAGTAAGTATTAGCTGCTTGATCTTCACTTCACTTCTGTAAATTTTCAGGACCCATACTTGTCTGGATGCCTCTACTGAGATTATTTCTCTACTATAGTGAATACTCTAAGAAGATGTTAATCCATATAAATGGTTATAAATATAGTTGTTTATCAGTGAAAATATTTATCCAAGAACTTAGTTCTAAATCATTGTTATGGGAGAGTATTATGGTCGCTCCCTCCCTCCCTCTGTCCCTGTTGCCACCAAGAATCTCTTTCTTTCTGACCTATTCCCGCATCTCTATCCTTGGATTGTTCATAGCACAAAGAAAATTGTGTGGTTTTTAATTTGCCACATACTTATTCAACCTAAATAAGTAGTCTGGAATGTTGAATAACTTATTTAAACACTTCTGCAAATTTGTCTTATTTTTTCTACCTATAGTCAAACATAGATTATGAGACTAACAAATCAGCTTAGTTTGGGGGAATTCTCATTACTGGATTATCAAGAGTATTGGATAAAATGATGCAAGCACTGACACATGCCTAAGTGTTTTCAGAAAAATATTGTGTGCTTTATAAAATATTTGATAAAACATGTTGAAATGTAATATATTGGCACAACAGAATGGATTGGAATTTTTTTGTTACTTAGGATCATTTTGGAATGATAGCTCATTGTGTAAAAGTCTTGTGATTCAAAATAATGATGACAGAATGAGCATAATTTGAGATATATTAATGACTGAGAATCATTGCCTTTTGCAAAATGTTAGGTAGGAAAAGGAATGTTAAGTGGGGTTGGACCGAGTAAGTTAGACTATGAAAAGGAAAGTGATATATACCAACTAAGAAGTGCTATAATTTAAAAAGAATTGGAATAGGCATCTCATAAAACGCTCTGCAAATTCATTCTTTAATGAAGCATAAAAACAACTGAATTCATCTTCTCACTTTAAATATTTTGAGTTCCTCAAGCAAAATAGAGACTTCAGTGGTTATTGATGTTATGACATCCTTTTCCTTAAATGGGGGGTTTATCCATTAATTAAACAAGTTATTTTTGAATATTTTATTGAGCACCTACCATGTTGATGGAAGCTCTTCTAAGGCTGAGGTTTTTACAAAGTAGAAACCTAGACAGTAGTAGAACTTGAAAGAATCTTGGGAGATTGCACTTAAGTAAAACCTTTTTAATAAATGAGGAAATAAAACTAATGCCCAAACAGTGTTTTGAAAGCGCTTACAATCTACATGGGTTAAAAAAAAAAGACTTATGAAAAATTATGTAAAAATGTCAAGCTAGTCTAACACAGTGGTGAAAATAAAGACCTTTTTTTTTTTTTTTTTTTTAAAGCGCGCATGTGTGCAGGGGCTAGGGGCAGAGGGAGAGAGAGAGAGTCCAAAGCAGGCTCCATACCCAGCATGGGTATTATAGGGCTCGATCTCACAACCCTGAGATCATGACCTGAGCCAAAATCAGGAGTCCCACGTTTAACCAACTGAGTCACCTAGTTGCCCCAAAAGTAAGGACTTCTGTATTATACTCTACTACTTACTAGCTGTGTCACCTTTGGTAGTCTACTTAACTGCCTCAAGGCTTCAGTTTGATCATCTGTAAAGACCATATCTTGCAGAGTTGATTGAGAATTAGATGTGATCATGTTTTTAGAATGTTTAGACACATCTTGCCTGTGGTCGGTGCGTAAGAAATGGTGTTGTCATTCCTACTGAGCTAATGATATCTTAGAATGCCATACCAGTCTCATAGATACCAGTTGCCGCAGGAAATTGGAGTCCAGGAAGGCAGTGTCCAAAGTACTCAGTTTTTTCCCCTTGTTCTCTCTTCCCTTTTCTTTTTTTCCTTCTCACCCCTTTCTTAAATAAAATGACACCATAAAATTACTAAGAAACACACTTTTTGGGGCGCCTGGGTGGTTCAGTTGGTTGAGTGTCTGCCTTTGGTACAGGTTGTGATCACAGGGTCCTGGCATTGAGCTCCACATTGGGCTCCCTGCTCAGGGGGGAGTCTGCTTTTCCCTCTCCCTCTGCTGTTCCCCCTGTTGAGCTCTCTCTCTGTCAAATAAAATCTTAAAAAATAAAACAAACCCACACTTTTCTTTTGTCTTCTATCCCACCAGCGTCCTCTGTATTGCCACCATAAACACATATCCACTAAATGTTTACTACCATAGAGGCACAAGCTCTCAGGGTATGGTAACAATTGCTTTATAGATTATAATGGGTTAGCCACTTTGGTTTAGTCTTTCTGAACAATAGCATGATGATTCAGATCTTCAGTTACCAGTAGCTGTCACTTCCCTTTCGGATAACCTTGAGTTTCTTCGATATTAGTGTTTTTACAAAACATGGTTTTGAAATAAGTAGTTATAAAATTAATTTCCCAGCAAGCTTTATGTTCTGAAGACAAGTGAGGGCCACTGCCCTACAGAGATGGAAATAAGATCAGTGCTCAGAAGCTATCCTTGCTGCAGGGTCACGAGGTATGTCGTACTCATTTCTGATAGCGATGTAGAAATTCTCTTAACACCATTCTTTCTCATTTATTTCATTTTTTTCTATCTGTAGGACCTATCCCTTGCCACTCCTTTGGCTTGAGGTTTTGATTGCCTTGCTATATTATTTTTCAATCTTTTTACATATTTATTGTTCCCTAAACCTAGATGTTGATTTTCTTTCATACTTGATTTAATTTATTCTGTGAGTTTGTGTTCAATTTATAGATTTTGAGATAAATCTTTCTCATTGGTTCTTTACATTATAGACTGCATAAAATCTGATTTATAAAAGTTTACTTTGTTTTTGATGTAAAAGCAAATATCACATTTGATTTGGCCTTGGTCATATGGGGTTATTAAGAAGGGGAAATGTTTTTGATACTAGTAAAATTAGCCTTTTTGATTTTCAGTTGAAGCAAAGAAGAGGGAAATTGACATTTGCCTGAGTTTGGTATTTGAGCTGACTCTGATCTTTGATTATTTTTAAATGTTTATGTAAATCTGAGTCCTGCCTAAGCAATCTACCATTAGCAGGATTTTAGCAAATCAGCAGTCATAGCAGAGCCAGATGCTTTTAAAGTTAAAACCACTTCTATACTTTTCAAGAATTTTTTTTTTTTTTTTAAGGTAAGAATAGTTGTAATCAAACAGTTTCACTTTGGAGTCTGTAAGATTTTCGTAAATGAGGTAAGACCTATTTTTGTACTGGTCCAGGGCACCCATCTTTTCCCTGCTAAGGCCTTCCAAAATAAATGTGAGCTGTACATGGGTATTGCTTAGTGTCAGATCTAATGTATATTTAAAGGAACTGCCCAGAAAACAGCAATTGGTCTTTAAGAGACCTGTGGATATATTTTATTGTAATTATTGCAGTATCATAATTGAGTTTATTTTTCACCTGGATCTTCGCATTGCTTAGCAAAATTCATTTTATCAGTTTCAAGCCTTTTGTTAACAATTTTTGTGTTGTCAAGAGAGGTTTCTCCCCCTTCAGTATTTTATCTAGTTTATTTCTTGAGGTCTTAGTGATGCAGAGACTTTCTGCCTTCTTTCCAGACGATTTTTAAAAATGTGACTTGCATTATCTTAATAATAAATGAAGAAGATCTCTGTTTAGAACAATGGAGGAATAACTGGTATCAAATGAATCCTTCTACCTAAACAACTAAAAAAGAGAAAGTACAAAGAAAAAAAATCACCCAATATAAAATCATCCGAATAGTGCTATAATTAAAGAAACTAAGTTCATAGGCTTAAAACTCTAGAAGAACTCCAATTTATCTGAGTTTGTTTGGCAACAGTATTTGCAAACCCAGCCAGAAGCTATGCTTTTGACTTGTCCAGCCCCCTTGGGATTCTCCGGGATGGGGTAGTTGGTGGCAGAGTGCCAGGGCTTAGCTTTTTATTTCCTGAGTTAGTGGATTAGATCACTAAATCCTGAATCCATCATTCAGTAAAAATATCAAAAACTGGACAAAACAGTAAACAACAACAACAAAATAAAAAAAACAACCAAAACACTACAGGTGAAGTTCTCTAATGAACATAGCTCAAAAATACTCAACAAGATATTAGCAAACCAAACCCAGCAATATGTAAAATTATATACCACAACCAAATGCAAAGCTAGTTCAATATTAAAAAAATTAGTCACTGTAACCCATCACATCAATAGGCTAAAGAAGAGTCAAATGATCCTATCAATACAAGAAAAACTTGTGATAAAATTCAACATTCATTGTTGATAGAATCTCTCAGCAAACTAGGGCTAGAAAAGAATCTGCTAAATTTGATGAAAAGCATCTTTCAATCACCAGCAGCTAACATGCCTAATGTTGAAAAGCTGAATGCTACACCCCTAAAATCTGGAACAAGGCAGGATTTCTACCCCTACTACTCCAATTCAACATAGTACTGGATATTCTAGCTAGCATGATAAAGCAAGAAAACGAAATAAGACCTACAAATTGGAAAGTAAGAAACTAAGCTATTTCTATGTGCAGATGACATGACAATCTATGTAGAAAATTGTGAGAAACTTAGTCCCCCAAACCTCCGAGACCTAAGTGAGTTCAGCAAGTACCAGGGTACAAGATCAATATTAAAAAAAAATCAATTGTATTTCTATATATTAGCAATAAGCACATGAAAAGTGAAATTAAAATACCATTTACAATTAAATGATAAAATATTTGATATAAATATGATAAACCATGTACAGGAATTATATGTTGGAAACTATAAAATGTTTATGGAAGAAATTTTTTAAATATCTAAATAAATGGAGAAACATACAGTGGTTGTGGATTGGAAGAATCAACAAAGTGAGTATGTTAATTCTCCCCAAATTGATCTTTAAGCTTCATGCAATTTTTATTAAAATCCCAGTGGATTTTTGTAGATACTGACAAGCTTATTCTAAAATTTACTTGGAAAGGCAAAAGGAGTTATCATAGTTAAAACAATTTTGGAAAAAAAGTGGGAGAAATTGCTCTGTCTACTACAGGAAACTAATCAAGACAAGTTCTGAAAATCTATTATTTTACAGCATGATAACTCTAGTTAATAATACTGTGTTGTATATACTATATGGAAATTTGCTAAGTAGATCTTAAAGGGGTGCGTGTGTGTGTGTGTTAGAACATGCTTGTGGTAATCCCTTCACAACGTATATGTATATGAAATTACCAAGTTATATTTTAAATATATGCAATTTTGTTTGTTAAAAATAAAAATTAAAAAATGTAAACCTTAAAAAAAAGATTATAGAATTGGTTGAGCGGCAGATGAACCAATCAAAGGAACAGAATAGAGAACCCAAAAATAAACCCACAAAAGTATAGGCCAACTGTTTTTTTTGTTGTTTTTTGTTCTTTGTTTTTTTACAAAGTTACAAAAGCAATTAAATGGAAGAAAAATTGTCTTCAACAAATGGTACTGGAGCATTTGAATGTCCATTGCTGGGGGCGGGGCGGGGTGGGGGGGGAGCAATACCAATAATAAAAATCTTGACCTAAACTTCACACACCTCAAAATTAAACTAAAAATTAAACATATATTTAAATATAAAATATGCAACTATAAAACTTTTAGAAGAAAACAGGACCATATCTGCAGAATCTAAGACTAGGTGAAAAGTTCTTAGGGCATTAACAGCATTCTCCAAAACAAAAAAATCAATAAATTGGACTTCATCAAAATCAGATTTTTGTTCTCTAAAACACCTTAAGAGAAAGACAAAGCACACACTTGGAGGAAACATCTGACAAAGAAATCCTGTCTACAATACATAAAGAATGACAAAACTCGATGGCAAACAACAGAACTAGAAAATGGGAAATACCAGGAAAGTACACATTATCAAAGACCAATGGATAACAAATAAGCACATGAAAATATATTCAGGATCATTAGTCCTTAGGGAAATGCAAGTGAAAACCACAATGGGATCTCACTGTGTGGCTATTAGGATAGCTAAAATTAGGTCAGGACAATCCAAATGCTGACAAGGGAGGAAGAGAAACTGGATCTTTCGTTATCTTGCCAGTGGTAACATAAAATGGGATAGGCTCTCTGGAAAATAGCTTGGTAGTTTCTTTAAAAACTAAACACCCTTGGGCATTTATCCCAGAGAGATGAAAATTTATATCCAGACAAAAATCTGTACTTGAATGTTGATAGTAACTGTATTTGTACTGATCCCAAACTGGAAACAACCTTATTGTCCTTCAGTGAGTGAAGGGTTAAACAAACTCTATGGTACATCCATGTCCTAGATCACTACTCAGCACTGAAAAGGAACACAATATTAAAACATGTAACAAATTAGATGGATATCATGGGTATTATGCTTTGGGGAAAGAGCCAGTATCAAAAAGTTACCTACTACAAGGTAATAAAAGTCACATTGTAGAGGAAGGAAGGAAGTGTGGTACCTTAATATGACTTTGCAAATCTGAACAATAAGAAGAAAAACAATTTGAATGACTTCTTGAATTTGCCATCTTTCATTCTATATACACCATGTTATAACTAATAAGAGAATCAATATATTGTATACATGGATACAATTATTTTTAAGACGTGTCTTTTTTTCTTAAGTAAGCCTGAAGTATATGACTGAGCTAAAGTCCTTCACATTTAAAATATTTTTGTGATTCACAAATTCTATGCCATAGTGAAGAAACCAGTCTGCAATTTTGCTTACAATATTCTCTCTTATTTAGAAGATTCAGTAAAATGGGAGAAATTTTATTTAATATCCCAGGCTCAAGAAGAAAGGGGAAAGAAAAACAAAAGGTTTGTTAAAAGTCTGAGAGTAGGTTCTTCTATTGTTCTCTATCAAAGCACCCATTTATTTTCTTATAATGCCAGTCCTACTCTGCAATTTTTATTTTATATCTTATTCATTACCTGCTGGTCTACCAGAATGGAAGTTCCATGAACATTCAACTACTATTACTGGGGCCCTTGCCCTTACATTATCCTTGTGTAGATGTGGGAAAATAATTTTCCCTTTACCCTTCTAGGTTATTGACTGGGACCCTCCTGTAATAAAAAGACAAATTTCTGTTGTGTTTTTTTTTTTTTCTCCCCTTGTTAATCTAATAATGTGTGTGTCTCCTGTATACGTGGCAGAGACCCAGGAAAACTGAGTAACTCCCCAAAATGGCCCAACCCACCACCTTAAATACCATCCTCAGCTATGGATAAAAAATGTTGGTGGAGGGGAGAGGCCAGTTATGAGAGGTTATTGGGAAAAGCACAGTAAATAAAGGTAAGGTTGTTATGTAGATTTAAGTCCTTGACTTCACTAAGGAGTTTCTAGAGACAAGAGTCCTCCCCCTCTTGAGAGAGAGATACCCTTACAAAGGGAGATTGCCCTTATAAACCTAAAAGTCTCTTACAAAAGGGTAACTTCTACTTTGTTTTCAGAGCTTCTCCTGTGTCTGCTGTTTCTTTCAAAAAATAACCAGCATAAAATCATCTTTATGCCAAAGAGACGTATTTTGGGGTAGAAAATTCTGTTCCCCTTCACCTGCTATGTATCAGATTCTGTATGTATCAGTACATATTTATGTATGCAGAAATGAATGCATAAAGGATTTGACACTACGTTTTAAAAATCTAGCTTACATGAGAAGACTCACTAACACTTATAAAGGAAGAAGTTATTTATTTAATACTGAGTACCTGTATGTACCAGGCATTACTCTAATTGTTTATGATACACATCACTGGCGGGGGGTGGGGGGCGGGGAAGCGATCCACGTGAATCTGTCGGCCCTCATGGAGCTTAGATTCTTGTGAGGGAAAAACAGATGGAATGAATAAAGTGTTCTGGAAATGGACCATCACACGTAAAAGGAGTAAAACAAATGGTTTGCTCTCTGATGAAAGGAGCAATGCCAGTGTCCTTTCTTTATCTTTTTTTCTCTTATATACAGGAGGAAAAGTTGGAAGGATAGCTAATTAAGAAGAAGCTATAGCCCTAACCTCTCTTTTCCAAGTTTTTGTTTTCAACTATAAGCTGATGTAAATTTGGCACACTTGGAAACCTTGGCAATGGAAATGAAATTTTAGGGGCAATATAACAGAACTAGTTGATATTCAAAGTGATAGTAGATGTAGAGAGCTGAACTACCGAGTGACACGGTATACATCAGGAGAAAAAGGCAGTAAATCCAGCAAGGTACTGTTTCAATGCTACTGATTTTTGAAAAGAACAGTTGTTTTTTTTTTTCCCTAAGCATTGTATATGTTAAATATAATATCGTAAGATCGTCTTTCCTCTTAATACAGTAGGTCAAGTATTAATAACTTTAATAACCTAATATTTGGGAAAAAACTAGTGAGAATATTTTGTTCTAAGATTTGATATCTGAGGGCACCCTGGTGGCTCAGTTGGTTACGCGTCTGCCTTTGGCTCAGGTCATGGTCCCAGGGTCCTGGGATCGAGCCCCGCATTGGGCTCCCTGTTCTGCGGGCAGCCTGCTTCTCCCCTCTGCCTCTACCTCTCTCTCTCTCTCTCATGAATAAATAAATAAAATCTTTAAAAAAAAATCTGATGTCTGAAGTAACAATGGCCATAATAACATCACCACCCTAACAGCCGTAACAACCATCCAAATTGCAGGTGGCTTTGAGCATAGTCTATAGCAAAGGTATAATTCACAAGTAGTATAACTTATTGACCATTTATCAGAGATAAACAGCAAACCTTTGAAACCATTCAGATCTCCATGATATCCAGAAACTTTGTGTTCAAAAAAACCTTCCATATGCTTTGTTCAGAGGGGGAAACTGAGTCACTTGAACTCGTAAGGGGTTCCCAGAAGTGTGTGCGAAAATAGTAGCCTCGCTCAGGGTGACAAGAAAATCAAATGCAGGGCGCCTGGGTGGCTCAGTTGGTTAAGCGACTGCCTTCGGCTCAGGTCATGATCCTGGAGTCCCTGGATCGAGTCCCGCATCGGGCTCCCTGCTCGGCAGGGAGTCTGCTTCTCCCTCTGACCCTCCCCCCTCTCATGTGCTTGCTCTCTCTCATTCTCTCTCTCGCAAATAAATAAATAAAATCTTTAAAAAAAAAAAAATCAAATGCAAATCCCTAAACATAAAAGTTTTGCTGTTTTTAAGATCTTGTGTAATTATTTCTACAATAAACACACAGATTATAAAAAAAAAAATAAGATGTATAGATACTCTGGTTTCTCTTCAGATGGCGTAAATCTTTTGCCTTTAAAAGAAACATGTCTGGAGCCCTTTCCAAACTAGGGTTTCCATAACTAGGTTCCATTGACCCCCAAATAGGAATGTCAATGAGCAAGACATTCTTGAGGGGAACAGGGAAAATGACATTATGCTGAACACTGTTAGGGCAATGCATTAGGGCCGTTTTTAATATGTAAGTAGGTAAAAGGAATATGGTCACGATTCTGTTTCTGAGACCTTCCCTGCTCTGAAATCTGTAGCGAATTGCTCAATTAATCTCAGCAGGTATCCTTCTGGAGCAATAGCTCCTTCAATTAGGCATTTGCATGCAGATATGTGAGTGTGTTTGTTCCTGGGTGTGCACGTGTGTGTATGCATCCATGTACCTTCACCAAGGCTGATGAAAGTTTCTACTTGTCATATCGCCTCTCCCTTCTAGAAACAAACCTAGTTCTCCCAACCTCTCTACTTGATAGATCAGACTCTTAATGCTTAATGTCTGAATTGTCACATCCAAAAGAGGCCTTATAAATCCAAACTCTGTTTATATTTTTACGCCCAGATTTCTGAATTGGCACTCCATTGTATTTATGGTGTCTAAATTGCTCCACCAGATGAAATTTTATTCAGGGGTCATTGATGTTGGTTTCACAAGGTCACTTTAAAAAGTTTATTTCCCAGATCCTATTGCTGCAAAGGGGGGGTTTCCTAGGAGATGGCAAATGGGCTTTGGCGCGTGGCTCCCTGGCTCTGCAGAACACAGCGCTGTTTGCCTCCAAGCTTGCTGTTCTGAAGTGAACGTTGTTTGTTAGAAGATAGGACGCTGCTTCAACCTTGAAGGGGGAGGGAAGGAAGAAATAGCATTTTCTCAATATAAGCCTCAGTGATAACACCAAAATGTGAAACTTTATGAATGCTGTTTGAGAGATCCTATTTTTTGATAACTCAGAAATTGCATTTTTGGCAGGGTGGTTTCAAAAAGGGAACACTAGGGCTTTGATTTGGTCCTCTGTTTTTATCTGCAACTTTAATCTATATACGGGAAGGTTTTCTTTGACATTTGTAGCAGCATTTCTGAGATTGATGCCGCTGCCTATTATTATACAGGAGAACATTTGATACTAAAGGTTCCCGCAGCTCCCATCAGCTTTCTATAGCAGGTCTGCTCTCCTGACATTTAATGTCCCTTAAGCCTGATACGGTCTGATAACTTCAACACGCAGCTGCTTTGGGGAGAAATAAAGACCTGCGGTATCCTTGATTCTTCCCAGGGACTCTCACTACCTACATCACCAGTCACCCATCACCCTGTCCCCTTAATATGTGTGAGTTAAGGTCTCGGCAAAGTACATGTGTCGTGTGTGTGTGTGTGTGTACCAAACATACCAAGATTAAACCAGATAAAAGAAAATGTAGTCTCCTTATAAACACAGCTAAAGGGCCCGGCATCTGTCACCTTGTTGAGATGTCTAGATTATCTTGCTGAAGCTGACCTTTGAGTGAGCCCAGTTAAAAGGAAAAGTTTCCTGTGCCTTAAATATCAGTTTTTCACAATCACTCTTTTAGTTTGTATGCCTAGAAAGAAGTGACTTTGCTGTAAAGGCCTTAGCTAACAAGAGTTAGAATTACATTTCCACACAGTGAATGAACCACCAATGGAATAATATGTAGCTATAAAAAGAATGAAACATTTCTCTATATCCTGGTATGAAACTTCTCCAGGATATATTATCAGTGGAAAAAGCATTAAGTGCAAAAAATTGTCCACAGTAAGGTATTTTTTGTGTAAGAAAAGTTAAAAGATTCATGTGTTTGTTTTTGCATAAGAAAATACTGGGAAGGTATTCGAGAAACTATCTGAAGTACTCACCAATAGGGAGTAGGAGAGGGAAAGGAGTGAATCAGAATCAGAGTTCTTGATTTATATCTTGTTATATTATTTTAATTTTTTAACCATGTGAATGTAGTACCTATTCAAAAATTTATAATTTAATTTTTACAAATATTAAGGCCTTCATTTTCTTGTGAGTTTTACTTAATACCTTGACAGTATTAACCGAACTCAAGGACACCTGGGCTCTGCATTTGGTTAAGCCACCGATCTCCAAGTTGTACCACTGAATTCGCAGAATGATGCTAACTAAATTTTGGAATTTGTGCTTTGTCATTTGTGTGCCCATTTTCTTTAACCCCTCTAAGCTCACAGAGGGCAGGCCCTGCATCTTTGATGACGGTGCCTAAGGCAGGCATGCACTACCAAAGAACAATTCCAGGGATAGTGTGTGCTCTGTTTGAAATAAGAGAAAGAATGATGACCCACTTTTTCAGCGGTAAAGACTGATTATTTCTAAAACTCCTGGTAGTCTATATCCAAGATAACAGTTTATAAGAATGCTGTTTTTCAGTCCATTGCCCATGAAGAAAATTAACCCTTCTCATTTTAGTCATCTTGAGAAGGACTCAATTTCAATACAAATGAAAGAACAGAATATAAACTTTCCAAAGTTATCTTACTGTAATCCAAAAAAGAAAAAAAAAAGACACTGTTACATTGTAGTCAACATGCAGTGAATGCAAAACTTAAGAAATTTAGAAGTCTAAGCTTGGTAGGGGCATGTCACCATAGCTTTATTAAACAAGGAATGGAAAATGAGGTTAACTCTTTGATACCTATCCAAACAAACTCACATACCTAAGCAAAGCTATACTGTGACATAATTTAAATAACAAAATATCCTGGAACACGACTCAAAGAATTAATAAGGTTCTGGCTATTATTCAGGAAGAATACTTGTTCCAAGAGAATTTGGTACAAAGGATATTGTAAGTGCTAGGGAGAGAAATCTAGGTAATTCATGTCATGACTTGATAACATAACCGGAAATGTTCAATCACTAGAAATTTGGACAACCTCTCTGGATCAAGGAGGGCACTGGGGAAGAAGGAGAGAACATCTGTGGATCAGCAGTTCATTGAGAAGAGGACAATTGCTTTATCATCTGAACTATTTAGGCCTAAGTGTTTATTTTTTCTGTGTGAAGTTTTGGAAATTTTAGGAAAAGGGCAAAGCTTCATAATAACTTGCTTTTTATTCTAAATGTTAATGGCAACATGTTGACAGGTTATTAACATATCAGCTTTAACAATGAGAAAGAAGGCAAGGAGGGGAGGATAATAATCTTGCCAGGGGAGTCTGGTGAAGGAAGAGAAGAATAGACAGTTCCTCCAGCTCTTGTCCCTAACCTTGAGGTCAGAGAATTGAGAGCTGACAAACATGTGTCTGTGGAATAGCAATTTCGTGGCTCTTGCTATGCAGGGAAGAGTCCTGCTTGGAGAAGTTATCTGTTCTCTGTTCAGAAGGCAGGGGTCTGAGGTCTCCAGCTTAGTCCTGGATGCCTGGCCTCCTTCCTGTGCTCTGAACTACTGAACATTTCAAAGAGCGGGCACACAAGGGGTAGGATGAGGCTTATAATCCTTTGGGTTTTTGGCGTTACCTCATCAGGACATGCCTTTGTTCCTTGTCGATTTATGGCTGAACAATTGGTAGCCAGTTAATGCACCAGAGCTCCGATCAAATTCTCTTCACTTGCTACCCCTCTGATTTTCAGGGAATCCTAATGAAGAAACGCTTTTGGGAGGATAGGGAAGTTTACAAATTCCACAACTATGTAAATAATTTAGCAGCCTCTAAAATGAATTTGCAGGGCGCCTGGGTGGCTCAGTTGGTTAAGCAACTGCCTTCGGCTCGGGTCATGATCCCGGAGTCCCTGGATCGAGTCCCGCATCGGGCTCCCTGCTCAGCAGGGAGTCTGCTTCTCCCTCTGACCCTCCCCCCTCTCATGTGCTCTCTCTCTCTCATTCTCTCTGTCTCAAATGAATGGAGGTGAAATCTTTAAAAAAAAAAATAAAAAAATAAAAAATTAAAATGAATTTGCATTAATATAGTGAGGGCTCCCAGAGTGTGTATAATAGATTTTACTTTCTCTACTTTCTGCTGGCTCCAAAGCTTCCCATTCATTACTTCATAGGGATTGTCTTATAAACTTAGTAGAACCCATAACAGTTTGCTAAAATCTTCTGCTTGGGTGTACCCAAAACTGCTTTTGTCATCCATTCTATGTATTTCTTTAGCTGGAATAAAGGGTGGGAATTTCTGCAAGGTGCATGGCTTTGTTGTTCTGATTGGCCCTCAGGGATTGTCCAAAAGAGCAATAGCGCCTGCCAAGGGCTTATGCCGTGACCTGCACTTTCTTGTTTAGCACTTTTTAAGAGCTTCAGCAGATGGGATAATTGTTGTCCCTTGAAAGCTCTGCCTAGTGGCCTGGCATCCCAGGAATTTGCCCAGGTTGCTTTGTGATGGTTGTCTGACTCTGCCCCTCACTGTGGGGTTTCACAGGTATAATCGGATTTTACTTTTAAGGTAGCAGGCAGACGGCCTGGCAAAGAATCTACTTACAGAGAGGATGTACTATCCTTCCCATTCCCTCGCTGGCCCTAGGAATCTTTGATTTAGAGCACTACGGCTGCTGCAGTTCATTACTGTACATTTTAGAGTCAAGCTCGACTGTATCAGTGGGTTACCCCCTAAAGTGCTATACTCATTGTGATAATAGCTAAGGATATTACAGACAGGAGGAGCGCATACTGCCTTTGGAGTGCCACTACTCTCAGCCTTAAGTGAGCTTCCAAAGAAAAGGCAGAGTGCTACCTTGCAAGCTAGCTGTCCCCTCTCACAGTGACCCTGTGAATTATGGCTACCCCATCCAGTTTAGGCTTTTAGGAGTCCAGGTAAGGGGTAAGGTTTTGTGACCATGGCAATTTCATCCAGAAGTGACTATGGGCTCCACGAGCCATAGGAGGGAGAGCCAGGACTGAGGAATATGTGAAGACTCAGCACATCAGTAATCCCTCTGGAGTGCTCTCTGCCTCTCAAGTCATAGTCTAGCCACCGCTTTGTTCAACGGACAACATGGTGGGTTTTATAAGAAAGAACATCATGGTATGCATGGTATGTTTATTAGTTCTCGGGACCTAGGAATGTCCATTTGAATTACATAGATAAGGATGAACAGAGAACCCATATCCAAGGATTAAGGAATCCTAAGACGGACAGGATGGTCCAGTAGACATAGCAATAAAGTGGGAGTCACCCACCCTGGGTCTCGGGTCTTGACTTTGCTGTTGAGTTCTTCTGTGACGTGTAAAGCCCCTTCGTGCTTTAGTGTTCTTGACTGGGAAATTATGATACTTCCTGGTTGATGAGCCTCCTAGGACTGTACCTTTCAGAGGGGCACTGTCAAAGAAGGAATCAAGAGCCCTCCTCCTCTCAGCCCCATTGTAGTATCAGCTCTGCTTCTGTAACTAACCATGTCCTTAAAAGCTACTAAGTATTTGCATGCTACACATCCTTCCCAACACTGCTCCCTTTCTTCATATATACATAAATGTAGTAACACCATATTTATTAGACTGCTGAATAAGATAGCAGTTTTTCAAACAATCATGTATATGGCAACTCTTGCTAATAATTAGTATTAATTTGACAATTTATATAACTATCTTTTGTTTTCTACAATTTACTGGCTACTCTGCTACATTTTCTCATTCTAGCTATCCAAATAATAGCTATTCATGATAGGGGTTATTATTCTCATTTTATATGTGGTGAAACCAAGATTCAGAGTTTATTCAATTTATACAATTAGTCTAGATCATATCCCTTCCCCCTTTTACAAAATACTTCTTTTAGTGCCTTCTTTTTGCTGTAATTTACATTAATCCAAATTTACTGGGGACTCTGGCTTTTGGATTATGATATTTGTTTCTAACAGTTTAGCCAAACCATTAGTAAACTTCCATCCGTCTGATGACTTCATTCACACAGCCCGCTTGAATGGACACATCTTGATTTTGTGAAGATCTTTCACTGCCATACTTCTGAAGGAGGCTCTCCTACTCTCTAATTATGACCTCTTCAGTAGCTCTCTCACTTGCTTACTCTCCATATGCCCTCTATTCAAACCTGACAGCCTCCCTATGTCCCATACCCATTTGTTTTCTCTTGATATTTTAGCTCTCACCTTGGTTCTGTCCATCACTTTGGACTCTCTTGAAATTTCCCTTTATTCTTCTGATCTTTTGTTTTCCTCTCATACCTACCTTAAAACCCTCCAACTTTGTGTTGTTACCTTTCCTCTCAACCATCCTGTCTCATCAGCTCCTACTCATTCTTCTGATCTCTGCTTAAAGATTCAGTCTTCTAGGCTTATGCTTACCCTACAGATCAATTGGGCCACTGTGTTTCATGCTCTCACAGTGGCCCACATTGCTTGTCACAGCATTTGTCAGAGTTCGTAATGATACACTTATTTATTTAATTATTTGATTTACAGCTTTCTTCCTAACTAATCTGTAAGCTCCACAAAGGCAGAATCCAGGTCTGTTTTATTTACTTGTTGATGCTTTTTAATTTCAGACTCTCTTACTTTCCAGCAAAACAGGATAAAACCAAACAAAATAAATCTGCTTCTTTCTTTGATGTATATGTCATATAGCTATATTTCCGTCCTTTTTTCCTCTTGTGCTGTCATACTCAGGACATTTCCTCATTCACTTGAAACTCTTGATCCTGACTCAGGCATTCTCCTATCTCCAACTCTTGCCATCAGCCTCATAATTCCAACATGGAAGTGGATGATCTATTCAACACCCTTCCCTCTGCACATTTCCATCCACTGCATTTCAGCTACCCACTCCTTTGTCATACTTTGCATTTTGTTATCCTGAGAGATTCAACCACCTCTACATTTCTGAATCAAGACGGGCATGATGGAATCCAAGATGGGCACTACCACCTCAGAGCCTTCCAGCTCACATGTTTAAGTTCTCTCCCTGCAACAATCCTTTGATCTCATTCAAACTTCCAATCCATTGACCCTATTGCCATCATTCTGCTTTCATTTCCTTTCCACTACCATTATTATAAAGACTACCTGTGGATAATACCCTCAATTATGTCATCTTCCCTCCCTATTACATTTACCTTCTAACCTATAGCCCCAAATGTACTTACCTACCTTCCTCTCTATACTTGTACCTGATCAGCAAAATCTTTCTGGGGAAAAGAAAATCATCTGCTGATAAGTGTCAGTCTAAATTCATGTCCACAATCCTCAATAGTCACTCAACACTGCCTGGAATTCCAAATACATTTTTCTAATAAGTTTATTGTACTACTCTTAGAAATAACTATTTCATATCTTTTCTCCTCAAAGCTCCCATAACCTATGCCTTCTCATTCTCACTTGGTGACTTCACATTATATTTAACTGAAAAAATAGAAGCCATCAGATGCAAATGTCTCCATTTGTCTAGGACAGACTTAGTTTTCACTTGCAATACCTTGTCCTTCCCTCCAGTTACAGACAAGTTTGCCCCACCCACTCTGTTGAAGACTCCTCCACTTGTACTATGAGTCCCATCCTGTCTCACTTGCTTAAGGAACTTGCTTTTTAAGTTATCCTCTTTGACTCCTACTTCATCAAACTTTCCTTCCCTGAGGATTATATAAATATAAAAACATGATCTGACATATTTCATCTTTATAACTTTCCTTGATATCCCACCCCTTTGACCTACTTTCTCATTTCTCAACTTCCCTTCATGGACAAATTTTAGTGGGAAAATAAACTTATCATGAAAATTCTTGCATAACCATCCCTTCCCCCTGCTACCTATACTTTCTTTTACTTTTTCTGTATCCATTTTCCACTTCTTCTCTATTTCCTTAATTATCTCCAATTTCCTCATTTCCTCTAGCTTACCCGAGAATTGTGTTTTCGTTATACACATTGGATCATGTTATTCCCTTGTTAAAAATATTCAAAGACTTTCATTTTACTTAAAAGTATTGTCATATATGTGATAGAAAGAGTTGTTAGAGAAGGAGGGGGAATGACTGAATAGAGAAACAAATTTCCTTTCTGCATAGACTTACAGTGTATTGGGAGACACACTGGTATCCAACAGATATTCACAAAGGTAATTACCATTTTTAATAGTGTAATAAGAGTACAGAGTGCTATGAGAACATATGAGAACAGTTTCTTCCCCTGCAGAAATAGTATTATCCTAGGACCTTAAGGGAGAATGTGAGTAGTGAAGTGTTAGGGCAGGCAGATGGAGCAGTATGTGCAAATGCCCTGAGGCAGGGAGGAATATGGGGCTTTTGAGCTCCTGAATTATGGCCTGTATGCCTGAAACATTGGGACTGGGAAGGAGAGTTACATGAGGTGGGGGAGGAGAGATAGGAGCTAGATCCTAAAGGACATTGTACAACACTTGAAAGATTTTGGACCTCATCCCAAGGACAAATGGATGTCACTGAGGGGTTTTAAAAGATGTTTTACATTAGTTTTATTTTTTAACAAGATCATTCTGGGTACAATGGATGAATATATGCAGATGAAGAGCAGATGTAGGTAAATTACTTAATTTTTGTGTATTTTCAGGAGAGAGCTCTGGTTTAGACTAGGATGCTTTTGGTAGAAATAATGAGGAATAGACAGGTTCAAGATGTTTTGGAAGTTGGATTGACAAGCCTTGGTAATAGATTAGATTTGGGGGTTAATGGCAATAGACATGGCAGGGATAATAGACATATCATGGACAGATTTTAACTTTCTGGCATGACTAAATGGTTCCATAGAGAAGCTAATTCCTAAGAATGAAAATGCAGGAAGAAGAGTTGGTTTAGGAAAGAAGATAAAGAATTAGTGTTTAAACATTGAGGTTTGTATGAGAGATTCAAGTACAGTTGGAGATATGAGATGAAAAACTAGGAAATACTCCAGGTTTAGCTCCTTTCCTACCTAAACTCTACACAATTTATCAAATATATCCCTAACTTAAAATATTATATATATACATATATACATTTATCTATCTATCTATCTCCATCCCAAATCCAAACACTTCTCACCACCTCTACTGCTTTGACATTAAGCTGAGCACTCATAATCTGTCTTCTAAGTTATTATTTCCTAATTCAAAGCAGCTAAAATAATCTTTTAAAATGAAAATTGAACCATACTACACCCAGGCTATACACTTACATTGAAATACTATATTTTTACTTTTGCCAAAAGACCCTAATGGAGACAGTCTGTCTTCTTCCTCAAACTTTTATTCTACCCTCCTCTCCAAGATATACTATGTGGTTACAAGTGAACTTCCCATTTTTGAACAAGATCACCCTTACTTCAGGGCCTTTACTCTTCTTGTTCATTCTACTTAGAATTCTTTTCTCCTTTTCACTGTGTGAGTTTTGATTTAAATGTTGCCTGAACATTCTGTATGAAATGGGTTACTCTTCTGGGCCTGTATAATCTATTGTTGGAGGATGCCACTGATACTCAGAACAGGAATTATTTCTTGGCATATGTGTATGACATATAAGAGGAAAATGTGCTTAATGATCTTTTCTTCTGTTTACACAAGAGAATATATTTTTATTTTGTTAAAGATTATTTTATGGCCTATGATATAGAAAAGGTACACCAGCAGGAAGAGAGGGTACTGTTGTATGAATAAAAGTGCTTTATTGCTTTATTCACAGAAAACAGCTGCTGGTTAACATATGCCTCCTGATCTTGATTAATGGAGGAATGAAATAGTGAAAATTGTGACTATGATTATTCCAGAATGTTGCGTGAAGAAATGGCTATCAAATAAAAGATCCTGCTTTACCATATTGAAGTTTTCTGGATCTTAGGGTAAAAAGTAGTCATTCAGGATTTTACCATGACCATGATAATGTCATGTACTATATGATTCTATTAGATATCCCATGGGATTGTGTCTCAACAACATCATCATTTGACTCTATCACTTTAGGGCACACTTCTTTTTTTTAATATTTAATTTTTAAGTAATCTCTACACTGAACACGGGGCTCAAACTCACAACCCTGAGATCAAGACTCACATGCTCTACTGACTGAGCCAGACAGGCATAGGGCACACTTTTTAATGTTGAAAATAAGTCTCAACTGAAGTAGAGTAGTGTGAACAAAAAAAATAGAGATGAAATAACAGTTGGGGCTAGAGTTCATGGAGTTAGTTAACTGATTAGAAGTGGTGATTTGAGAGACAGGGAAAATCTAAAATAAATGCACAGTTTCTGGTTTATGAATGTCGTGAAATTATCCTAGTGGTATCAATAAGAAGATCAAATTTGGACAGAGAGAATATACCTATTTTAGACAGACTGAATGGGTTACTTCCAGGAACTCCAGATGGAAATGTCTAGTAAAAAAGCAGGAAATATGGATCCAAAACTCAATAAAGAATGGATGATAATGTAATCACTATTTAAGCCAGGGACGTGTAGATGATCTCCTTAGAAAATCATGTAAAAAAGGGAATGATGAGAAAGAATGGAATCTGGCAAATATGACATATAAACAGGAGGAGGGCATCATGAAAGATTCTGAGATACAAAACCAGGATAAAACAAGATAATAAATAACAAACAATATTCAAAGTGGGGGAAGTGGACAAGAGAGTCTAAGTCATAAAGATGTGAACTTGAATAAGAAATGAAAAAAGGACAATGGTTTTGTCTGTTAGATTTTGGTGACCACAATCCAGAAAGTTTAATGTGAAGGAGAGCTGTCCTTCTTTGAAGAGTGAGAAAAACATTACAAGAAGCTTCCTAACAGACTTATAGTAATGGCTTTTGGTGAAAATTTTGACACATGCCCATTACTAAACCTATTCTTGCCAAGAAGAATTTGAATGACCATGGCATATTCTAATTATGAATTACTTAGTGAGGTTGTAGAATGTGCACCCCTCCTTAGGTGCAGGACTGCCCAATACCTGAAAAAAAAACATGGGTTCTATAAGCATGGAAATGGTGGAGGCTGGTGATTGGGTAAGTAACCAACAGGGTCTACTTATGGGGCTCAGGGCAGGCCACTCCAAAATATGCCACTGTGGCATATTATTTAGAATTATTTAGCATATTGATTATTTTGGACCCTCCCTTGTCCTGATAAAAGTAGGAAATAGAACTCCTTTGTGAAAGTTATGCGCACCGCCCCCCCAACTCTGTACCAGGTGGTGAAGAGACATCCTTATCAAGAGATGGGGAATTCAGGACTGAGAAGGCTGTCTAAGTACACACTGTTACTTTTGTATTAATTTACTACCCCAAGCCCAGACTTCTTTGTCTTGTCAATTCCTCACAAATTTGTTGTTTCTTTGTCCAAAAGGTATAATAGCTACCTGCTTTGGTTACTTCTTTGAGTATCATATTTTTATGAGCTTCCATACATATGAAACTCAATTTATTTCTCTCCTCTTAGTCTGTCTTATGTTGATTTAGTTATTAGACCAGCCAAAGAACTTAGAAAGGAAGAAGGGAAAAGTTTTCCTCCCTTATACTTCGTGTGTGTGTGTGTGTGTGTATGAAAGACAGAGACAGAGAAGTAGGAGAGATAATTGTTATAATAATTGTTATTTTCCCTGAAACAGATGGCAAGGTCAACTGTAGAGGTAAGAAGATAATAGAGGGGGTGCTTAAGACTTTAAGAGGGTGATAAAAATTGAAACAACATTTATGGAGATTGGGAAAAGGGGAATATGTGTCCAAGAACACTCTACCTGCTGGAAGATATGAAAAATGCCACCACCAAAGCAGGTGTTATTTTGATTTTTGATTTAATGTGAAGTCAAATACATTAGTAGTGGAAAGGATCCATTGACCATCCTGTCCTTTTCATGCAGATGCAGAACTACTCTCACAGCAGATATTCTATTGCTTTGCTCAAACTCATCTTAAGTTCCCCGCTGATGAAATTTCCCACAGCTTTCCTTGGGAATTGGACTCCATCATCCAATCGCTCTGCTGTCAGGCTACATTCCCTGTGGTCCCATGTCTTCCTCCTTCATTTCCTTCTATTAGTTTTCTTCTGGCAAAATAATTACCCATAGTGATGGTGTTTGGAAGGTGATGAGGTCACGGGGGCTCATAAGAGACTGCAGAGAATTCCCTTACCCTTTTTGCCATGGGAGATTATATTATAGCAAAAAGAAAACCATCTATGAACCAGGAAGCAGGTCCTCACCGGACACTCAACCTACTCGTGCCTTGATCTTGGACTTCCCAGTCTCCAGAGCTGAGAAATAAATTTCTATTGCCACCCAGTCTATGGTATTTTGTTATAGTGGCCAAATGGATGAAGACAGAAATTGGTATTGAGAGTGAGGTACTATTATAACAAATCCTCCAAAATGTGGAAGCAGCTTTAGAACTGAGTAATTAGTAGAAGCTGGAAGAATTTGGAGGTGCATTCAAGAAAAAGCCTGCATTGTTATCAATGGACCGTTAAGGGCAATTCTGGTGGGAGCTCAGAAGAAAAAGAGGGAAGCTATTAAGAGACCACAATCTCTTTAGACCACCATCTCTTTAGACCACCTAAGTAATCCTGAACAGAATGTTGGTAGAAATGTGAATGGTAAAGTCCATTCTGATGAGGTCTTAGATGGAAATGATGAACATGTTACTCAAAACTGTAGGAAAGGAGATCCTTGATATAAAATGGCAAAATACTTGACTGAACCGTGTTTGTGTCCTAGTGTTTTGTGGAAGGTAGAACTTGTGAATGATGAAATTGGATATTTGGCTGGAGAAATTTCTAAGCAGAATGTTGAAGAAGCAGCGTGGTTTCTCCCGATGCTTATAGTAAAATGTAAGAATGGAATTGTTAATCAAAAGAGAAGCAGAACTTAAAGATTTTGAAAATTCTCAGCATAGCCATATAGAAAAGAATAAGAAAGCTTGTTTGAGAGAGAAGACTAAGAGTGTAGGCATATGACCATTTGATAAGGAGATTACTCAGCCATCCTGACAGAAGCCAGGAGATATTGCCCAAGACAGTGGATGGATGATCCCAAAGAATCATCAGAGCTGCCCTTACATCTCAGGTCCAGAGTGCATGGGTCTGCTGGTACCTGTTGAGATCTTGGTGCATCCTGCCCAGTGGTACCTTACCTTGTTGACTCCTGCTCCCTACACTGTTGCCACATTCCTTGGCCACCCCAGTTGTGGCTCTGGTGAACCCAGATGCAACATAAGCTGTACACAGCAGAGCTATGGGGGCATGGCAGTCTCTACTAAGATTTCAGAGGATGAAGCCTCTTGGCAGAGCCACAGGCTCAGAACTCCAACCCCAGAGAGCTGTGGGTTCAGGCAAAGAACTGTTACAGGGTCATTCAAAGCCACCAGCACAAGGCTGCTTGAGAAAACTTTGGGGGCAGGGTTGTCACGCTAGGCGGTCTGAAAGGCAGAACTGGGCCTGGAGGGCAGAACATGGAGTCAAAGAGCCTTATTCTTATTCCTGAGACTTAAGATCTAAGTCTTCTTCTGGGCCTGGAGGGCAGAACATGGAGTCAAAGAGCCTTATTCTTATTCTTGAGACTTAAGATCTAATGGAAATTGCCCTCTTGGGTTTGGACTTGCTTAGTGTGACCCACCATTCCTTTCTTTTCTATTTCTCCCTTTCGAGGGATGTCTATCCTATGCCTGTCCCACCACTGTGTTTTAGAAGCATATAACTTGTTTGATTTCACAGATTCATACCTGGAGAGGAATTTGCCTCAAAATGAATTCTACCTTGAGTTCACCCATATGTGATTTAGATGATCTTTAGATAAAACTTTGGATTTAGACTTTTGAGTTGATGACCTGTGAGATGCACATGAAGTTTGGAGGCCAGGGGCAGAATGCTATAGACTGAATGTTTGTGCCCCCTCAAAATTCACACATTGAAATCTAATCTCAAATATGATGGTATTTGGAAGTGGGTCCTCTGGGAGGTGATTAAGTCATGTGGCCTCCCCCACTTAGGTCAAGCTGAAAATGGGATTAATGTACATAAAAAAGTGATTCCAGAGAACTCCCTTGCCCCTTTCACTATGTGAGCTTACAGTGAAAATACTTCTATAAACCAGGAAGAGGGCTCTCACCAGACACTGAATCTGCCAGTGCTTGGGCTTCCCAACCTCCACAACTGTGAGAAATAAATACCACCATGCTATCCAGACTCTGGTATTTTCTTAGAGCAGCCCGAACAGACTAAGACCATATCCCAATGGTCTCCTAACAGACACCTCTGCCTTTAATCTCTTTCTTTTTAACACATATTGTAGACTATTGCCAAATTAACCTTCCTCCAGACTCTATTTTCATGTCCCTTTCCTGTGCAAAACTTTTAATACCTACCCATCAACTAAGATGTTGAAGCACAAACTCTTTAACCCATTATTCCTTTTATAGTCTGTTCCCAAATTACTTTTGCAAATCCTCCTCCAACATCGTAAATGCTTAACCAGTCAGAATGCTCACAGTACTTCCTTTAGGTGGAATGTTCCCTTACCACTTATCTGCTTATCCAATTCCCAGTCAGCCCTGGTGCCGTCCTCAAGTCCCACCTTTTCCATAAAAGATTTCTTGATCTTTCTTGCCTCTGAAATCTTATGTTGTCAACTTCATGCCTGTCATTGATTATGGCACATTTCCCGGTGGCATATTTTTACTAGTTGCATTTCTAGTTCATTCTTCGTGAGGTTCCTTGAAGTCAGGCTCCATTTCTCACCAACTAGTTGAGCAAACTTGTTCAAGTCATTTACTTTCCCTGAGCTGCAAATTTCTCATATATAAAATAGTGATGATAATAATAGTAATTTCACTGGGTTGTCATGTTAAGTAAATGAAAGTGTTTAACTATGAAGTATGTCAGCCTGAAAGTAAATCAGTGTTTCTTTGGGATAAAAGAATTGCAATTTGGGGAGCACAGAATCCAGCAGTAACCAGACAAGTGTTCTGCATGCAGGGAGAAAGCAAGGGCTTTTTATGAGAAACTAGAAAGGCAGAGTGGAAGGGTGACAATTACATGACTTGGATAAAAAAGAATCAAATTGTCGATCGCCGCTAACAGGCTTAGCCACTTCTGGATACACATGGATCAACTATTCTGTTGAACAACTAACAAAACTATCCTAGTCTGCATTAGTTAACTATTCTGCCTACAGAAAGTGCACAACCACCAGTTTTATGGTCAGGATGCCTGTTGTCCTATTGAATTTATGGAAAATTGCTCGTAAAATAATTGCTGCTTCTGGCCCATTCCAAGTGTCTTTTTTGCACAGTTCAAGAGTCCATTGGCCATTTGCTTTAGAAAGGAAAGTGGAGCTTTTCTCAAAATGGAGTCTCTCATGTCCAGAAATTTTAGACAAGTCCACAGGTGGGTAAGGCAGTTTGTCTACAGTGGCCTCTCCAACTCTATTTTAAAATGTCTCCAGTCACATCAGTTTTTCACAAGTACTACATAGGCAGTTACAGTAAGTTATACTTTTGTTCGCATTCCTCATATGCTTACAAACAATGCTGGATTTTAAGAGATGCTCAATAAACATTTTGGTGAAATGAATAGTTAATTTATTCACTTCTGGTAAATGACCCTTCTTTAAAGTTTTTCCTTTTCTTTTTCTAAATTTTCTAAGATTCTAGATGAAGTTGATTGTGTCCCATGTCCCTTGGATGATAATGAACTGGGTTGAAATGAATAGCATTCATAGTTGTTTGACTTTGCTGTTTTATGAAAGGTGATTCAGTTCTGACCTCAGGCCTTCAGAGAAGGAATATAGAATAGTTTGGTTCACGTATCTTCAGGGATACTGTTCACCATTGTCAATTGCCCCAGAAAGATTATGTCAAAGTTGCCCATTCATTTGTTTCAAGAATTTTGTGGGCATGAAGATTTCCAGAGTTGAGTTAAAGAGCTATTATAATTGTGTGTTATGGTGGTGGTAATAAAGCTCAGCGGAGGTAATATAACTGGGCCAAATGGACCATTCTTGATAATAAACTAAGACATGTATGTATTGGGGACCTGGGTGACTCAATGGGTTAAGCAGCTGCCTTCAGCTCAGGTCATGATCTCGGGGTCCTGGGATCGAGCCCCACATCATGCTCTCTGCTCAGCGGGGAGCCTGCTTCTCTCTTTCATGCTCCCTCTATGCCCTCCCTCTCTCTTTCTCAAATAAATAAATAAAATCTTAAAAAAATTAAAAAATAATAAAAAAATAAACTAAGACATATAGACCTTCAACTACCTGTATTGAATTCATTAGTTTCTTTAACCCTGAATCCCTTTTCCTTTTGCTGAACTCGATCCAGTACTGTCTGCATATTCAAGTTTCTACTTATCTTATAAAGGGGTAAATTCTTAGAAAAAATTATATATGTCCCTGAAAAACTTATCAGATTAATTTTTTCAGGGATAAAACTAAAATATAGCATAAAAATTATTGGTTAGTCTTCTGCTGACTGTTGGCATTAATAAACCTTGGTCCTGACTAAAGGAATTACCACGTGACCCCATGAATAGGACCCAGACCTGAAACACCGTTCTGAACTGAACAATTCATCTCTACATTTTCTGGCTATTTTGCCAAATGAAAGAATGGCTGACCATCCCAAATGCGTTTGTTTTACTTCCTTTTTAGTAGCAAAGTCAGACCATTATAATTATTATTTTTACTCTGAAAGTACCCCCCCCCGCCCATTTTAAGGTGGCTGAGTTTATGGTGTCTCAGAACTGATTAGCCAACTAAACTATGCTATGCAATTTTAACTATCCAAACCATCCAAAGAGCTCCAATTAACAGACTTTTGGGGGACTTCAAACAGTCAGAGCCTTTGAATCTAAGCCATTCCCCAAGGCAACATCTACTCGGCTAAAGTAAAGGGGAGATCTGGCAGTTATTCTCTCGATTTGATTAGTCTAGCTAGTCAGGTCTCTATCTCCCTGCTGAATTAGCTGGTTTGGCTGCCTACACTGATCAAATCAGATGGATAATGGTCCAATCTTTCTTGCATTTTGTATCCTATAAACAGAGCTTAGAATAAACAACACTAACTACAGCCAATAACTTGTCCTCCTCCTTTTTAAGGATTGCTATTATGCTATTACTAGGCCAATTGTCCAAGGTCAGAATGTTCTGTTGGTTGGTGTCAAGGTGTTTTTTTTTGGTTTGGTTTCATTTCCACCCACTGTCAACCAAATCGGCCCGTTTAGAGATGTTTATTATTTATTTATTTATTTATTTTTAAAGATTTTATTTCTTTGACAGAGAGATAGAGAGCACAAGCAGGCAGAGTGGTAGGCAGAGGGAGAGGCAGAAGCAGGCTCTCCACTGAGCAGGGAGCTGGACGTGGGGCTTGATCCCAGGACCCCAGGATCATGACCTGAGCTGAAGGCAGCCACTTAACTGACTGAGCCACGCAGGTGCCCCTAGAGATGTTTAAAACTGGTTAAAACCTTAACATCATGCTCTACCCCAACTGTGAATACCAAAAAACACCTCTGAAATGGAAAATACAACATACAAATAAGGAACTACCTAGTTTTCTGTTATCTAAAACACAGCCACTGTTCTCTCTAGTCCACTGAACAGCTCTGTTCCAAGAGCCAGAACATAGTCCTACTAAAGTAGCATTAATAATTTAGTTTTGGTTTTGCATCATTAGATACTGAAGCCACTGATGTCGTACCACTTATCTCTCAACCCAGGGGCATCTGCTATGACCAGTTTCCCATTTTTAATGATGGCACTAAGCCATAGAAAAGACTATCAAATTGTTATTTTCCTTTTATGAATGGTGACTCAAGGACCATTTAGAAGTTTTATTGCATTCTTTTTGTGGTACCCCTTAGAAGGTGACTTTATGAAAGCTGTTTTGCACTCTCTTTGGGGAGCTTAGTCTGGGGGGAACCTATCAAGTGATTTTCTTGATATAAACCACTGATGAGTATTTTCTCTTCCCTAAAAAGCAAGAAGAGAAAAGAGAAACAAATGGCTTGCCTTGAAAAAGTTGACATTTTTAAATAATGAGAGAAAACTGATCTTGGCTCTCTCAAACAGTGGTTCCCTCTACTGGCAGGGGAGAGGGGTTGGTGCCCTTTGGACTTTGAGTACTGACTCTGTGTATATTATATATATATATATATATATATAATACACACACACACACACACTATATCTACATAAAGTGCATATAGTCACACACCAGATAGTCCTAGCATAAAACGGTGCTGGTCACTAAGTCTCTCCCAGCATATCTTTTTCCAAGTCCTGGATTTTCTCCTATGGATACGCTGAGTATTCTTACTCTTTCAACTCTTCTTCCAATATTCCTTTTTCCAAAATGGGTTCAGTACCTCCCACCCTTTCCCCAACTCTTTCCTTCTTCTTATCACCCAGCATGTTGGTCATCAGTCCATTAATCTCAATATTACTTGATGCCGTTATACAAAATTAGCATGATTTTCATGTAAGCTCAAGGAGGTGTTATTCATCTCCAAAGGACTTCAAAGTAAACAAGTTGATTGTAAACTCTTCAGTATCCAAAAAATATGTTTTCCATCTTCTTGGCTCCATATCGTATCACTTCTCATAGACTGATAAAGGTGGCTAATCAACATTAGCTGACCACATACCGGAAGTTAAGTGAAACACAGAAGGTTGCGTCCGAAGGCCAGCCCAGGATTTCATTTGAAGGATCTCTTCTGGTGATGGTGAATTCTGAGTGTGTTTGTGTATGTGAATGCATGTGTGTGTGTGTTTGTGTGTACATATGTATATGCATGTGTGTGTACACATTTCTCTTTGTGGGAAGAGGGTGGTCTGTCAGAGAGGAGCAGAAGGATATCAGAAAAGAAGTTGACTATATGAGGATGGGAAAAATATGACGTCTGTGCGGCCATTCCCTAATTCTGCATTGAAGATATAGGTCATGGAATGAGCCTTGCGTTCTTTCCCAGTGAGCCAAAAATAGCCCAAACTTGCCATTCCATTCAGCCACTACCTACTGGAATTTATGAGGAAACCTATTTATACTCATGACCTAGGCAACTTCTTTTCAATCCCCAAAGTCTAAAGACAAATCTATCGGTGTTTTTCTTCTGAGATTAAAAAGTTTTCTTGTAGGCTTTCAATTCAAAACTGGAATGATCTTTATTCAGGACCTCTTGGGAATTTTACACATTTCATGAAGACTTAGGGAAGCAGTTATACTTTTGCTTCTCTCTAAAACATCTGTTTCCACTGCTAGGAATTTGGGTCACTGTTTTATTCTTTATATTTAACTATCTAGGGAATTTCCAACTTTCATACGCGGGCAGGCATAGATTTCTTAAGTTTATTAAAATGTGTTTTCTAGAAAGTGAAGAGGAAATTTAGGTGGCTCATGATAAATTGTGTTGTAGCATGCACAATATAAGGACAAGATTTTATTTCTGATTTAACCCTAATCTTCACTCTAACTTGAATCCACCGGAAGTATGATGATTCAATATGTATAACATCCAGATATATATCTGATATGTACTGGGAAAAATATATGGAGAGCCAGTAGGGCAGAGTGGTTATGAGACTGGTGCTAATTTGCTGAGTTGGAATCCCAGCTCAGTTACTCTCTAGCTGGATGATTTAGGGCAAGTTACCTAATCTTTTGATGTCTCAGTTTCTTCATATGTGAAAAAAAGATATTAAGAGTACTTAACTCTAGGATTACTTGAGGATTTGTTGATTTAATTCATATCAAGTGTTTAGAAGACCAAGTACACAATAATATTAGCTACTATAGCCATACAATTGATACTGAAATTAGCCACATGATACCACTCCTAACTCTACAGCATCCGGTCAGTGGTGTGCATCTTAGTCGGCCTTTAGGCCCTGTCTGTCAACCTGTTTAACTCCTAGAATATTTATGACTTTAAGAAGGTACTGTATGATTTTAAGAAGGCAGATTCAAATCAGCCAGCTTATTTTAAGCCAAGAACATTGTATATACCAACTTTTAGTGCATTGTATGCCCAGATGCAGTAGCTAAATATCCATCCTGTATGATTTACTATCGTACACTACAAATAAGAAAACTCAGGCCCAGAGGTAAAAGTGATTATCCCAGGTCCCCCAGCTAAAAAGTGCCAGAGCCAGGGTTTACACCTGGTCGGCTTACTCTGTTCTGTTGTATTAAAGAAGGCGTGGGAAGGTGTGGAGTGAGAGTCTAGTAAATGCACACAAGGTAACACCATCTTTTATAAATAAATCTTTCTATGCTTGAACTGGGAGAATATGCCTGAATCAGTATTATTTGATACAAAGCCTTAGTTTTCTGAGAAAAAAAATTGCATGGAAAAAATAAGGAAATATTCAGAGAGCTCACTCCATTGCCGTTGTTCTGTTCATAGTTTTTTTTTGTTTTGTTTTGTTTAGTTTTTGCGCTATTTTCACCCAGTTAAGAAGAACTTGTCAACTATGTTAAGAATAACTGGTCAATTGATAATGCATTACTGTAGCCTAACTTTTCAGATGGAAATTAATCCTGTGATAACTACTGGTTTTCTCAGGCTCAACATTTTGCACAACTATTACAGGAATTTCTTCTGCCCAGCATATGGATCCAAGCTCAAACTTCAGCAGCAATGACAATTGATTTGTAATCTTGTGTCCCACAGTCCTTTTGGGCTTTCTCTAGGCAGAATACTGGGGGGTAACTTTTGACAGTGTCCAGTGCAGTGCCACAGAAAAACTAGATCTACTCTAAGGCTGTGTTCCTCCAGGCAACCCCCTGAGCCCCCTCCGTTCATTCCCCCACAGGGTCTGACTCTCTTTCTTGAACACCATAGACTAATTGCACAGCACCTAAACTATCAAATGACCTCCAGAATTTTAAACTTTCAAGAGATTAAAAAAAAAAAACAACAAAAAAACTCTTGCAAGTGTGATTCTGTTCTGAGCGCCTTTGATACAATTTATCAACAGATCGTTTTCTTCTCCAGGTTGGATGGAAAAAAAAAATAAAATAAAATCACTATGGGCTTCTTCTGGTTCTACACTAAAATATCCCAGAGGGTATAAACTCAAGATTGCTTCACAAATCCTGCATAATTTTTATGGATGATGAACAACCCTGTGGGAAATAAATTATGATAGTCAGCTAGGAAATGGAAAATGTCTAAAAATTTCTAAAAATAATGATTACATTTCTCCACTGTTTGACACATAGCCATTTTTACTGAAGTACATAGAGTCAGCGTTAGGAAGGGTTGCTTGTTGGTGCTTGTTGTAAAGCTGTTCTTTCTGGTCTACCTTCGCTGGAGTCTTTGGGAAGAAGGAGCCTTCAGTATCACATCCCGCAATAGTTCATCTTGCCTCCTCTCCCAAATCCATCTCTCATGTTTTCTTTGTCTCGGCAATAAAAATACCGTTACCAGCCATTCTTCTCTCTTTCTGTAAAAATTAGAACATGCCTCTGAATATTTAAGTATTTGAATTTTAGTATGCCCTTTCCTCAAAAACAGAGTGTCTGTTATTCTGTATCAAAAAATATGAGAAGAATCTTCTGGTTTTTATTGTTTTTGTTTTGCCACACGTAAGATAAAGTGCATTAAAATTTTTGGAAAATACTGAAAATGTAGACACTTTATTATGTTTTGAAATAGAACTTGGATTTTTCTCGCTTAACTGTTGTTTAATTGATTCTGTTTGTCTATTGTGTTTTCTCTTTATTTTATACCTCTTTTTTCTCCTCCCTTCATCTATGTCACCCATTCCTCCTCTGGCAACCACCAGTGTGTTTGTATTTAAGAGTCTGTTTATTTTATACTTCTTTGGAGATATCTTGTATCCTAAGGATAACTTCTCATGAAAGATAATTTTGTGTACTGTAGTTAAAAAAATGAGATCTTTCCCTAAATTTCTTTCCTCTAGCCTGTTCTGTATCTAATACATTCTGAATCTACTTACCTCCTGCTAATTAAATTATACTGTTTCTGTTTCATTCACATAGCAAGTAACCTTGCTGCATAGAAGGCACTACAATTCTTAATTGAAGTGGATATGGCAAGGGGGTAACTCTTTCACCCTGTGACTCAATCTTTCAAAGCTGAGGAAGAGGCTTACATAGAATGCTACTGTCTACAAAATAAAGAAAAGAAGTAGCACAAAGACAGAATTAAAATAAAGGAAGCTGGCTCTAGTGTGGGATAAAGGAAAACAAGCTTAGTTGGGGTGATTTTTTCTAACAGAGAAATAAAATATTTGTTTACCAAAGCCTAAAGATACACTCTAAAAGTAGACCGAAGGTTACAAAATACAAGAACAGAATATGGCTGAATACTACTTCATTTTCCTTGTAAAATATATGTATTCAGTGGTCTCACCTAGGGTATAACTCGTAAGGTAAGAGTTTGGTGCAAAATGATGTCTTCCTTAGGATATTTTCCTTTAAAAAAATAATTCATTTGTAATTCCTTTAAAAAAATCCAAAAGAAAAATATCAACTTTTTTCTTATTACACAATTTATATATCCCATAGTGAGATGATTTTCTCAAAACGTGAAATTTGGTATCTTTTAGAAAATGTTAACAGGGAAATTTACTTAATTTTCCAACTACTGGCATTCCTGGAAAAAATATTACGTATTGGTTTCTCTTTAGCTTAATGGGGCTTTGTTTATGTTGCTTGTTTTCTTTTTATTATGTAATATTTGATAATTTTATAATAATTTTATAATGTATCAAAGTGTACATATAGTAATTCATCACCCTACTCAAGATCTGAATATCACTAATACCACTGAGTCAGCTGTGTGTTCCTTCCCTACTTTACACTCTAGACCTTTTGTATTCCGCTCCATCTTCCCTATTCTAAGTCAATTGCTACATTTTATGTTTGTTGTTCCTTTACTTTTTATTTTAAAAAACTTTCCCACATGTGTAAGTTGTTGCTAAAGAATAAATCGTTTAAATAAGCATGCACTCTTCTGGAACTTGCTTTCACTCATTACTAAATTTATCCATATTATTGTTCATAACTATATCTCTTATTTTTTAACTGATTTATGATATTTCATTAGCTAAATATACCACATCTATAAATAAATATACCACATATAGCTATCTGTAGTCCATGACATTTGGGTTGCTGTTATTAACAATACGGCTGTGAACAATTTTTATACATTTTTGGTGCATGATAAGAGTTTTTTAAATTATGTACTTAAAAGTGGAATTTATAGGTACTGAAGTATGCACATGATCAAATTTACAAGATAAGACCAAACTGTTTTCCAAAATTGTTAAACCAATTTAGACTTTTACTGGTAGTTTATGAGGATTCACATTGCTCCATAGCCTTATCAACACTTGCTATTATCAGATTTATTCATTTTGTCCATTTAGTGGGTGTAAAATTTTGTTTTTCATTTTAATTTATATTTCTATGATTACTAAGAAGGTTTAACATCTTTTTGTTTACCTGCCATTAATGTTTCCTCTAATAAAGTATGGCTACTAAACCTTTTGTGCTTTTCATTTCTACTAGATTGTCTTTCCTTATTGATTTATAGTTCTTCATCATCCTCCTAATTTGTGGCTTGAACAACCTCTCTGTTTGTGGTCTCTTTTGATAGTTAGTGGCCAACTCTTGATTTTGGCTCAGGTCATGATCTGTCTCATGGTCAGGGGATCTTGTCCCGAGTCTGGCTCCATGCTGGGAGTGGAGCCTGCTTAAGATTCTCTTTCTCCTTCTCCCTTTGCCCCTCCTTCCACTCATACTCTCACTCTCTCTCTCTCTCTAAAATAAATAAATACAAACTTAAAAAAAAAAAAAAAGAAATTCTACCCCTTATCCTTATGTATTGTTTAATCTCAAATATATTTTCCTATATATTATTCTAAATGTGTTAAAAATTGCCATTCACTGTATGTCTGTAATTTTTAAATTTTTGTGTGTAATTAAAACAGAAAAATATAATTTTATATGTATTTTTTTAATTTGGGAAAGCAATGATCCAGCACTTGAATAGTCCCTCTTTTCTATATTTCCAATATCACATTGTTAGATTTTTTTTTTAAAGATTTTATTTATTTATTTGAGAGAAAGAGAGAGCACAAGTCTGGGAGAGAGGCAGAGGCAGAGGGAGAGGGAGAAGCAGGCTCCCTGCTGAGCAAGATCCAGGACTCGATCCCAGGACCCTGGGATCATGATGTGAGTCAAAGGCAGCAGCTTAACTGACTGAGCCACCCAGGTGCCCCACATTTGTTAGATTTTAAATGTTCATGGATGGTGATGGACTGTTTCTGACTCTCTAATCTGTTTTATTAGTCATTTTTTCTATACTTGTTCCAAGACATTATTTAAGTCTTAATATCTGAAAAGGCAAGCCCTTTCACCTTCTTCTCCTCTACCTTCCCTCACCTCTTCCCTCTCTTTTCCCATTAGAAGGATTCATGTGCCTTTCTTCTTTCACAGAAATGTTAAAATTAGAATAATGGATTCCTTGAAATTTTGTTGGAATTTGTTAAAATTGCTCTCATCTATGAGATCCATTTGGGGATTAATGATATGGTTCAATATTGAGACATTCTATCTATAAAGTTGATATATTTCACCACTTACAACTTTTGTTACATAGGTTCATTGGCACTTTGTATTTTGTTGATATTATAATGTATTTTGTACATTTGCCTGCATATCAGTTTATTTGACAAATTCTTATTGAGTCCTTACTATGTGTCAAGTACTGTTCTAGGTGTACAGGACAGAGCAGTTAAAAAAATTGAGAAGATGAACAAAAAAAAGTTGAAAAAAATCCCTTTCCTTATGGGCTTTATATTCTATGGTGGATGGACAACAAACAAAATAAACAGGTAAACTAGTAAGAAGTTTACCTATTTGATAGTTAGTGGCCGGAAAACTAAACACAACAAAGCTTAAAAATCAGTGATAGTGGTTTTGGTAGTGGGCTATAATTTTAAGTAAGGTACTGAGAGAAGTTCTTATTGACAGTAAGACTTACGAGTGAATTCTTTTTTTTTTTTTAAAGATTTTATTTATTTATTTGACACAGAGAGAGAGAGAGAGCATGAGCAGGGAAGTAGCAGGGAGAGGGAGAAGCAGACTCCCTGCTGAGCAAGGAGCCTAAAGCAGGACTTGATCCCAGGACCCTGGGGTCATGACCTGAGCCAAAGGCAGAAGCTTAATAACTGAGACACCCAGGTGCTCCTTATGAGTGAATTCTTGAAAAATATGGGTGTTTTTTTGTTTTTGTTGTTTGTCGGTACCTAGGAAATGCAATTTATTGTTTATATTCATCTTATATTCAATTACCTTGTTAAACTCTCCTAAACTCTCCTATTAGTTTTATCAATTTGTCCATAGATTATTTTGGATTTGCTATGTAGACAATTATAAGCAAATATATTATCTATGATTAAGAAATCAATTTATTTCCTTTGTTTCTTTTCATTCTCTATGTCCTTTCTTGTCCTATCTTATTTCACTCTCTAAAGTTTTATGTTGAATGTTGAATTTCCACAAGTGATGATAAGTTAAATTTTTGTCTTGTTTTTGATATTAACAGAATTTTTTTTTTTTTAATTTTCCCACTAAGGATGATGTTTACACTGAATTTTTCATAGATCTGCTTTATCCAATTAAGGTTTTCTCTTCTAGTTCAAGTTTTGTAACGCATTTCTTTCTCATGGGGGGTGTTTAATTTTTTAAGTGTTTAATCTCTGGAGTTTTAGATGGTCTTTTCAATTTTCTCTTACAGTCTGTCATTGTGGCAGATTTTAAAAAGAAATTTGATTGGTTGTAACATCCTAATATAAACCCAACTCAATTTAACATACCACTGAGGTTTATTTGCTAAAAAACTTCGAAAGATTTTTGGTTTATGTTCATGAATGAGAGTGATTAAAAAAATAATTATCCCATTATTGTTTTAGTATGATAGACAAATTGAGAGCAATCTCTTTTATTTTTATTTTCTTAATATAAGTGCGAAAACTTCATTTTTTTCCATGTGACTTATTTTTTAATTTAAATTCAATTAACATATAATGTATTATTGGTTTCAGAGGTAGAAGTCAGTGATTCATCAGTCTTATATAATACCCAGTGCTCATTACATCATGTGCCCTCCTTAATGTCCATCACCCAGTTACCCCATCCTCCCACCCTTCTCCCCTCCAGCAACCCTCAGTTTGTTTCCTATGATTAAGAGTCTCTTGTGGTTTGTCTCTCTCCCTGGTTTCATCTTGTTTTATTTTTTCCTCTTTTCCCCTATGATCCTCTGATTTGTTTCTTAAATTCCATGTATGAGTGAGATCATATGATAATTGCCTTTCTCTGATTGACTTATTTCGCTTAGCATAATACCCTCTAGTTCCATCTACATCGTTGCAAATGGCAAGATTTCATTTTTTTTGATGGCTGAGTAGTATTCCATTGTGTATGTGTATATATATATGTATATATATGTGTATATATGTATATATATATGGATATATATACCACATCTTCTTTACCCATTCATCTGTTGATGGCTATCTGGAGTCTTTCCATAGTTTGACTATAGTGGACATTGCTGCTATAAACATTGGGGTGCAGGTGACCTTTCGGATCACTACATTTGTATCTTTGGGGTAAATACCCAGTAGTGCAATTGCTGGATCGTATGGTAGCTCTATTTTCAACTTTTTGAGGAACCTCCATACTGTTTCCAGAGTAGCTGCAGCAGCTGGCATTCCCACCAACAGTGTAGGAGGGTTCCCCTCTCTCTGCATCCTTGCCAACATCTGTCGTTATGACTTGTTAATTTTAGCCATTCTGACTGGCGTGAGGTGGTATCTCATTGTGGTTTTGATTTGTATTTCCCTGATGCTGAGTGATGTTGAGCATTTTTCATGTTTGTTGGCCATTTGTATGTCTTTGGAGAAATGTCTGTTCATGTCTTCTGCCCATTTCTTGATTGGATCATTTGTTCTTTGGGTGTTGAGTTTGATAAGTTCTTTATAGATTTTGGATACTAGCCCTTTATCTGATAAGACATTTGCAAATATCTCCCATTCTGTTGGTTGGCTTTTGGTTTTGTCCACTGTTTCCTTTGCTGTGCAAAAGCTTTTTATCTTGATGAAATCCCAATAGTTCATTTTTGCCTTTGTTTTCCAGAGAGCAACCTCTTTGATATATTTTGGGAAAATCATATGTAGAATTGTTGTTGTTCTTTGTAAATTTGGTAGATCTCACTTGTAAATCCCTAGCAGCCTGGGACTTTCTTTGTGGTAGAATTTTTGCCTAAAAATTAAGTTTCTCTAATGATAGTATGACTAATCAAACTTTGTTTTTTTCTTCAGGATATTTTAGTAAATTTTAATTCTGTTTCAATTTTAACTTGCCAAATTAAACATCACTAGCCTAATAACTCTAAATGTTTCTTTAAATTTACCTATTTTTATCTATTTCTTTGCTCAAAATTCCTTATTTTAAGCATTGTTTCCAGCTTTAGTAAGATATAACTGACATACAATATTGTGTAAATTTGAGGTGTAAAATGCATTGATTTGATACACCTATACATTACATCATGATTACCACAGTAGCATTTCATAACACCTCCATCATGTCACACAATCATCATTTCTCTTGTCTGATGAAAACATTTAAGGTGTACTCTCTTAGCAACTTTCAAGTATATAATACAGCATTGTAAATTATGATCACAATGTTGTACATTAGATTTCCAGAACTTATTCATCTTCTAACTCATAGTTTGTACTCCTTGACCAACATTTCTCCATTTCCCCTACCTCCCAGCCCTTGGTAACCACCATTCTATTCTCTGCTTCTTCAAGTTCACCTTTTTTTGGATCCCACACATAAGTGTCACCATATATAGTATTTGCCTTTGTCTGACTTACTTCATTTAGCATTATGCCCTCAAGGCCCAGCCATGTTTTCACAAGTGGTAGGATTTCTTTCTTTCTCATGGCTGAATAACATTTCATTGTATATATGTGCCCACCATATCTTCTTTATCCACTGATGGATCCAGGTTGTTTCCATATCTTGGCTGTTGTAAATAATCCTGCAATAAACACAAAAGTGTGTATATCTCTTCCATATCCTCTTATCCTTTCCTTCGGGTAAATACCCGGAAGTGGGATTGCTGGATCATATGATAGTTCTATTTTTAATTTTTTGAGTAACCTCCATACTGTTTCTGTAGTGGCAGTGTCAATATACATTCCCACCAACAGTGCACAAGGGTCCCCTTTTCCACCTCCTTGCCAACACTTGTTATTTCTTGTCCTTTTGATGATAGCTATTCTAAAAGTGTGAGATGATATCTCATTATGGTTTTGCATAGTTTGCAATTCCCTGATAATTAGTGGTGTTTAACTTATTTTCATGTACCTGTTGGCTATCTGTAGGTTTCTTTGGAAAAATGTCTACTCAGGTCCTCTGCCCATTTTTAGTCAGACTGGTATCTTCTTATTGAGTTGTAGGAGTTATTTATATATTTTAGATTTTAACTCCTTAGCAGATATATGGTTTGCAAATATTTTCTTTTGTAACTTGCCTTTTTCATTTTCTTGACTGTTTCTTTTGCTGTGCAGAAGATTTTTGGTTTTATGCAGTCCCACTTACTTGTTTTTGCCCTTGTTGTTTGTGACTTTTGGTGTCAGACCTAAAAATTGTTTGCAGAGACCAATGTTAAAGAGTTTTTTTCCTATGTTTTCTTCTAGAAGATTTATGGTGTCATGTCTTATATTTAAGTCTATAATCCATTTTGAATTAATTTTTGTGAATAGTGTAAGATGGGGATACAATTGCATTTTTTTGCATGTGGTTATCTGGTTTTCCCAAAACCTTTTATTGAAGAGACTATCCTTTCCCCATTGAATATTTTTGGCTCTTTTGTCAAATGTTAGTTGACCACATAGGTGTGGGTTTATTTCTGGGCTCTTGATTCTCCTCTAGTGTCTATTTTTATGTGAGTACCAAACTGTTTTGATTACTAGAGCTTGGTAGTAGAGTTTGAAATCAGGAAGTGTGATGCCTCTGGCTTTGTCTTTTTTCTCAGGATATCATTGGCTGTTCTGATTCTTTTGTGGTTCTATATACATTTTAGTATTTTTTTTTTTAATTTCTGTGAGTAATATCATTGAAATTTTGATAGGGATATTATTGAATCTATAGATAGGTTTAGATAGTATGGACATTTTAACAATATTGTTCTAATTCATGAACATGGGATATCTTTCCATTTGTTTGTGTCTTCTTCAATTTTTAAAATCAGAGCCTTGTAGTTTGCAGCATAGAGATCTTTCACTTCTTTGGTTAAATTTGTCCCTAAATATTTTATTGTGAATGAGATTTTTTAATTTCTTTTTTAGATATTTCATTGTAAGTTATAAAAATGCAACTGATTTATGTATGCTAATTTTATATCCTGCAACTTTACTGAATGTTGACTAGTTCTAACAGGTTTTTGATATCATCTGCAAGTAAAGACAATTTTACTTCTTTTTTCCAATTTTGATACCTTTTATTGCTACATGGAATAAGAGTAGTGACAGGAGGCACCCTTTCTTGTTTATTGTCTTGAAGGAAAAGTTACAAATCTTTTACCATTGAATATGATGTTAACTGTGGGCCTGTCATGTGTGGTCTTTGTTGTATTGAGCTATGTTCCTTCTATACAAAATTTGTTGAGAGTTTTTATCATGACAGGATATTTTACTTTGCCACATGCTTTTTCTGCATCTATTGAGTTGATCATATGAATTTTATATTTCATTCTATTAGTGTGGTATATCACATTTATTTATTTGGATATAGTGAATCATCATTGCCTTCTGGGGATAAAACCCAGTTAATAATGGTGCATGATCCCTTTAATGTATTGTTGAATTCAGTTTGCTAATATTTTCTTGAGAATTTTTACACTATATTCATTAGGGATATTGGTCTGTATTTTCCTTTTCTAGTAGTGTCCTTATCTGGCTTTGTTATAATCCTTTGTTATTAGGGTAGTTATGTCCTCATAAAATGAATTTGGGAGTATCCTCTTCTCTTCATTCTGGGGAAGAATTTGAGAAGAACTGACATTATTTCTTCTTTAAATGTTTGGCAGAATTCACCAGTGAAACCATCTGGTCATGGTCTTTTCTTTGTTGAGAGGTGTTTGATTACAGATTTTAATCTCTTTATCTATTATTGGTCTATTCAGATTTTCTATTTCTTTAAGATTCAGTATTGAGAGGTTGTGTGTTTTTAGGAATTTATCCTTTTCTTCTAGATTATCCAATTTATTGGCATATAAAATTTCATAGTAATATCTTATGATGCTTTGTATTTTTGTGGTATCAGTTGTAATGTCTCCTCTTTCATTTTTGATTTTATTTAAGTCTTCTCTCTTTCTTCATCTGCTAATGGTTTGTCAGTTTTGTGTATTTTTTTCAAAAAACCCAGCTCTTAGTTTCATTGATCTTTTCTATTTTTCTGATCTCTATTTTATTTATTTATTTTTAAAGATTTTATTTATTTATTTGACAGAGAGAGATAGAGAGGGAACACAAACAGGGGGAGTGGGAGAGGGAGAAGCAGGCCTCCTTCTGAGTGGGGAGCCTGATGTGGGGCTCAATCCCAGGACCCTGGGATCATGACCTGAGCTGAAGGCAGATGCTTAATGACTGAGCCACCCAGGCACCTCATCTGATCTCTATTTTATTTACTTTTGTTCTTAGCTTTGTAATTTCCTTCTTTCTACTAACTTTGTTCTCAGTTTGTTCTTCTTCTACTTCTTTGAACTATAAAGTTAGGTTCTTTATTTGAGGTCTTTTTTTTTTCTTAATATAGGCATTTATTGCTATGAACTCTTAGAACTAGCTTTGCATCTCATAGATTTTGGTATGTTGTGTTTCCATTTTCATTTGTTTCAATATAGTTTTTGGTTTTTCTTTTGATTCCTTCTTTGATCCATTGGCTGTTTGGGAGTGTGTTGTTTAATTTCCACATATTTTAAGAATTTTCCAGTTTTCCTCTTATTGTTGATTTCTAGTTTCATACCATTGGAATGATAGAGAAAAGATACTTGGTATGGTTTCAATCTTCTTAAATTTGCTAAGGCTTGTTTTGTGGCTTATCATATGGAGAATGTTCCATGCACACTTGAGAAGAATGTGTATTCTGCTGCTGTTGACTATAGTATAAGGATTAAGGGAAAAGAGTATCAAAAATAACTATAGGTTACTATAATTTGTTAATAAATACAATATAAAAAGAGGTAAACTGTGACATTAAAAACATCAAATGAGTGGAGTAAAAGGGTAGAATTTTTGTATGTGATCAAAGTCGTTATCAGAATAAAATAGAGTGTTGATATCTTTAGAAGTTTTACATAAGTCCAATGGTAAGCACAAAAAAAAAAAACCTGTAATAGATTGACAGAAGATAAAAACACAGAAATCAGAACATACCACTATGAAAATTCGCCAATTTACAAAGAAAGGCAAACTGAGAAGAAAAAAGGAATTAGGAAACTATAAAACAGCCAGAAAACAATAAGATGGCACTAGTAAATCCTTACATACCAATAATACTTTAAATATAAATAGATTGAATTCTAATCAAAAAGTACACAATGGCTGGGTGGATAAAAACAAGACCTAAATATATGCTTCCTAGAAGAGACTCATTTGAGCTTCAGAGACACGTATTCTCTAAGTGACGGGATGGAAAAAGATATTCTATGCACGTGGAAACCAAAAGAGAGCAAGGGTAGCTACACTTACATCAGACAAAATAAACCGTAAGCTAAAAATGGTAACAAAAGACAAAGAAGGCTATTATATAATGATAGAGGTTATCTTATCAAGAAGATAGAACGATTGTAAATGTTTATGTATCCAACCTCAGAGCATCTAAATATATTAAATAAATACTAACAGATGTGAAGGGAGAAATAGACAATACAATAATAGCAGAGGACATCCAAACCCCACTTTGAGCAAAGGATGGATCATCCAGAGAGAAAATCAACCTATTGGACTTGAACCATATATAAGACTAAATGGACCTAACAGACTTACATAGGACAGCACAATTCCTTCTTACATCTTAGGTATCATTTTCAGTCTTCCTGAAGTACAATCTTTAGAAATTCCCTTTGTGAAAATTTGTTGGTGATAAAAATCTTTTCATTTTTTTTTAAATCTGAAAATGTCTGCATTTTAGATTTATAACAAAAAATCTTGTGATCATGCAATTCTAGTTTGACAGTTATTTACTATTAGAATTTTGACAATTACTACACTCTTTTTAGCATCTATTGGTGCTTTTTGAAATGCCTGTTATTAATCTACTTGTCTTTTTTGGTAGGTGATCTGTCATTTATCTCTTGTTGAAGATCTCTGTGTCTTCAGTTTTACTACAATGTGTGGATTTTTTCTAAATTATCATTCTTGGTACATTCGGTGCTTTTTGTGTATGTCCTTATATGTCTGAAAATTTCTTGCCATTATTCTATTCTAATGCCTATCTCTAGCCATTCTAGCCAGCAGTCTTACCATAAGACTAATTTTACAAAGGAGAAAATTGAGAAAAGGAGAGAATAAGTAACTTGCCAAAACTCACATCTTCAAAAAATGTCCGTGATTCAAGTCAACTGGGATTTGATTATGTGTAATTTGGACATTCTTATTCTATATTTTGTGTCTTTTAACTTATTTCTCATATTTTCTTTCCCTGTCCTCTCTGTGCTATTGCTATATAAATCTCTGCTAGGTTACTAATTATCTCTTTAGCTGTGTCTAATTTGTTATTTAATCCATGCAGGGAATTTTTTACTTATATATGTTATTTCTAAAAGTTTTATTTTAAAAAATTCTTTGACAATTTTTGATAGTCTCTTTTCTTTCTCACTTCTTCTTTTTTTTTTTTAAATTCCTGTGTAGTAAACATACAGTGTTAAATTAGTTTCAGGTATGCAGTATAGTGATTTAGCTATATATATATATATATAATATATAGTTCCATATATTATTCCTAATATACAGTTCTATATATTACTCAGTGCTCATCAAAATGTTTGTACTCTTTATTTTTTTTATTTTTATTTTTTTTTGCAAGAGAGAGAATGAGAGAGAGCACGAGAGGGTCAGAGGAGGAGGGTCAGAGGGAGAAGCAGACTCCCTGCTGAGCAGGGAGCCCGATGTGGGACTCGATCCCGGGACTCCAGGATCATGACCTGAGCCGAAGGCAGTCGCTCAACCAACTGAGCCACCCAGGTGCCCTGTTTGTACTCTTTAATCCCCATCATCTCTTTCACCCATCTCCACCCACCTCCCGTCTGGTAATCATCAGTTTGTTCTCTATAGTTAAGAATCTGTTTCTTGGTTTCTCTCCTCTCTTTTTTTTTCCTTTGTTCATTTGTTTTGTTTCTTAAATTCCATATATGAGTGAAATCATATGTGGCTTTCTCTGACTGGCTTATTTTGCTTAGCATTATATTCTCTAGATCCATCCACATTGTTGCAAATGGCAAGATTTCATTCCTTTTTATGGCTGGATAATATTCCATTGTGTGTGTAAGTGTGTGTGTGTGTGTGTACACATACATACATACAACATCTTTATCTGTTCATCTGTCAGTGGACACTTTGGCTGCTTCCGTAGTTTGGCTATTATAAATAATGCTGCAATAAACATAGCAGTGCATATATCTTTTTAAATTAGTGCTTTTTGTATTCTTTTGGGTAAATACCCTAGTGCAATTCCAGATTGTAGGATAGTTCTATTTTTAATTTTTTGAGGAACCTCCATACTGTCTTCCAGAGTGGCTGCACCAGTTTGCATTCTCACCAACTCTGTGCATGAGGGTTTCTGTTTCTCCACATCCTTGCAATACTTGTTGTTTCTTGAGTTTTTAATTATAGCCATTCCGATAGACATGAGTTGATATCTCATTGTGGTTTTGATTTGTATTTCCCCAAGGATGAGTAATGTTGAGCACCTTTTCATGTGTCTGGTGGCCATCTGTATGTCTTTGGAGAAATGTTTGTTTGTGTCTTCTGCCCATTCTTTCTCCTTTCTTATTCTATATTTTTATTTCTTTAAATATTTCACATATAGTGAATTTATTTTTCATATCTGATAATTATGGATTCTGAATTCATTGGTTGGTTATCATGTTTGTCTTCATTTCTGTTGACTGTCACTGAAGGATGCATACTTTTATGTTTGCTTATTGAATTTTTATTGTGGACTCATATCTTATTGAACCTAATCTGCAGGAATTCTGAGTATATAAGTGGGAGACATTTTGCTCTATGAAAGTTTTATATTTTGTAAGATTCAGGGTCAGTACTGACCTGGGACTACTTAGTTCCTTTTAATGATTTTATGATTAATGAAGAGTTTCAAGGTTTGCCCCATTCTTGCCAGGGCCTAGAGGCATATTCACAGAATGACAGTGCTGATGAAGGCATCTAGCTCTGGGTAAATCTCCCTTAAAATTCCCTGCTCCATTTACCACTACTCCTTACTACTTTCTGCTCTAGTTTCAGCTTGGCACTTTTTCTCTTTTTAGAAATTTCTCTTATGTTTAGGAAACTCAGTAATTTAATAAAAGTAGATTTGTTGTACTTTATCCAAGCTGTGGTTCTATTTTTAGCAGGAGGAGACTTCAGTGTAGCTAATTCACCTTCTGACCATTCTTTTGTTTTTCTCCTAGTTCTTTAAGACTGTGCTATTTAATTTTCAAACTTCAACATAGGTAATATTCCCTGTAAATTAATTAAGAATTTAAAAGTCTATGTGATGCACAACAAAATTATAACATAATTAGGCAGTGGATGTTACACTATGCACTTAAAAAAATAAACCAAAATATTTTTTAAAACTATTAGAAATCTAGATATTAACAATTAAAACTAGACATTAACAATTTTCCCCCATGTTTGTGAAGACAATCTTTTTTTGAAATTAATAACCTAATTTTGATGTTTCATTTGCATTCCTGTAGAGGCATTAGAAATACATACATACAACAGTAAATTATTTCTGACATATTTATTAGTTTCCTTTTTCATTAATTATATCTCTTTATTATTCAGAAGATTCCTTTTGGGGAACCAAAATAATGGGAATAAACACAAAATTCATTTATTGCCAATTTGAAAAATTTTATTTTCTTCTATGACCATAAAAACATTACTTCTTCAGTTGTGTCTTTTTAGTATTTACTGTTTAGTTTTATTTAAAGGCAAATTAAATATTCATGATTCTTCTATATATGATAAATGTGTCAATATGACAATTAGATAAAACATGTTTGAAAAGAATGATTGTTTATGGAAACATTATGACTTTATGTCAACAAATGACTATTTTAAATATAATTAAAATTAATCTTATGTATATAATCTAGTGTAACAAGTTTCCTCCTTCTATGCACATGTATGCATAATGCCTTACCCATAGTCAAAATATCCTAAAACTTTACTTACAATAGAAGTAACCTTTGCCACGCCTGGGTGGCCCAGTCAGTTAAGCATCGATTTTTGGTTTCGGCTCAGGTCCTGATCTCAGGGTTGTGAGATAGATCCCTGCGTCGGGCTCTGTGCTCAGTGTGGGGTCTGCTTGAGATTCTTTCTCCCTCTCCCTTTACCCCTCCTGCTCATGCTCTCTCTCTCTCTCTCATTCTCAAATAAATAAATAAATAATTTGAAAAAAGTAACCTTTTAGGGGTACTTTTAGGGGTACCTGGGTGGCTCGGTTGAGTGTCTGATGCTTGATTTTGGCTCAGGTCATGATCTCAGGGTTGGGGGGGATCATTCTCCTCAGCGGCTCTGTGCTGGGCTTGGAGCCTGCTTATGATTCTCTTTCTCTCCCTCTCCTTCTACCCCAACCCCTGTTCTCTCTCTCTCTCTTAAAAAAAAAAAAAAATGTAACCTTTGAGAAGGCTGTCACTTGTTCTTGTGCACACAATATCTCCAAACAGGGACTGAACAGTAATCAACCATCTCGAAAAATTTCTGTGCCAGTGCATTTTTGCATTCACACATGACTCATTTCTGTTTAAGAGATAATAATGCATTGTATGACTAGGTGAAAATTTCATTTAAGAAAGAATTTAGCTATTTTGCATAAAAGAAGTATGTATTAATACATGCGATAGACTACTTTTAGAGCTTACTGTAAAAGATGGTGGTTCTCAGCTGATGCCACTGTGCTATGCTTTCCAAAGCCAAACAGACAGATGGGCTTTCATTATTTTCTTGACTTTTTATATTTGGTGATAATTGTTGTCATTAATTTTTAATCTGAAGACTTGTAAAGCAATACTTGGGGATTTAACAAACCAAACTTGTATTAATGAAATGCAAACTGTCCAAATATTCTTCCTATATCAAACTTCACTGAGCAGTAATAATTCCTTCTTGGTCAACAGCCGATCCCAAAGCATCTGGGAAACAAGATCCTTTGGAATGATCACCAACAATACGCACACACTGTAAGGGTGATAGATGGTTCAATGTATTAAATAAAAAAAAAAATTAAAAACTCTCTTGAAACAAGAGTACTTGTATTTGTGGCTATTTATCAAATACCGAGTGTCCTAACTCCAGGCTTAAAATAACAAAATTATTGAGGAACTCAGTGGAAATGTAAAAATCCCACAATATTAGACAATTTCCATGCTTATTTCTGCACGTGCAGACTGTGGATTCTGGCCTTCTCCCTTTTCCAGTAAGAAACTAAGACATTTTGGGGCGCCTGGGTGGCTCAGTTGGTTAAGCGACTGCCTTCGGCTCAGGTCATGATCCTGGAGTCCCGGGATCGAGTCCGGCATCGGGCTCCCTGCTCAGCAGGGGGTCTGCTTCTCCCTCTGCCCTCTTCCCTGTCGTGCTCTCTGTCTCTCATTCTCTCTCTCTCTCAAATAAATAAATAAAATCTTTAAAAAAAAAAAAAGAAACTAAGACATTTTAGTAGTTCTTCCAAAGTCACAGGTAATTAACTGGTGTTCAAAATATAAACCCACCATGAATTTCCTGCACTCATAATTCAGGATCAAGACCCTCCTCTTAAGGAGACTTGCCATATTAATTAGAAAAATAACAATAATAAAGATACCACCTATTGATAGCTCTGTGCCAAACACTATGCAAAAGGCTGCTTAAACATAATCTCATTTAATCCTCACAACACTCTTAATGTAAGCTTAACCACCGTTATTTCACAAAGGGGAACATTGAGACAGAGAATAAGTGAATTGCAAAAACTCTCATCATCAGAAAATGTCAGAAAAAGAACTAGAACTTCAATGCATTGCCCACAAGCTCTTTCCTAGAGCCTCTGTGTGAATATGGTTTAACATGCAGTATGCCAGCAAATACCATCTACACTCCCAGGAAATATGAGGTGTACATGCTCTCCAGCTGGCCAGTTTATACTTTAAATTGAATTTTGCATAAACTGCAAGATACATCTGGGAGGAAAGACGAGGCTCATTCTATGACAGATAAAATAATGTGAGTGGATTTCAGTTGTTTTCCTAAGCCTTGAAGAGAGCTTTGGAAAATGGGACATATATGATTTGTCAGATGGACAATGAGAGATCCAAGGGGTAAAGAGAAACCATTCACCCTAGCCACCTTTTCATTTCTTTTCTCTTACTCCTGTCAAAAAATGGCTCTACTTTTTGCTCAGAATAGCCTTCTAATCCTTGTCTACAAAGCCACAAGCATTCCCTTATCAAAAACTTGACTCCACGCCAGCCTCCCTAAGGAGCCCTACCCTGACGATAGGTCAGATAAATACATCTTTTGCTGCTTCTCTGACAATGGCATTCCCCAAACACCCTTCTTTTAGAATTTTACACATTTTTCTCAAAAACAAAAAGAAGAAAAATTATATCTGATTTGTCATCTTGTTTTGTGTGATTGTAAATTCAGACACTCTTTTGGCTGTTTTATACTACATGAAAGTCAAGAAACATCTAGTGCTTTAAATTGTCAATTTGTCTGGTGGAATAAAGGCTGGAATAGGTAGAAATGGCTTGTGAAAGGGGTAGAATGGAGAGTTCTGAAAAAACAGGTAATTCCCTCATCAATAATTATGACATGGTATCTTCGTTAATGGTGTGTTGTTGATGGTGGGTCATGAGGGAGAGGGATTCATAGTTTCATTGAGGAGAGCGTCCAAGGCAGTGATGGAGTAAATTTCTACCTGGTTAAAAAGCATAGAAGAGAGCAATGAGTTTCCTTCCATGGTAGACAAAATGACAGTAATTTAAAAAAGGGGGTGGAGGAGGTCACTATTCGTTTTCTTGCAAAGTATTTCTGGTATCCATCTTTTGCTCTGTGCATTCATAGGGAATTAGGAGAGAAGGAAACATATTCAAAGGGCCTACAGAGGATATCACACTGCCTGAGGGTCCCAGCATGGTGCAAAGTGGAACCTTTCATTAGGGGATGCAAGTAGGGACTTCCGGGGGAGGGTTAAGTGACATGAGCATTAATATTACAGCACAGGCTGAAAAGTTGACCATCCAGAGGTAAAGAAAATATTCAAAGCCTGAGAATTTGGCACTACTTCATTTCCTAAACCATGTATTAATCATTCTTAGATATTATTTTCTGACAGTTAAACTTCTTAACATAACCTTATGCCATAAAAGTAACTACCTGTGCAATATGCTGAGCTGGAAAGGAAAAAAACTATCATTGGTTTTTTTCTTTGATTCATAGACATTCTCAAGAATATAGTAAAATAAAGGGGAGATTCATAAGAAAAGCATTCTGGTCCCTTTATTGTGGTGACAGAAAGTTAAAGACGGTGTCTAAATAAATTAGCTTTTTCAGATATTGCTAGAAATTTTGCTTCTAACAGTTATTTCTGACACACAGGCATTGATCTCAGCAGCTTTGGAATATCCCTGTTGGTCAGAGAGAGGCAAGCTCCATCCATCACGATTACGGGAGGAATGCATTCTCTGTGGAATCCTTTAAAGGGCCACCACAAGTTCACTTCCTCCTCTTGGTGGCAGAGCAGATTGCATTTGTCTGGCGATTGAATGTGATCCCCCACCAAGTCTGAAGGTGCATGTAGCACACCCAACCGTCTGCACACAAAGAAAGATCAAGTTGGCTTGCCCCTCTCTTTGGAGCTTGGCACTCACAGATCTCAGTGGAGTGTCACTCTCCTCTTTATGACAGCCACTCATGTCCCAGGCCTGCTGGGTTTCCAGACTGCCTTCCTATTGTATGTGTACCCAGACTGATTATAAGTTCACCACTTCTTCCCACCTTTTTGTGCAGGGTATTATCTATGACAGATGAGTGCAATAAAGTGAATCCATTTTTTTCCCCTCTTGCAGGCGACACAGTGAGTTCTAACCAACAAAGGCACATTGAGGTAAATCTTTAACGATGTCACTACGTTGACTTTCATCATTTTCACCTTTCCTTTTGCTGATTTTTATCCCTGGAGTTGTAAAACATAGTTTCACATTGTGACCGTCCTCTAGTCCTCTGTAGAAGTAGTTACGCTGACAAGAACATACTCTTTTTCATAGACACTCCATCACAGCTCAGCCTTCATTGCCTCTCTCTCTCTCTCCACAAATTCTATTTTCTAGATAAAAGCTCAGAGTTTCAAAGGATGAAAAACTTTCAAAAAAGTCAAGCTTTCATTTTAAAAAGATAATACAGTACTAGGAAACTACTGGGAAAAAATGTGATGGAATATTTAATAGGAAGGGAAAAGGTTTTCCATATTTTAAGAAAAAATCTGAAACAGTATATGTGTGATTTTATAAAAATTTTCTAAATACTTTACCATACATGTATAGAAAAACATGTGGTTGTTTGCTTTTCTATTTGTTTTTCTTTCTTTTTATTTATTTATGAATATATTTGACTTTATAATAAGATTTTAGAATTTGTAAAGGCCAAAAGAAAAACAGAAAATAACAAATACCATATGGTTCTTATTGTAGACTGTTTAGCCTACCCAAACAAAAACCAATTTGAAAATAAAAGATTGGTATAGATTTGTTATTTTATTGAATTGTTTATTGCAAAAAGGAAAGCTATTTCAAAGAGGAGAAAACACATAAGAAGCCACCACTCTAATACCACAGTGGTTTCTATTTTAAGTCACAGGCAATTTTAAAACAAATAAGAGTGCTTTAAAGGGAAAGCACATTTCAAGGCACCACCTATAGGAAAACTGAGAGAATCCACTGGAAAAGGGAGATACCCAGAACCCAAAAGCTAACTTTTGCCTATTTAGCCATTTAAATAATTGCTATCATTTTCTTTGCAAATTGTTAATACTTTGCAGGACAATTATTATGTCAGATCTTTGGTTGATTCTTCTTTCATTTAATCAACTGGCAGTGAATTCCTCCTATCTTCCATTCAAATCTTTCTGTGATATTTCTTTTCCATCGTGCTCAGGGGCTGAGAGTCTCTGTATGAGAACTGGGTAAGGAAAAAAATAGATGAGGGAGGTAAATGGTGAGGACCAAAGAGGGACCTTAGATGAGTAGATAATGTCTATCCTTGGCAGATAACCTTGTTCATCACATGTAGGATGAGATTATCAGTCCTATTCTGTATACATATTTGAGAATTAAAATATATATATATATATGCACTATGGGTGATCTATGTACATAAACTGAAATTATGGTAAATTGAAGTTAGTAGGGTTGCCAGATTTAACAGATAAAAATACAGAACTGCCAGTTAGAGTTTCAGATAAAAAACAAATCACTTTTTAATATAAATATGAAAAAATACTCTTCATTAGTTATCTGAAATCAAATTTAACTGTACTTCTTGTATTCTATTTGACAACTCCAGATGTTAGGAAAAGATTTAGGGAAAAATTAAGAGTTGAGATTATTGTAATTCTTTTGGAAAAAGCAAGGAAGAAAGAGGGAGGAAGGATGGGAAGAAAGAGAAGAAAGAAGAGAGGGAAAGAAGGAAAAAGGAAATCTTTTGAAATTCCAAGGAAAGGTGTCCAGCTATCTCTCTATACCTTTTCCGAGAAGGTATGAGAAAAAGGATGAAATATATGAATACTAGACTATTTCTACTGTGGTAGATCTTTTTCACAATTGCTTCAAGAAGAAGATTAACCAAAATCAGATGGTTATATCTGAAGCAAAATTTAGGGTTTGATTATATTTTGAATACCATTTCTCTTTTGTTTTCTATTAGGAAACATTTCAGACTTATGGAAAAATACAGAAAGCAATGTAACAAATATTCATGTATCTCACCCCAGATTTAACAAATTGTTACCATTTCCATATTGCTTCAGATCATTTTTTGAAAAAAATAATTAGAATTAGGATCGAAGGCCCCTTGTATCCTTTCCAGTCTTGTTTCTCATTTTTTTTCCAGTCATGTCACTATTCTGAAGTGTCTTCCTGACATATTTTATGCAGTATTATTAACATGTACTCATGTAATATGTACATGCATATATTTGTATGTCCATAAACAAGATATTCTATCATTTGGTTTGATACTTACATTAAAAAAATTTCCAGGGGTGCCTCTGTGGCTCGGTTGGTTAGGTGACTGCCTTCAGCTCAGGTCATGATCCTGGAGTCCCGGGATCGAGTCCCGCATCGAGCTCCCTGCTCAGCGGGGAGTCTGCTTCTCCCTCTGACCCTCCCCTCTCTCATGCTCTCTCTCTCATTCTCTCTTTCAAATAAATAAAATCTTTAAAAAAAATTTCCATAAAAGGTGACTTTCTTCAACTTGCATCATTCATTAAAATTTATGTTTTTGACATTTATCCATGTTGACACATCTAAATTTGGTTATCATTTATTTTAACTGCTGCTCATTATGGAGGTACTACAATTCATCCATTCTTTTCTTGGCAAGTATTTAAGCTGTTCCCATTTTTTCAGTATTATAAACAATGCTACAGTGAATATCCTCATACACATCCCCTTAAGCAAGTGTCAGGGAATTCCCCTGGAATATACCTAAAGTTGGAATTGCTAAGTTATAGCTTATAAGCATCTTTAATTTGTTAGGTATTAATACATTTCTCTCCAAAATGGGTTAACAAGTGTACTTTCTCACCAACCATGTATGAGATTTCTCATTTGCTCATATTTTTTTTTAAATATTTTATTTATTATTTGACAAAGAGAAACACAGCAAGAGAGGGAACACAAGGGAGAGGGAGAGGGAGAAGCAGGCTTCCCGTTGAGCAGGGAGCCTGATGTGGGGCTCAATCCCAGGATCCTGGGACCATGACCTGAGCCGAAGGCTTAATGACTGAGCCATCCAGGCACCCCTTATTTGCTCACATATTAACACCTAGGATTTTCAGATATTAAAAAATTGCCCATTTGGTGAGTGCTGTTTAATTTTCATTCTCTGATTACCAGGTGAGATTGAGTGTGTTTTCATATATTTATTGGACCTCTGATATCCCACTCAGTGTATTATCTTGCTTTATTGGCTTGAGTTGTCTACATGTGCATCAATATACATTCTTAATTTCTACCTTAGGTCAGACTCCCTAACAGCAGAGAATAAAATGAGGATTCTTGTGCAGGGAATTTATGAAGGGTACACATTCAGGAAAAATCTGTAAGGGAATGAGAAAAGCAGGGTAGAGAAGGGGGGAGATGCTCAATAACAATGTGCTTTCAGACAAAATCTAGCTCAGCCTGATCTCTCAAGGACACTGAGACATTAATAGCACAGCAGAATCTGTCTGTCTTGAGGCAAGGAGCTAGGGTGAAGGAGAGGAAGAAATTTTCCTCTAAGGTTCTTCTAATTGGGCTAAGAATTAAATTTACCTAAGACAGACTAATAGGAGAAAAAACCCCAAAGTTTTATTACATGTGCATGGAGGCTCAACAATGAAATTGAGGCCTAAAGAAATAACCAAGGCAGGCAATCTTTATACTTTTTGACAAGGTGGCAATAAATCTGTGAGGAATTAACAGGACAAAGAAACCTTAACTTTGGGACCTTCACTTAGTAAGGAATTCTAAACAGAATAGGGTAAATTAGTAAAAAGGAGCAAGGGTTGTTTATAAGCCAGATTCTCAGCTCTCCATTTCCTGTCTCCGGTGATGAGGATGTCTGTTTACCTCCTGGTGCGGGGAGTTGTATCTTTCGCATGAAAGGTTTATTTCTTGCTTTCTGTGGGGACAGAGAAGGTCTGAGTGCCAGTCTTACACAGGCTCTCTTAAGTAACTTTAATTTAAAATAATCAACATACCGGGGCGCCTGGGTGGCTCAGTCTGTAAGCGTCTGCCTTCGACTCAGGTCTGATCCCAGGGTCCTGGGATCAAGTCCCACATTGGGCTCCCTGCTCAGCGGGGAGGCTGCTTCTCCCTCTGCCTCTGCCCCTCCCCCCTGCTGCTCGTGCACCCCCCCTCTCTCTCAAATAAATAAATAAAATCTTTTTAAAAAATCAACATACCAAAGCGGCATATTTTGGGGCGGCCTGCCCTTGGCCCCTACAAAGGGCTTTTGTACCTCTCCTGGCTGTGTTGCATGGGGATGGTAATTCACAGACATTCCAGGCTGGGGCAGCTCTCATCGCCCTTGGCAATCCTACTGATGTGAAAAAACCAACAATTAATTGCAGCAACCACAGTAGCCAGCAGAAAGGATCCCTGAGGATCTGAGATGGGACCCACCAAATTTTCTATAATTACTATAGTTTTATAATATTTCTCTCCGCTAGGGCCTTCACTTTCTTTTTCTTCTTCAAAATGATCTTGGTTATTCCTGGACTTTTACTGTCTGTATGAATCTTAGGTCAGCTTCTCAGGCTCCATGAAAATATGGTTTCTCTATATTTAACTTTTTTTAATTCTATAATAAAACATACAAATGTATGCTTATATGTTTTATAATTTTTTTGTTAGATTTATTCCCAGGTTCCTCAAAGTTCATGCTATTATTATGAATGATATCTATACTTGCATTGCAGTCAATTTTTAACCAACTGTTGCTGATTTATATAGATGTTATTCTTTTAAAATATTCAGAATCCTGCAATTTTGCTCAATCCTTATTAGTTCTAATGTTTCGTGTACACATATTTTCTAGGCAGATAATCTAGTTGTTTGAGAAGTTTCATTTGTCCTGTATTTCTTTTCCTCAGAAACTTGCTTTGGATAGAAGCTCCAGAAAATGTTGAAGTGGAAGGAATCAGTGATCTTGTTTTTTTCCCCTGACTTTAAAGGGAATGTTTCTGACCTTTCACCTTCAAACTATTTATCAGCACATTCTGATACTCCTTTGCCATGAGGGTTTCTGGTTGCTGTTGCTGTCATTTTGTTTTGTTTTTTTTATAAAGGTGTATTACCTTTTTTCAAGTCACTTTTCTATAAATATTGAAGTGACCAAATTGTTTTTCTACTTTAATCTTGTAAGTAATGAATTACATTAATACATCTTCTAATGTTAAACCATTCTTGCATTCCCAGAATAAAACTTATTTGGTCACAAAATATGGTTTTTATTTGTGGTAAACCAAATTCAGTAACTGATAACTTAATAACTTGTTAAGAAGTTTGGAGCCATGTTTATAAGTGAGATTGGAATATCAATTTTCTTTCTCATGTTGTTTTCTGGTTTTGATTTCAAGGTTATTCTGGTCATATACAGAAATGGGAAGTTTTTAATTTTCCTCTCCATTCTTTAAATACTATCTATAAAGTGGAAATTGTGTATTTCATGTTTGTAAATGTTCTTGTGTGCTTCAAAAGGACAAATAGTCCCTATTTGTTAGAAAAAAGATTGTTAATTATTTCATCAAATTTTGATGTTTCTTTTCTGTGCTTAATCTCTTTAGTCTGAAAGAGTTGTGATAATGTTTCAAACTGTAGTTGTTAGTTTTATAAATTATTTTCAAATTCTGTCAATTAATGCTTTATAGATTATGTAGTTATAATGTAAGTTGCATAGAGCTCAAAATTGATATATGTTCTTGGTGAATTGTTCCTTTTATTATTAAGTAATGACACCTTCATGTCCTAGAATAATTTTTCTTATGTTAAAGCCTATTTTTCTCCAATATTAATGGTGCCACATCATCTTTCTTCTGAACACAGTTCCCGTTATATCTTCTTCCTTGCTCTTTACTCTCAATCTTTTTTGTCATTTATTTTATGTCTATTATAAAGTTAATACAGCTTAATATTAATATTATTTTTATTCAAATTGAGAATCTGTTAACAGATAAGCTTAATCCGTTAATATTTATTATGCTTACTGATGTATTTGAGCTATTTCTACCATTTTATCTTATGTCATGATTTTTTTATGTTGTCATGCTTATAAATTTTTTTTGCTTCTTTTGTCGTTTTCTCATGGCTCTATGGAATTAGAATTCCTTATATCTTATTTTTCCCTCTATTGTTACAGAAACTAGATACTCTGTGTCTATCTTTTGTGGTTATGCCTAAATTTGCAAATAATCATAGTGATTTAAACATTTTAAAATTCTTATTTCTAGACTCCACCTAAGCAATTGAAAATACTTAACTTCAGGGGCGCCTGGGTGGCTCAGTTGGTTAAGCGACTGCCTTCGGCTCAGGTCAGGATCCTGGAGTCCTGGGATCGAGTCCCACATCGGGCTCCCAGCTCAGCGGGGAGTCTGCTTCTCCCTCTGACCCTCCTCCCTCTCATGCTCTCTGTCTCTCATTCTCTCTCTCTCAAAAAAATAAATAAAATCTTTAAAAAAAAAAAAAAGAAAAGAAAATACTTAACTTCATCTCTGATCTTTCATCCTCATCTTTCATACGATTTTACCAAATTAGTCATTATTAGTAGTAGGATTTACAACTAATGACTATTTAGATACCAACATAATTGTCATATTCTTACTTACCTTGCTTCTTGCACCCAAACATCCTTATAGTATCTGTTCTGTCCTTACTAAATTTCATATTTCATCAAGGGTTTGTGAGTAATAAAATCTCTCAGCCTACATTTGAATATTAAAAAAATTTTTTCCTTCATGAAGTGTTGTTTAGGTAATGGATTCTAAACTGACCATTATTTTCCTCAGCACTTTGAAGATAGTATCCCAAAGTTTTCTGATTATTTATTTATGTATTCTCCATTTTTCATTGGTTGCTTTTAAGATTTTTATCTTTATCCTTGCAGTTCTTCTTTTTCACAACACTGTATACAGGTATTTGTTTTAGTTTTTCTGCTTTGTACCTGTGTTACTTCTTTTGAGTACTTAGATCTTACTTTAATTCTTAACAATTATTTCTTCAAATGTTGCCTCTCCATAACTCTCTAGTGTTTTCCTGAATAATCAATTAATATATGTTGAACCTTTTTACTTTATCCTCCATTTCTCCTGACAGTTTTGCCATATTTCCCACTTTGTTCTTAGATCAAGCTTTAGCTTTGACTAATTTGTTGTTTAACCTCTGTAGTGTGTGTGTGTGTGTGTGTGTGAGAGAGAGAGAGAGAGAGAGAAAGAGAGAGAGAGAGATTGGCTAGATTTTTCATTTCAAATTTCTCTTTTTTTGGGATTCAAATCCTCCAATTTTAAGTAATACTGTTCTTTTCTTCCATTATGTCTTTTAATGTCTTTAAACCTCCATAATGATTGAAATGTTTTAAGTTTTACAGATTCTTTTTCATGCTGTATGGTTTCATATCTTTAGGTGCTAAGTCTCCTGTTTCGCCTGCTGATCCTGTCTTTGATGGTGAATTGTTCTTTTCTCCCCTATGGTGCGCACCTGAGTCAGGTGGGTTTATTTATTTTTGGGGGGAACATCTTCAGCTGTGTGTGTGTGTGTGTGTGTGTGCACATGCAAATTCTTTGTGTTCGGAATACTGAATGTTCCAGAAAGCAGTTTCATTTCACTTCTGACAAAGGTCTTACAACAATTTTTATATAAATTTTCCAGTTTGGTAATCTAATATAAACTGATTTTGCTGCTATTAATAGAGACCCTAGATATAAAGGTTAATTTTCTTGGATAAAATTAGTCTGCAAGTACGCTGTCCATGGTTGCTATACATCTTGATGAAATCCTCAGGGAGTCAGGGTCATTTTCTCTTTACCTCATCATCCTTATTACACAGCTTACATTCTTTGGCTGTTAGACCTCAAACTATTGCATCCTTCCTCAAGAGAGAAAGCAGGAGAAAGTGGGAGGAAAAAAAATGTACTACCTGCCATCTAAGGAGCCAAAACTATTTAAGTAACCACAGCTAGCAGCTGAGTACCCTCCCCTCCCTGCCATAGTAATTTAACTGAGCACATTCTCAATCCTAGTAATATAAGCATTCTCTTAGTAAGGAAGAAGGGGAGAATGGATATGTGATAGATACCTGGCAGTCTCTGTAAAACCAATTAAGCAGATACAATTAATTTGGGCATCATACTCATGTGTACTGGTCTGTAGGGTTTTTGTGTTTTTTTTTTTGATGGAGGGAGGGGCAGAGGGAGAGGGAGACAGAGAGAATCTTAAGCAGACTTCTTGCCCAGCACTGAACCAGATGCGAGGCTGGATCTCACAACCCTCAGATCATGACCTGAACCAAAATCAAGAGTCAGAAACTTAACTGGCTGAGTCATCTAGACACCCCCTAATCTGCAGTTTCAATTTCTTATAAGTGATGTTTTCCCCACCCACGGTTCTAGGAAATTTGCAAGCTTACTTGGAGCATCTTAGGCAACTGGATAGGAATTTTCTAATTCCCTTTTCCACAGATATAGGAATTCTTCAATGTTTTAGTCTATACACAGGGGATTCAGTTATAGCCCTAGCTTTCTTTGAGTTATACCTATTTATTTGTACTTTTTTTTTGGTTATATATAAAAAAAAAACTTTGGTTGATATTGTGCTTTACCCAGTTTTTCTATTTATTTGTGGTGAGAGGTGAGACTGTCCATATTGGCAAAAATATAGTCAAATTACAAAAGTGGACTTTTACCTCAGGACACTTGGTTTCACTCATCCATTCTATATTTGTATCTAGTTCTAAACAAATTATCTAAGTAATGGTGACAACTCTGTCTCAGCAGAGAATATATTTGGTTAAAAAATTTGTTTTTCACAGATAAATTCATGTAAGTTAAAAAGATCTCTCTCTAGTCAAATAGCAGTATGTGGGAGTGAGGAGGTAGGAAGGGAGGGAGATGGGCAATAAAAATGAGAATTAAAAAATATATTTTTTAAAAGATTTATTTATTTGAGAGAGTGAGTGCGGAGGTGGGTGGGAGAGGGGCAGAAGGAGAGAGAGAATCTCAAGCAGACTCTCACTGAGCACAGAACCCTATGCAGGGCTCTATCTCACAACCCCCAGATCATGACCTGAGCGGAAATCGAGTCAGACACTTAACTGACTGAGCCACATAGGTGCCCCTCAAAATATATATCCCGTTAATCCTGATGAAGGAATTGATTAATGACTATACAGCGAGTTAAGAAAAAAAATCACTGTAAAACATTAAAAGATAAAGAGATTCTAGAAATTTCATTAACTTGTATGACTTAAGGAATGCCACTATTTTTTTGTTGTTGTTGCCCTTTTCTCAATTTGGAAGATAAGAGAAAAAATGTTTTCTTATTTTCACACTTTAAAATCTTTTTTATAATTTAAAAATTACTGTAACTCCACTACAAATGTTGAGATGCTGTCTTGAAGATAGCCATTTTGAGGAAGACATGATAACCTCAGTATATTGCCATGAGAATTTTCCCTTAAAACAATAATTCCTGATTCCCACTAGCATCTAGAATCTGGACACAGCCTATAGGTGACCCCAAAAGCCATTGGAAAAACTAAGAACAGCTATAGCAGAATTTTTTAGTATTCAATATTTACTTTTATTTTATCATCAGCTTTTATAGAATCTCATATTCAGTACATATTCTTTATTTATAGTTATGAAGGAAATAAGATATAAAATGAAGGTTGGGGCTAGAGATTAGATTTTAGAAGACATTGATAATTATGCTTCACAGTTTCCTGAAGGTTTCCACCTTAATCAGTGGTTTCATCACTCAGGGGCTCCTATTAAATAATCTAAAATGTTGGCATGCATGCATCTCCAAAGAGGTAGAAATAGTCATAATTTATATAAATAACAACTAAGCACCATGCTTTATCCATCTCTATTAGACAGGTTCCATTCCTTCCCTTGCCCCCAGTAAACAGAACCCCTACTGTAACAGGATCCTTCAATTACAAGTAATAGAATATTCAACTAAAAGTATCTTAATATAGGGATTATCACTTTATATAAGAAGAAGAGTTCTGGTTGGACACTTGCCAATGGAATCAGGAAATAAACAAGATCATCATAGATCAAGCTCTCTCCAACATAATCAGAGTATCACTTTATTTCTTAGACTTGTCCTTTTGTGGTCATAGATCTTGCAATTCTGGGCAATATCCAGTGAAAGAACAGAGAGATAATTCTTTCTTAGCATCTCCTTGTATCATAGAAGAAAATATTCCCCAGAATCTTCTCAGCAGCTGTTCCCTTACATTTTATGGGGCATAACTGAGTCACATGCCCGAGTCAGCTACTGGCAAAGTACTCTGTGATTGACTTAGTCAAATCATTTGGCTCACTGTCTTGAGCACACTGGTTCTGTTAGCAAAGAAAAGGAGGAATGGCTGTTGAGAATATAATCAACAGTGTCCACCATAGCTACGCTTACCTAGAGCTCTATGCAGGATTTCTTTCTCTGACCCACATCCTGCTGACTAAATCATGTATAGACACATGGCCCAAAGTAGTTCCTCTATAGATTGTTCATCCCCTAGAGGGAAAAACACAAATCAAAAATAAAAACAAAAAACCCTGAACCAAATTTCAGGAAACTTGAAATGAGATGTCAAGAACAGCTCCATTTGGTTGCAGATGAAATTAATTGACATATGTGGAGCTCCTGAGATAAGTCAATTGTAAGCATGAGAGTGAAAGTCTATGAATTCCTGTTGCTGAGGTCCACTAGGCCATCCTGATTCCCACTTCCTGAAATCTGAGTAGTCGGCATTTCCAGCATTTCCAGGAGAAATCTTGTATCTGTCTTCACAATAACTTCCTTTTCTCTGATACCTACATCCATACATGTCTGCTACATTTTTATTTTAGCTAGTTTTGAATTATGTTTCCATTTCTTGCAGCACACTTTTTTTTTTTTTTTTTTTTTGCCTGTAATAGAAATAGGTACCATAGACCTGCACAAAGAATGTGGGACATTGTGAACAATGATCAGGTTTCCATGAACAATGAGACTCCCTTCCATTTTCAGTATGGGAAGATAATAAGCCATGATATGCAGAGGCAAAGCTGCTCATTAGGCAGATTATAGAGGTGAGGGTAGGGTCTCAAGTAAATAAACCTCAGTCTTAGAATACCTGGTTTTATGTGCATTTGTAAACAGAGTCATTATGTAACCTTGATGCAGTAAGACCACTTTCTGCAGCCAATATGCTAAAGCTGCTTAAAGATAAGGTCAGAACTGATTTTGAAAGATGTCAGATTGCAACACCAATTTATTTCCCAGCAGTTCCTGTCTTCCTTAATAAAGATTTAAACACAGATTAACAGAGATTCCGACAATTAAAATAGGAATATTTAAAAGATATCAGATATGCCAGAGTTGACAACATTGTTCTTGCCATGCAGTATTCAGTCTCTTGTTCTTTTGTTAATAGCATCTTAATTTCCCTTTATGTGGGATTGTCAGGTAAGGTGCTTGCATTCCCCTAGACAAGGATGGCAAATGACCCAAGCTACACTGATCAGCTCTCCATCTTGGCCTTATATCTTGAATACAGTGACTGGGGGTCAGAAAAATGGATTGAAGTAACTGATCCAAGACCACAGATTATCCACTAATGCCAGTGCCTTGATCTCCAGAGCTGCTCTGGTCCTTGTCATTTCTAAGCCAGCATCTGAAGCTTTGCTTTTGACTTTTGGAGGTGGTCTATATCTTCCAATGAATTTACCTATTTACTTATGTTGGCTTATGGTAGCTCAAAGAAGGTTAGTTGGACCAGGGTAATGTATCTAATGTGGAGAGAAAGAGATGAGTGCTTAATATTTTTTTTATGTATAATCTAAAGCATTCTGTGATTGGTTAGAGTTGGAGGTAGAGAAAGAAGGGAATGAGTTTGGAATGAATGTGGGAATGGTAGTGATATTTATTGAGATAGGAAATAACGGATGAGAAATACACTTACTGAAAAAATTATATGTTTAATTATAAATGTATTGAATTGAGATGTCTTTTCCACAATCAGTAAGTAATAGGCTATATGTGGTCTTCAGTTGAGGGGAGAATTGAGAATGGAAATTGTTGCAAATACCACAGTCTTCCTGCTACCCCTGACCTTAAAGATAAGGGCTAATATGGTAGGAAGATTCAGATGAAAGATCTCCATTCCTAACAAGTGGTATACAACAACAACAACAACAACAACAACAAAATACAGCACCATGGGGTTTTATGGAAACTATTGCCAACATAAAAGACCTGAGAAATGAATGCATGGTGTATCAGTTAAATTTTGATAAAATAATGCATATACTACATAGCCACAAAAACCTCAGTATTGATAACAGTAATTATTTAGGGTAGGAATCTGAGATTCAGATGATTTGGGCTTGGCTCAGCTGATGTTAGATAGCATTATTTAAAAAAAAATATGGATCAGCTAGCTGAGTCTGCTGGTTTGGGCCATGGTCACTCACATGTGTGGGTGGCATATGGCTATTTACTGATCTGGGCTAGCTTAGACTGAAATGACTGGGGAAACTGAACTCTATTCTATGCATCTCATCCTCCAGCTGGCTAGCACAGGCATGTTTTCATGCATAGAGGACCAAGAGAGAAAGTAAACAGAGACACACAAAGTCTCCTGAGACCTACGTTCAAAGTTGGGACACAACCACTTCCACTGCATTCTACTGGCCAAAGCAACTCACAAAAACAGCCCATATCCAAGGAGTGGGAAAATAGACTTTGTATCTTTAGTTAGAATTATAAAACCACATGGCAAAGAGTATGGATACAGGATGGGATGGAGTATTAGGGTCATTTAAACAGTCTACTGTACATGGTATTTCTATCAACTTCCCATTTAACTCAGGTTGACTAGTCCAGAAAGATGGCTAGGTAAGCCATAGATTACAGTGCAGTAATCAAGGTGTTGACCTTAATGCCGCTTCTCTTCTGCAAGTAATTTCCTTCACTTCCAAATTAATAAAGATCATGGCGTTTGGGACATAGTTATTGATTTTGCTAATACACTTTTGTTTTATCTATCAATCCTAAAAGTTTGCCTTCACTTGGCAGGGCAGATGAATACTATTATTGTGCTACTCAGGGAGAAGTCAACTCTATAATGGGGTCTGTGACACAATTTAATTTATGGGTACATTGACCACCCCACCACATTCTACTAAAATACATAATACAGGTTTACTGTGATAATGATGCTGATAATCCCTGAAGGATCTGAAGTTAAAAGTTCCCTCATCTGTCTGGGTAAATCATATGTGTGAAAAACAATGAAAATAATGGAAAGATAAATCTGACAAAATACAGGGTGCTAATACCTTGCTATTTGATTGTGGCTCCTTGGTTTTACTAGCTTAAGGCATATTGGAATATTCTCTCCAAAACTTAGGGATAAAATTGCATGAATTGGATGTCATCTGATGCATTCACCAAGTTAGTCATGCCTAGCAGCATGTTATTTTCAAGTGGAAGTGGTATTTTGTAAATTAGAATGCCTAAGACTACAAATAACAGAATCACTTAACTCACCTTGGCCTCAACAATAATCAAGTTAATCATCTCACATGGAGAGCCTGCCTCAGTAGAGGGCTTCAAATGGGGCACTAGCTCTGCTTCTCTGGTTCTCTTAACTCTGCCTCCTTTTTGGGTTATCATTTTCAGGCTACAGCTTGATAGATGCAGCAGTGGTTGATGTCAAAGACAAATATAGTGTTACCCAGAAAAAAATAGAAAGCAGATCATTTTTATGGGCATTTTCTTCTCAAGGGAAAGAAAATATTTTCCAGAATTCAGATGCCTTTCTTAAATGGATGACAAGCCTCAGCTTTCTTATGCAAAAAATTCTATTGGGTCATCATCTTTACAGGTAACAATTACTGAGTGCCCATTGGGTGGCATTGACCAAGATAAGCACAGTCTTGCTTTTCTGGAGCCTATCATCTGCCTCCTCCATACTAGGAACAGAGTACATGTACCATTATCTGAGAATACAGAGTTTCTTATATTGATATGCATTAAGTATAAGTAATTCTTAGCTTGCTGGGTGGTTTTTACTTTTTATTATTTAGTTATACTAAAAAAGCTTTATTAGAAATGAAGAAAATAACATTTTTAAACCAATCACTGGCTTAGCCCAAAAAAGGAACTGGGAAGAGAGTCTCCTTTCTTCATTTATGTATGGAAGTCATGTCTAATAACAATGAAGAAAAAGGGATGCTAGGATGAGTAGCAAACAGTTTCTGCTGTAGGTGTGTATGGAACTGGGTGTAAACAGATAATAAAAACCCATATCAAGTTACAAGAAAATTTGCTCATGGACCTGTACTTGCCCAATTACAATTTCACCTAAAACTTCATCAAAGGTTTCTTAGTTCAGAAGATTTCTGATTGCTTTATGTAATAGCTGGCACTAGTTCTAAGAAGACTGGTCAAACTTTACAACTCTTTTAGGGTGTCTTAGTTCAGGCTACTGTAACAAAGTACTATAAACAAGGTGGTTTATAAACAACAAAAATTTTACTTCTCACAGTTCTGGAGGCTGGAAGTCTGGGATCAGGGTGTCTGCATGATCATGTTCTTTCAGGTTGTAGACTGCCTTTATCTTCTTGTATCCTCAGATGGAGAAGAGAAAACAAAGGAGCTCTTGGGGTTCCCTTTTATAAGGGCACCAATCCCATTCGTTAGGACTCCACCCTCATGACTTAATTACTTCCCAATGGCTGTATCTCCTGATACTGTCATATAGGAGGTTAGGATTTCAACATATGAATTTTGGGGGATCATAAACATTCAGTCCATAACACTGAGGTATACTCGAATGACGGTACAGAGGGAAGGTAGTCATTATAAGCAGAACCACAAACAGTATTTCTATGGGTCTCTATCTAGAACACATTATATAAGTAACCCAAATCCATCCTCTGAGCTCCAGACTTATATGTCTAACAGCATATATTAGCTTATAGATGTCTCAAACCTTCCTTAAATACATCATGCCTAAAACTAAACTCATAATCTCCACTTCATCTCCATTCTCACTATCTTAATGCAAGCATCACTTAGCACTGTAAAATTTAGGATTATTCTTAATTCCTCTGTGCACATATGCCCTATTATGCAATCCTTCATCTCTACTTTCCATATTGGCACTTCATTACCACCGTAACATATCATCTTGTTCCTGGACTTTCCCAGGAATATCCCTTCTTATTCTACTTCCAGAGTGGCCTTTTAGAAATATAGTACTGTCACTTCCCTGGTTAAAACACTTTGGTGGGTTCCTTTTGTTTAGAAGATCAAAACTACCTATCCTTAACAGGCCTACAAAGCTCTGCAAAGTTTTGTCTCCACTTACATTTTCAGCATTGCCTCACACCGTTCCTTCCTCTATTCCTTCTATTCCAGCCTGGTATTTCCAACCAGGAGTCCCTTTTACTGTGCAGGGGACAATAATTTGTCTTTAGCAGAATAAAGGTGCATTTTCTGCCTACCTTCCTTTTTTTTTTAGCTCTTCATCCATGGATTTAATGAGCACCTTATACACACAGCAATATTGTACCCCAAATTGCTTCCCTCAAGATACTCTCCCCCATGGTGAAAGAAGTGAAGACATATATTGGCATTTATGGATTTACTGATCTAATCAGGTGCCCCTAATCCTCTAACATCTGATTGATTAGTCTTTTCATTTCTTTTTCTTTCATACCCATCCATATTATCTCATGATTTTCACCCATTTAAGCATCAACAGTATATGTTAGTAGTTTTTTTGATGACAATCTTTATAAAATATGTTACATTTTCTTTTGTGTCTTGATAATACTAAATATCTTTTCATCCTTCAGTTTTGCCACAATGTGCTAAAAATATTAGACTTAGTTATAATATAGCAAGGCCTCCAGAAACTATTAAGGGTTATTTTCCTCCACTCCAAATTAGGTCACACACAATTTTATTCTTTTTCCTATGGTCTCTTCTTGCAATGGTGTTCTCATTACTCTTGGTATGTGTTTTTTGACTTCTAATTGGCTGCCATGTGTTTTAAGCAATTCTAAGTGAATGTAATCTCCTGGCTTCAAGAATTTCTTATGAGCAGAATCTTACATTTTATGACTCTTTTACTTGAGCTGAAAGGTTTAATCCATGATTTTCTTGTTTCAAGCTTTGTTCTGGACAATTAAATTTATGGTAGATTGATCCTCAAATAAATCAAACATGAAATAATACTTCTGGTTACTTTCCAATGTATTATCTCTTGAAGGCTGGCTCAACTTATATGATATATATTTCAATAAGGAAGTGTGATTATCTCTGAATAATCTGAATATTCTTTTCATTTTTGTATATATTTTAGACTTTTTTCCAAATCAAATTCCAGCCAAATCAAATGCTCTTAGTGTTCTATTTATCCAGTATGGTACATTTGTCTTTGTACAATGCCATTAGCATGGTAAGAAGGTATATATTGAATAACTTCCTGGTGATCTGAAAGAATTAAGATAGTTTAAAGATGACCACATGACACCGTTGTGATGCCTTGTGACATTACATCTCTCTGGCTCATTGACTTGGTTTTTTAGAACCCTAAGCATCAGGATCTTAAGCAAGAAAAACATCTGATTATTGCTAATAGGGGTTAAGAAAATAGAGCACACACATTTGCACAGCACATTTCTTATACCTATGGTAGCCCTACAAGGAGTGTGTACATGTGCAAAAGGGGAAAGAAAATGGGAATTTTGCAGAGTTGTCTTGAGAGTAGTGGCCATGCATTACTCAGCGTAACTTTGCCTTGCACCCTGTCCTTTATTTGGTCTCTTGTCCTTCCTTTTGTTCTCTTTCCTCCGTCTCCCTATCATCACTTTTCTCTTCCTCTTCTCTACTTTCACGACTGTTGGCCCTCTCTAAAATGTAAATTAATTTGTGGAGAAATTGTAGTTATGCTAGGAGAAAGCAGGAGAAAAATGTTTGGCTCTTTCCCCCTATCTCAAGCCCTGGTTATCCCTACTGTAGTTTGATTTCATTTCTAGGATTTGGATCAATAAATTTGTGGGAAACACAAAACCAGTCTTCTCAGTTTATTGACCTTCTGTTGAAAGCAGACACAATTTAGCCAACATCTGGACAGTATTTGCCAAGGCCAACTGTAATTCAAATCCAGAGCAGAGAATGAGTTGGTGCATTTGTTAGTTAAGCTGTTTGATGGGCTTATAAATAAGATTTAAAAAAAAAAATGAAAATAACAAAGCCAGCTGCTTTTAGTACCACACAAGTTTATTTTCAGCAAGCCTTGATATTCAGGTTGGACTGACACACATACACCATGTTTTCTTTCTTTCTGGTGCCTAGAGGAAATTTTGCACCTAGTGGATGCTCTTGAACCCAGTTTTCGCCTACTGACTCAACTCCTTACTGTCTTGGATATGGAGCAACTTTGGCAGATGCCTTATCTCTTTCAAATGTTAGCTTTCTATTTCTTTACAAGGACCGTTATAGATTGTCACACCCTCAGAGTGACCTGCTGGGGGTGATAAATGGAAGGCCTTCTGGCTACATTCAATAATTTGGATTTGCTATGGAGGACAAATGGAAACCGAGGAACAAATTGTTGGGGAGATGAAAACAGATTATGAAAGGTCAGTCAAGGGGAGGTTGCGGTTATTTATGTATAAAGCAAAGAGTCCCTCGATCTGTGAAGGTGGTGCCAAGTATATATCTATGTGTGACCTAAGTGGCACAAAGGGAGGCATTGATCTTTGGATTTGAACCTTTTTAACAGTGATAATAATATTCAAACTCTTCATTTGTACAATTGAACTTAAAAGGCTTCTCAGGTCTATGGGTGGAGGTTGAATGGCACCTGATGTAGAGGAAAACTTGTCAGCACACTGTTCAATGGATTTATTCTACCTCTTGCCGTACTTGTGATATTTACACCAAAATAAGTATGTGAGAAAATGGTTGGGTCCCAACTTCTTGTGAATATCAAGTTAACATTAGCCATAAAGTGAATAACAGACTTAAAATTCCGTTTGTATTCTTTTGTGGGACCTGATTTAAAAATCTTTCGCTCAAAATGTTGTTTAATTTCTGTCTCTCTCCTAACTAGTGTATATACATGTGCATGTAAATTGCACATACTTAACAGAACTTTGGGAGAGAAGGTTCACGAATATGTCTTTACCACCATGTTCCATTGTGGCCACACACCTTGAGAAGGAGCCGGTTTGCTCATCCTTAGAGCACAAAGGAGGACAAAGGGTTGTTCTGAAGGGGGATTGCTGATCCCCTTTTAGCTCAGCCAGGACGACCGCTTCATCAGAGATTGCTGAAAGAGGTGGAATTTTAAAAAAAACTCCTTTGCAGTTCACTTTCAAGTCTGGTAGGTCACAATTTTAGACTAAGGTTTGCAAAGTTAACTGGCTATTAACTCCTTTGATCAGAACCTAATCAAGTGCTTGTAAAACAGAAAACCACTGAAGTTCCTGAAGGAAGGATTTGATTATTGGGAAATGCCCTGGTGGATGACCTCTGCTTTACCTTTTCTTCTCGGCCATCTTCAATAGATACTAGTTATTCTTTCAGGGTCTCCACAGTGACTGATTCAATTTTTATCTATTCTAAAAATATTTTTCTCCCTCAGCAGAGGCCTAATTCTCATATTAAAAAAGACTGCAGAGTAAAATGACATTAATCTATTTCTTTGGGTAAGCAATTTTCTAACAGTGTATGAGCTCCTTGCATTTTATGAGTATGAATACCTTTATATTTACTTCTTAAAAAGCAAATGAAAATCTATTAATGAAGTAATTTGGGTACCAAATCAGTGAAACTTGAAGAAAATTCACATCCCTTTCCCATAATCTAAAACTGGGAAAATGCACTCTAGGACATTACTTGGGTTTCTGAAATATTATTTACCAGTCATTAAAATGCAGACTGGTGGTTTTAAAATTTCTAATTCCATGTTTCTTCTAGCCACATTTATTGCTTGTCTAAACTTCTTTTCAAATTGGTAATCTCCATTACACTTCTTTGAATTTAACTGAAGACAAAATAGCTTGCTTTTGGATGTCTCCATGTAATTACAATTTAATTTTGTCTGGTTGATATGCTAAAGATAATGGCTTCTATTTTGCAAAATGCGACCTAGCTACATGCAACACCATTGCCAGAGCCTATTTCAGATGCAGTAGCCGACTGTTCTCTCATTCCTGCAGGGCTCGGGCTTTCAGATTTTGGCGACATTTCCATGGTTAGAACAGAATGAAAAATTCTGTTGGTCTCTGAAAACTCCAGCTTACCCACTCAGTGATGTGCATTGGGGAACCTCACTGGCTGCTGAGCCCACATTGCCTGCAACACTGGAATTGAGGCTGGAGAACACTTGACTTTTCTCCCTTTTCAGTCTATTGTGCTTAAAGAATATTGCTCATGTCTTAATCATTGCCATAAACAGTAAATGGGGATTTTTAGAGGGCAGTCACTTCATGGGCCCTAGTAAATGTTGGAGAATAGGGTGACATTCTAGTCTGAAGAGTGCAGTCTTTTTCTAACCTGAGACACACATGGTCTTTTCCTACAGTTGTCATTGTTGATCTTAGATGGCTTTTTGAGTTGTACCATCAGGCCCATCCTTGCGTGTGGTGCAGACAGACATTGTATATAGATCTGAAAAGTGATTGTTCCATTTGGAAGGCAGAGCAGCAGTTTCTGTTATTTAGTATGGTGTTCTGTAGTATAGTGAAAAAGGCATTATTTCCCTTGCAAGACTCAGAAGACAGGAGTTCTAATTTGGGATCTGTTAATTGACTCTGGGGCTTTGGGCAACTCTCTTCACCTCTCTAGACATCATGTTTCCTTGACTAAATTAACTCCAAAAATCACTTCCTTAAATTTGCCCGACTGATTCTGGAGGGATTTAAAAATACTCATATGCTGACTCATTTTGGAACTTTCTTATTGATTTGTTTTTCCTCTCCTTTTCCCTCCCTCCCTTTAATATCTTCTTGAGGTCATTGCAAAAGAGGTAGCAGTTTGGCAAAGAGAGGTTGATGTAATCAGTTAAGGAGAAAACCAGCAAACATACTGAAATGTACAAGTGAAAACTACATTTGAAAATTTGAAAATTTCCACTATCTTCTGGAAATGTCTTCTGGAGAATGTCCACCAACTCATTTAAATTCATGTACATAGATAATGGAGATAAGGATGATCAAAATCCTTTCTCAATATTTCAGTTAAGGATCCCAAAAGAGAACCAGATCTATAGCCCAGCCCAAAGTTCAGGGAACAAATTAAAAATCCCTTTACATGCTGACATCAAACAAATAAACAAACAAACCCCAAGCCTGGCTAAGAATGCAAAACTCTTCAATCTCTTAAAATCATTCCATCCAATAGAAATTGCTTTAAATTTTATGATTAGTAAAACAAAAATACCCCCCCACACACACAAAAAAAACAACAAACAACAAAACAAAACAAAACCAGAACAAAACCTTGGAGACTCAGCTGGGGGGCTACTTATTATCTATTAATGGCTTACTTTTTACTCCCCGAAATCTGTTTTATCTTTGGTAACTGTGGGATACAATGAAAACATGAAACTTGGTTTCTTTTCATGCATGCTATTTGTAACTTAATTCTTTATTTTTTCTATAACTATTTAATGACTCCACTGCTTTTTCATCATTAAATTTGACAGGTGTCAGAATGATAAAAGGGCTGAAAATGTGACCCATGTGATAATTGTTTTAGTCACACTAGCTTGACAAACAATGTAATAAAAATCATGACTTAAAATTCAGCATGGAATTTGTGAAACATGTTATCAAGTACTATATCAAATGCTTGAACATGTTTTTAATTGGCAAAACTTTAATGCCATTAAGAGTTTTGCATATGCTTCAGCTAGCTTTTGTGCAGTTGAGAAAAAAATATCAATACCCATCTGTCACTATGAGTGGAGCACATATGGTAACAGAAGACCTTAAAATACATCATATGTGGTTTCTATTACCCAAATCACTTCAACTTCAAAAGGAGTTCAGCCACCTTGATATAGCTTTGGCTATTAGAAGTTTAATTTTGCCAATTACAGTTGTTATTTTGCATGTAACCATGACAATCTTGCCTGTATTCCTCCACTATGCTATTAACAGTCATAAACAAGAATTCTGAGCATGCATAAATCCTTCTGTTTTGACTTGGATTTCTGGAATAGTCAAGGCAATGGCTCTGCTTTCAAGCAGACACCCTTCTGCATTGGTTAAGTGATCAGTGTTGGCAGGGGGCCTTTGTAGACGCCTTCTGTCCTTTCTGGAACTGCTCTAGTTTGACTTACAGAGTCAAGCGAAAAGGGAGAGTTGAGTCAATATTCCAGGTATTTCAAGCCAAAATTACTAATGTGAAAAGAGGAAGATATTTTTTGATGTGGAGAGGGAGTTGTATAATCAGGTTTTATTTATTATCTGAGGCGTAATGAATGGCTACTGTATGGCAGGCAGAGTGCTAGATACCAGGGTTGAAAAAATATTGACTCATGACACCTGCCTTCAAAGCAGGTGAAGTTCTAGTGAAGAGGAACAGATACATAAGCAGTGCAGTTCTAAATCTCATTATAGAAGTATCTAGAGGATGCTCTGGGAACACAGTTAAAACTGATCCTTGGGAAGAACTCAGAGAAAATACTAATGGAAAGGATGAATGGGAAATGACCATAAGATGCATTGGGAGAAATCCTGCTGAAGTCAATACACGAAGTGCACACATAGATTAAACATGGGAAAAAGTGTGTGGAATTTTTGGATTGGTGAGTAGTCCAGTAGGGATGGGAAGTGAGGGGACAGACAGTGAAGAAAAATGGGCTGCAAAAAAGGCAGAGGCTAGATCATGAAAAAGAAAATTTATTTCTGAATTTGGAACCATATCTTAAAGATTTTAGGAATCTTTAAACATACTTGAGTAGCCAGAGGACATAGTCGGGTTTCTACTTTGTCAAAAGCATTCTGTTTTGCAAAGGTTTAAGTGGAAGAGCTGGTATTGAAGGCTGTGAGTTTATTTTCTGGGGACTAAGAGGTAGTGGCAGGGGGATGATAGAGGAGGGAACAAGTTGGAAAAAAAATTATATTATGGAATTTATGAGGCTCAGAGTCACCATTTTCTTCTTCTGTACTGGTTGAGTTGACCATACAGCGTTTGACCTTATCTCTGTCTGCCATGTCAGAATTCATCCTACCCCACCTGCCCTTCTGGGTCTGGTTAATATAAGGAAATGGGAGCTGGAGTTGGAAAAATGGATGCTATGCTTTTCATACATTCAATAAAATTTACCAAATTGAAGAAAAAATTTAAAATTTATAAGTGGTGCTGTCTTTTAATTGCAAATGAGACAGGACCCCCAAAGTTTGTATTTTTCCAGTTCTTTTGTGGCAAGTTAAGGATGAAACCATCATGAACTTTCCTAAGTCATTTTTCATGTTGATGATTTTGAAGTTCTTTTAAGCATTCTCAATGTTTATTCTCAATTTGCTTTAGCAAGAAACTCAATGTGCCTAAGGGAGTCAGTCCTCAAAAAGTAGAAACCGAATGATCATCGGGGTTAGTTAGAATAGCGATTTACCTTCTGTAATCAAGGCCCACATGGCAATGATTTTCACAGTTCAGGCATAAGCTCTCCAGGGCTGGTTTAGAGACTTGACAGCATCAGGGGCACACTCTCCTCTCTCTACTTTGCCAGCCATAGGGTATTGCTTAGGCGGTGTGATCCAAGATGGCTCATTGTCACACCCTCCTTCCAGCTGGTGTGAAGGGTTACGCATAATATACGACTTCTTTCCTTTGAAGGGCATGCATCATTTCCACATCCATCCAAAATATTCCATGGCCAGAACTTGAACACATGACCACACCAACATGCAAGAGGTGATGGGAAAAGTCATCATTTTTTTCCGGCTGTACCTGAGCCCAGCCAAAAATTAGGTAACTTTAGTTGAGGAGACTGGATATGGGGGGACAACCAGTAGTTTCTGACACAGTCTGCCTGTGACATTTTGAGTCACCCATTCAAAATGGGCCATGCTCTTTTGCATTGGCTTTCATGAGCAATCAGTTTTTTTACAGAGCACATGAATATTTCTCATCCCTGCTCATTCACTGATTTCACTTATTCACTGGTCATTTAGTGAACACCTAACTTGTGACAAGTTATGTCACAGGAGCTGGAGATGGAAAATTAAAGATCAGTCTTTTCCTCAAAAAATGGAGAGTAAATCAGTTCTTGCCACAGGCCATGTTCAGTGCAATACTATATGGCAGTCATGCTCCTCAGAGCCTGCCACATCCCCCAGAGCCATAGACTACTTTGCTAAGATGCTGACTTCTGTGTTCTCACTTCCAGGGGAGGGCAATGTTCCCTTCCTCTTCCTTTCTGTTTCACATTAGAAAGTTGGGCCATGGAGGTCTGAGTTCTGGTCTCTCTTGTTAGGCCATTTTAAAAGGTCTTTTTTCTTCAGACAGAAAACAGGAGTCTGGCACTTTGCTCTGAGGCTTTTGGGACTGACTGACTAAAATGGAGCCCTGCCTACCCTCTGGGGACAGGAATGGACTGGGGTTCTTTTTGGATTTGTTTTAAGGATTTATTTATTTATTTGGGGGGGCGCAGGTAGAGGGTGAGGGAGAGAGAGAATCTCAAGCAGACTCCCCACTGAGTGTGGAGACTGAGGAGGGGCTCAGTCCCACAACCCTGAGATCATGACCTGAGTCAAAATTAAGAATCTGACATTTAACCAACTGAGCCATCCAGGTGCCCCTAGACTGAGGTTCTTAAAGTAGAGGGGCTGACCCCTGAGAAAGAAGATGAACTTCATACAGAACTGCTGGAAAGGGGAGATGGGTAGGCAGAGGGTCAGTGGTGTGACAGGGAACTGTGTCCCACTCAAATGCCATAGCCTTTGGAGGCCCTTGGTAGAGTTTGCAGGGCCTTCTCTTTTGTAGTCCCTTTTAACTGATTTCATCTCTATCGCTGTCTCTTTCTTTCACTCCACTTTGACTCCACCAGCCTCCCAAGTGATTGGTCAGCCAGGTCACCTTGTGGCTTTCATGCTCCATGTCACTTCTGCATGGGCTGCTCTTGCCCAAGACATGTGGCTAATCTCTGACTTGCATCAGGTCTTTATTTTCCTTCTCTGGGAGGCCTTCCCTGGCCATTCTTTCTAAAATGTCAGTCCTTCATCCTGACTTTATATCCTTTCCCTGCCTCATTACTTCTCCATAGTACTGGTTATTTTTGACCTAATTTCTACTGGGAATAGAAGGAAATAAGCTCCAAAGGAGCAGGGACTTTCATCTGTTTTATTCAATACTCTATCTTGGGACACCTGGGTGGCTCAGTTGGTTAAGTGTCTGCCTTCGGCTCAGGCCATGGTCCCAAGAGCCTGGCATCGAGTCCTACATGGGGCTCCCTGCTTGGGGCGGGGGCTGCTTCTACCTTTCCCACTTGCCCTGCTTGTTCTCTCTCTCCCTCTCTCTTTCTGTCAAATAAATAAATAAAGTCTTAAAAAAGTAAAAGAAATCAATACTCTACCTTAAGCACAGTGCCTGACACATAGTATGTGCTCCACAAATATTTCTTAGATGAATAAATAATTACAAATTGCCTACTCCATGCTAGACAAATAGGAAGTAGAATCTCCTTCATTTCAATTCACTATATGATTTGGACAACTGAAATCTCAGTAGAAATTCTTGACTTTAGAACAGAAGCCTTCCCTAAGCTTGCCCACAAGTAGAGGGCCTCTTGCATCTGAATAACTAGGAGCCCAGAGTCACTTAAATTTTGATTTTTTAAAGATGAAGATGTGGAATTTCTTGAACCTGAGTATTTTGAGCAAAATGTACCTGAGTATTTTGAACAAAATCTTACCGGTTCACCTCGAATAGACACAGAGGCCAGCCTGGTCTCATCCTGCTGTTTCATGTCCTGGTTCTGGTGTATCTGGAACCTTGGCTTAAAGTGGCATTTAAGACTTGTCAGGGTGCTAATATGGGAAGTGAGCAATGGCAAGTGAATGGGACTAGCACAGGGAGCAAAGGGTTAATATTTTAATACCAGCCATGACTTAGTTGATAGGATCCTGCAAATGAGTACTGTGTGTGTGTGTGTGTTAAGAAACATAACATTGCATATGTGCACAATTGTTCAGTGATTTTGATACCTCTGTTATTGACTGCTTCAATTCTTCTCCTTGCATTCCTTTCTGTCTTAAGGCATGTGGAGGTTTCTCCTTGCATCATTGCCTCACTTTGATAAAAGAATTGGAAATAAGGCCTCTTTTCTTTTCTTGTGACTTCTCCACTCTATATAACTAGTTTTCCTCCTTTGCTCAGCCTTCCCTGTGGTCATACCGTATTACAAATTGTCATCTAATGAAAGTTGTTGCCTTGTATTTTCTTTTCCCTACCTATTCCCTAGAGAACACAAAAAAATAAAAGGAATTGGCAAGGTTAAGATGACAAAAATAATTACCCTTTATTTAAAAGAAGCAAAGCTTACATTCAGAGACTAATTTAGGTTTATTTAATTTTTCACAGAGTTGAAAAAGGTTAACTGAGAAATACATGAAATAGAATATTAAAATTTTCAATAAGGTAAGGGATCAGAAGCCACCATTTATTTAATATGTACAGGATACCATCTAGCAATTCAATAACTGAGAGATTGGTATTACTCACCCATTTTACAGGGGAAGAAATCAAGCTCTAGGGATGTTAGTAAATGCCAAGGACACATTGCTAGTCAGTGGTATAGGCCTGATGTGTATTTGGGAGTGTCTGATTCCAAATAAACTTTCTACTCTATAGAGCTGGTTTCCAAGTATCTTTAAATTCAGAGTGTTCTTAAAACTTTAGTACTGTACATTCAGAAGTGAAAGCTCCATATTTCATTTCTAAATAAGATCATCTTTCCCTTTTGCCAGAAATAATATATTTGATTACTCTAGTGCTTGGTTGGTATGAATTGCTTTCCTTGTTTCTCAATGCCATGCAGGGATTTAAAGACCCTAGCTGTTCAAAACCGAGATGAGTTCCTTCATTTTGAAGTTCCTACACTGAGTGTTTCAAAAGCAAAAACATGTTATTATTAGGGGCTCAAGTTGTGAATCTGAATCTCATCTTCTCTACTTACTTACTGAATAATGGTGGCCACTTAATTATTCTGTGTCTCAATATCTTCATTTGTAAAATGGGGGCAATAATATTATCAAGATAAGGATTAAATTATTTAATATGGGTTAACACAGTTGCAATGCCTTGAACAGAGCCTGACACATAAAAATCACCAGTAAAATTTTAATTTCTACCCAGATACAGCAATTGTAAAGGGGCAATAGTTAGAATTTTTAGAGCCTAGGATATTAAAGTTTCATAAGGGTTCTTTCCCTCAGTGTCTTCCCATTAACTGTCTCTTAAAATCAGGGCTTCCAATGAATGGATTGGTGGGTTACACAAGTTGGTGAGGATGTTTTTTCACTGGGGAGCAAGACATCTGAAGATAAGGCTATCTAGCTCTTTTACTTTTAAACCCATGCATTCATAATGAAAACAAACAAATTAATTGATCATCATTGAAGGATCCTACTGTACTGGCTCAGTATTTTGAAAATTGGTAAAAATGGCAACAAATTAAAGGCTTATCTTGCCTTTCTTATGTGGACTGTTCTAGTAGGCAACCAAATAGTAGAGAAGGGGATATTTCTTTCCACAGAATGAATGGCTCTAGACACTAGTCATCAATGCCTCCTACATACAGTCAGAGAGAAAGAGACAAAGAGATAGACATGTATTTCCATTTGTATGAACACGCCATCTGTAAAGTAGTCATATCAAAAATACAACTTACAGGAAATAGAGACAGAAAAACATGTAAATCTACACCAAAGGGATACAATCAGGGAAATCTAGAATGAGAGAAACCCTATAGGATAAATCCTTCATTCTGTCAATAAATAAATTGCAAGAAAAAATAGCCAGAGGAGGTTCTCACAGATTAAGAGAGATTTAAAGGACACATCAACCAATTGCAAGGCTTGGATCCCTTCCTTTCATATCTTGATTGAAACGAACTGTACCACAAATTTTATTACATTGATGAAATAATCAGAAATCTAAACACTGGATATTTGATAATATTAAGGAATTATCATCAATTTTCTTAAGCCTGGTAATAGTAAATGCCTGTTTGTTTGTTTTTCTTGTAAATAGTCCTCTTCCTTTATTTACAGATAAAAAGATCTGACATCCAAGGTTTGCTTCACAATAATGCAGGAGGGGGAAGTGGATAAGTGTGAGAATGGGACAGAACTGGTCATGAGTCATTGTTCATTTGCACTGAGTGATGGGCGTGCGGAGAAATCAGGGTTTCATTACATTATTTTTAAGAGATTATTTCGTGTGTGTTTGAAGTTCTCCATAGTTTTTAAAAAAGGACTTTTAAAATGATCTTTAAAAACTTTAGATTTAGACCAGAAAGCATATATAACTTAAGACTAGAAGATGTGAAAGTGTTCACTTGACTACTACAGTCAGTTTGGGTGTGGTTGTAAACTCTAGATGGACTTGAAGATTAGGTAATGATATGTTTCAAAACCAAAGCACACGGCTACATGGCCATCTTCTTTTAGATTCTCTGTAGCTGATAAAGCCACCATCAGCAGCACTCCTCATTTCCTATCAAGATTGCAGACCAGTGAATATGCCTGATAGCCTTCGGTTATTTAGAAAGACAATCCCCAAACTCTATCTGAGATGTATTTTTTTTCCTCAACGAATAAGAAAATTTTAACTTGAGATTTAGAAATACGTGTAGAAAGATTTAAGAAAACCAAATGCATTGTATGGATATTTTAGTATTAAGAAATCTGAACATAGGGGCTCCTGGGTGGCTCAGTCATTAAGCGTCTGCCTTCGGCTCAGGTCATGATCCTGGGGTCCTGGGATCCAGCCCTGCATCAGGCTCCCTGCTCGGCAGGAGGCCTGCTTCTCCCTCTCCCACTCCCCCTGCTTGTGTTCCCTCTCTTGCTGTGTGTCTCTCTGTCAAATAAATAAATAAAATCTTTAAAAAAAAAATCTGAACATATTTCATGCTTTAAGTATTATGACATTTGAGAGAATCGAGGCTCTGAGAGTAACAGGTCAGTTTGTAATTAGAACTGAACATGTTAATTGCGTAGTTCTTTCATTCCTGCAATTTTCAGTTCATACCTACTAAATCTCTCAGTTTGAACATTTAAGAGAATTTGGGGTTCAGCATGGTATGACTTTGATTTATAAGGGTTACTCTACTAGGGGAGTTTGTCAATCAGACACTTGAGCAACTCATATAGGAAATAGAATATATTCAGTTGATAAATCCAGTTTAAAATATTTTTTTTTTTTTAAGATTTTATTTATTTATCTGAGACAGAGAGAATGAGAGAGACAGAGAGCACATGAGAGCGGGGAGGGTCAGAGGGAGAAGCAGGCTCCCCGCCGAGCAGGGAGCCCGATGCGGGACTCGATCCCCGGACTCCAGGATCATGACCTGAGCCGAAGGCAGTCGCTTAACCAACGGAGCCACCCAGGCGCCCCCAGTTTAAAATATTTTTAAAAGTTTTGTAAATGGGACCAAATTTTAGCCAGAGTCTCTCTTATAAAATTGTTGCTAAATTGGCTTCACTTATAAATCAAATAAGACTTAGAGGTGGAAATCAAATGCCTAAGAAAAACTAGATTTTTAAATGTATAATTTTGCTATTTCATGTATTAATTTTGAAAACAAAGTCAGCTTTTATTAGTGATCATATTGTTTAAGAAGTTAAGCGGGTTTTTCTGTGCACAAAAACCACCCCCGGACTTAAAGAAAAACAAAACCAAAGCTCACATTTTTAACAAGTGAGCACACTACAGACCAAAAAAAAAAAAAGTTTAATACAAGGACTAAAAGTGAATTTTGGGAGCCCTGATCGGAGTGACGCACTCCTGAAATGTCACTTTTTTCTGAGGCTGTCAGACAAGCAAGGGCAGGGGCGGGCGGCGGGGAGGGCTCCGCCATTAACATATTTCCTAGACGCTCCATCTCCTTGGTCCGGTGTAATGGATGCCTCCCAGCTCCCTGTGGACGCGAGAGCCCATCAGGCCAGAAGCAGATTAAAGCTCACACACTTCAAATTGGCGGCTTGCCGCAGCTTGCCAGAAGGCGAGAGTTCAGCGCCGCTTTAATAGAGAAGTCTCTAAGCCTCCTGTTCCCCATCTCTCTCTTGCCTTGCTTTAAAAGGAAATCGCACCCTCTGCCCACCTTGGCCAGCCGCCTCCTGCTTGCCCCACTGTCCAGCAGTGGCAGCGGGCATGGGTCCGCAGCTCCGGGAAGGGCCGGCCCGGGCGGGAGTGGGGCTGGTGGACTGCGCGCTTTAGCAGCATCACTCCTCCCCACCCAAGCCAATTGCGCTGTGCACAGTGAACTGTCAGCGACGACTGATTTATAAAACCGATTTACCTTCTGGAGAGTGTAATTATGCTCATAGTTAAGAATTAATCAGGTGAGAGAATTATGGAATAGTCATTCCCCTGACTTTGAAGGACAAACTAAGTGGAGACCCACCAATGCAGCTGCAGAGCCTGCCCTGCGGGAGTCCTTTGCCTCCTTGCTGGTTGCAGGGTGAGGTTTCTGAGCTAGCTGTCTTCTTTGTAAAAAAGACAAAATGAAAATCTTGCTGAGTTTCTCCAGGAGGATAATTCCAAGTCACCCAGCTTAAAAGGTGGGGAGAAGGAGATTTTGTGAAAAGAGGACTTCCAAGAGACAGGATTATCCCTGAATAAGGATTTGGCTGTTGTTTCCTGCTAAAATGATTAGCTTAACTACTTTAGCTGACGCTATGGAACAGCCACATTTCAGACATATTTTCTTTGTTGTTTTTGCTAATATATATTCCCTTTACCTCCCTAATGTGGCTTGAAGGCTTTCACATTCAGGACTGTGTTCTTTTTAGATGACATGTTGTTTTTTGGTGTTCTTCCTTTTCTTTGTGGAAAGGGGTTTTCAATTAATTTAACTTGTTTCTCAAGATGTCTCACTACCCACCTCCCTATATATCCCTTTCAAAATTGGTATTTCTGTTGGGACACAGTATATTTTGTATCATCTCTGAGGAAAATTTCTAAGAGTCCCATGACAATTACCTTTGCAGTCCAATCACATAACCCATTACTATTAAATTTTTAAGAAGTGTAGATGCAATAGAAGCAAAGGATGATACAGATTGGGTGAGAATACTATGGCATCTACAAACAGTCTTACCACTTCCCTCATGAGGTACCACAGTTCCAACATTCTGCTTCATAAATGGAAGGAAGGGGCCATGAAGTCCATAACCCCTGTGGCCTATTTTGTCAACCATTCAGGCACACACACATAGCTGGAAATAAGGTTTAACATAGTCTTTGTATGCCATCTTTTGTCTGCTTCCTCCTATACCACCGTGGCTCTCTGTCCCATTTCACTTAGAGGTTGGAAACCTCCATTCTTGGATAAAGAAGATGTGGTGTATATATACAATGGAATATTATGCAGCCATCAAAAGGAATGAGATCTTGCCATTTGCAACGACGTGGATGGAACTGGAAGGTATTATGTTGAGCGAAATAAGTCAAACAGAGAAAGACATGT
>NC_138377.1:62567804-62584366 GCF_054177405.1 Leptonychotes weddellii
GCCTGGTGATGGGTCTTGAGGAGGGCACGTTCTGCATGGAGCACTGGGTGTTATGCACAAACAATGAATCATGGAACACTACATCTAAAACTAATGATGTAATGTATGGGGATTAACATAAGAATAAAAAAAAAAAAAGAAACCTCCATTCTCTAATCTGGAAATCGTCTCTACCTCAGGGCCATGGTGATTCTCCTTTTGACAACCCATTTCTTCTCCTCTTCCCTCTTGGCCTTTGGTCATCTTTTGCACCCTACCACTTGGAACCCTATTTTCTTGAGCTAGTTTTTAGTCCTCAAGCTCCTGCTAGCTACAGCATAAGTTAGATCCCCAGAGTGTAGGAGGAGGGGAAATGAGGCAAGCCCTGGTGGTTGCTCTTAGGATGTGACATGGCTAAGATATTCAGATGACTTTCCAGGAACCACATTAACAAAATTGTAGGGTTTTCATCTGCTTTATTAAGTTAAAAGTGACTATTTTAGAAGGAGAAACGCTTTCCAGCCTGTAGATGAATGAAAAAAAATCAGATCTACAAGTAATGAATTTTAATGGTACCCTAAGTAATGGTACCCTAAATTAGGTCTTGAGGCCGCACTCTCATCTTGGTTTCTCCGTAGGAAGGTCAGAAAACCTGTCCCCCCTGCCTGCTTTCTACTCAACTGTAGAACTCAGCTGTCTGCTCCGCATCTTTTCAAGCGCTGCACTTCCCCTAAACCTCACCCCCTCACAAGTCCAACAGAGATCTCAGGGCTAGAGGGAGGTCAAAAGAAGAGGTTCTTCACGGAGAGCTTAGATACCAAAACTATGTCAGTAATTCTTATTTAAGCAGAAGAACTGTGAAGAATCACTTCTGTCTCATTACTCTTGCCCATTCAGATTACTTATTCCAACCATCAGTTTGCCACTGATTTGTTCATAAGACTGTTGCTCTTTTCTTTGCAGGCAGGCACCTGCACTCTTAATTAATTGGCATGGGGGGAGAGTGGGAATAGCCCTGCACTGGGAGTCAGGAGACGGGTTCCAGTTCTGGCCCTGCTCTCCCAACAGCTGGCTGGTCTTGAGCATGTTGTTTACCTTTTTAGACCTTGATTCTGCAGATGCATGGTGAAGGAACTGGACTGGATCCGTCTTCCCATAAAACGTGATACTCATGAGAAGGCAGGCTTGGAAAACACTGCACACTCTCTTCTCAGAGACCCACCAGGCACATAGACACCCAATTCTAGAGAAATCTTTTATATTTGGTTTAACCAAGAGTTTTCCCGTCTAATTTGGCCAGAGCATACCTTGACTTACCTTCTTCCCTCCCTCCCTTCCTTTTTCTTTTTTTCCCTTTCATATATGCTTTGTTAATACTTTGCAGGATCAGTATTCTAAGGAACTCACTGTGGCAAATGCAGGGCCAAATGAATCCTCTCTAGGGTTGTTTTTCTTCTACATATGGAATCTTGACCTCCTCAGAGTGTTACAATACAGGAATCACAATATATATTGTTTTAGTTATTGTTTAATTATTATATAATTATTCTCACAGGATTCTTAACACTAACAAAATATGGACTAAAATAAACAAGTTAAAATGTAGCCTAAGAGAGTATCACCCTATTTAGCATTCTTGAGAAGCGAGGTGATCTGTCTTAAAAAAAAAACAAAACACAACCCTATATAACTAGAATTTACCACTAAGTGCCAATAATTTTTATTTCTGGCTATCCATTTATTCACTTACTCAAAGTAACACAGAAGGTTTTAACCTTCTGTTGTGTCTAAATACCACTAACTGAGGGATGTTTCTTAATGTTTCTAATGTACTAACCAAAAATATATATAAGATTACAGAAGACACTTATTAAAATACATTTATCAAAATATTTTTAAAATTGTGTCATATATGTGCTTCTTTATTAGTACATCAAATGACAAGATCTAGGAGTGGTTCTAATAACTGCCATGATTTTAGAATAGTGATGAAAATAAATTTCTGTAACAATTGTAATGTGACAGAAGCATCAGATATGTAAAAACAAAAACAAAAACAAAACACAATAGCATGGTGTTCGTTGTAGATCATACGTTCCCATGATAACCACAACAGTGTGAATGAAGATGTCTTCAGATGATGCTAACCCCTGGCCGTGGAGTCATCCCCAGCATTTGAATCTTCCTGAGATCACACTTTTCATGAAGCAAAGAAAATCCACCTTCACTGTTTTCCATCCAAATTCCTGACCCACAGAATATATGACCATAATAAAATGGTTGCTTTATGGCCCTACCTTTTAGACTGTTTGTTATGCAGCAATAATCACCATAAAAGTACCATAATAAAGTATGTGTAAGTCCTAAGAAAAGTGCTCTCACCTGCAATTGTGGTGTCAGGACAGCAGGACCCAGAGACAGGACATTCAGCTTTCTTGTGTGAGCAACTGGAGCGATGGTGTTAATGAGATTCAGTTATATGAGATGAAGGATAGAAGCCTAGCTAGACTTTTGAGGTAGAGGAGGGTAGAGATTATGAGATTCATTTGGACCCCTTTTGAGTTTTGATACTTGTGGGCATTCAGATGATTGAAATGCCTATTGGAACCTCAGAAGGACATCCTGTGTTAGGGAGTAGCCTCAGGGACATCAGCATGTACAGGGTGGTGGAAGCTACCCAGTTGGTGCATTTCTCATAGCATGTGGGGAGAGTAAGCCTGGAAGAACCAAAACTCAGTAGGTAGAGGAAACTAGGAAAGGAAAGTGAGATTTGGTCAGTGTGGAAAAGAAACAACTGAGACAGGATGATGTCATGCAAGCCAAAGGAGGTTTTTCAAGCTATGCTTGCCCTTATCTTCACAGAGATTCGGATTCTTTTTTTTTTTTTCTGGTGAGCCCACAATTAAGAATAACTGTTAATGAGCGGCCTTTATGCAGATGATTTATGGGCAGAAAAAAAAGACTGAGGGTTGCAGAACTGTTAGTTCTGGCAATTGAAATAGTTCTAAATAATCTACCATTCGTTTCCTTCTAAGAATACTCTGAATGTAGTTTGGCTTTTTCATGGTGACTCAGGGCCAGTTTTATGAACATAAGTCAGCCTTAGAATTAAAAGCTATGTTCAGAGGCAGTTGTCATAGGGATGATTTAGTTTCCATTGGACTCCCATCATTCTGTAGTTGACTACATAGTGGTTTTATGTCTCTCTCTCTCTCTCTCTCTCTCTCTCTCAGGGGTTATTGTGGTTCGTGGTCTCCCCACACGACGATTTTTTCCTGGTTGCTGGTTTTACTCTTCCTTCTCTTCAGTCACTCCCTCCAGCTAACTGTGGGTCTACTTCAACTGTGTCTGTGACTCCCTTTCCCAATCAGAGCTGTTGTTGGCTGCCTCAGTTGCTTTTCTCTGTATTCTCAATAGCTAGTGTATTAGTTTCCTATGGCTACTGTAACAAAGTGCCAACAAACCTAATGGCTTAAAATGACGCAGATTTATTGTCTTATAATTCTAGAGGTGAGAAGTTTGAAATGGGTCTCATGAGGTAAAATCAAGGTGTTTATAGGGCTGTATTCTTCTGTGGATGTACTAGGGGAGAATCTGTTCCTTATCCATTCTATCCTCTAGAAACCACCCCCATTCCTAAGCTCCTTATTCTCTTCCTGCATCTTCAAACCAGCAACACTGGGTTGAGTCCCTTTCATGTTGCTGTTTCTCGGATTCTCCCCCTTTTGCCTCCCTCTTCTACTTATACATCATGATTACATTGGGCCCAATTGGATAATCCAGGATAATCGCCCCATTTCAAGGTTAGCTGATTGGCAGCCTTAAAACCATCTGCAGTTTAATTCCCCTTTGCCTAGTCACATAGCATATTCACTACAAGGATTAAGATGCAGACATCTTTGGAGGGCCACTATTCTGACTGCCCCACCTAGGAAAATACTAAGTAGTCCAAGAAAAATAAAATTACGAATAATATGTGTAAAATTAGCCCAATACATTCTGTATATCAGAAGACTATAGTTTTTTAGCCTCCATTTTTGCTAGGTTTGGTGGCATTTTCTCCCCAAACTGAAAGGGCTCTTCTGGAAGGTTACATTTGCTGAAATGAGACCATAAGATCAGAGGAGCAGAGGTTCCTTTATATCCATTTTTATACTGGACCAATTTCTGAAGAATATTCTACATATTCAGAGAGTGAAAGGACTATTTCAAATATTCAACCAATGAATAGCAAATTAATTCCTGTCTCTCTGGGGCGTCTAGTTTGTGGCCCTTTGAAGTAGATTCCAGTCATAAGATACGCATGTCAACCCTGAAGCTTCAGGTTGCATCTAAAGTATCACCCCCTTTCTCAGAGAAGCAAGTATTGAGAAGGATTTTGTTTTTGTTCAATTCTGCTCCAGGGTTGAGGCAGAAGTAGAAAAAGTTTATAAATCTATTGAATTGAATTGCATTGTAATCAGCTTTTTAATGTTCTCTACTTGAGGGCCCGGACTGTGACTGGTTCAACGTGATTTCCCAATTTTGAGGTGAGTGCTAAGTAAGTATCTGATCTGAAAGGGTAGAAGGTGTAATAGTCTTTAACAGGGGGGGATTGGTTGGGAAGATCATAGGGTACACCAGGGTAGCCCTGGAAGGGACAGATCCATAATAAACCCACTTGACCTTTGTGAACAAGTGCTGGATCTTTCAACGCATGGATTCAGGGCTAGGTAGTTGCAGGGCTAGAACTCAGCTGTGTCTCACCTTGAGCCATCGACCTGTTCCTGCTAATGGTATAGATATGTGTGAATTAAAGTGGCTAAATGACGTCATTTTAAATATAGATGGTATTGCATTGTGTAAAGTGCTAGTTTTGAATCAGACAGAGCAGGGTTTGAGGCATTTATTAGGCTGTGCTATCATATTGTCTCTATGCCTCAGGGCTTGCCTCAGGCTTGGGAGATCTGCTACATTTGATCTGAGCCCCAAGGAGTCTGAAGCCTCACTATGACTGCTTTTCCTTCTTTTTCCTTCTCCTAGGAGTCAAAATTCTCATTATAAAGGCCTTCTTCCTGCCACTTACTCTTCCAGATTTGTCTCCTCTTTCTTGTTGCAACCAACACCTGTTCTTCCAACACACACACACACACACACACACACACACACCCTGAGTGTATGATTTGATACAGTTATTCCAGGAGGAATCAGAATATCAATTCTGGAAGGGTTGACCAGGGCTCTACCTATATCTAGTCTTTGCAGACTCCTACCCACCCACTTCATTGCAGTGTCTTGAAGTCACAAGACAAACTTTACAGTCTTTAGGGGTCATTAGTTTATGATGCAATAAATTATTTTAAGTTTAATGAGTCTGGGACAGAATCAGATATAATAATAAATATCCAACTCATTTTTAAGAAAATAAAAACTTGATAGGTGTTTTGGCAGCTTTCTAGGGTCTTTAACTTCCTCTTTATTTTAGCGAGAACCTTTGGGAAAGTTTGAGAGTATGGATCTAATTTCTCCTTTTACTAAGGAGGAAACGGAAGTCCTACAGAGGATGAAAGCCCAAGGCTCCCGGCGGCCCAGGCTTCTGCCTCTAAAGCACAGTGCTGGAGAGCAAAAAGGATGCTTCACTTTCCTTTTCAAGGTCCCTGTTGTGTTCTGGGGAGAGTGACCTACCTGATCCCCATCATGATTAATGTGGCTTCTGAAGCATGAGATCTGATTATGACCCCATGTTGTTATATTTAATTACAAATCTCATTATGGCCCTGGCCATAACACCGCGGAGCCTTCACTGCCGCCACCTTTGCTGATCTCACTGCCTGAAGGTCCATCCTTATGATTTACTCTAAATTGTTTTAGAATCATAGACTTCTAGAGCTGGAAGGGAGGTTAGAGATCATGAAGTTCAATCCCCTCATTTTACAGATAAAATTACAGAGGCCCTAAGGAGAATAAGTCATCTTCCAAAGGTCACTTAGTGGACGTGGAATGGGAACGGGGTGGGGGTGGGGGCGCACCAGCTCCCCGGTTCTCTCCGCACCACGCTGCCCCGCTGGGAGTCACACTTGATCACGCCTTCTCCTCGCTCCCCTTCCTTGGTGTCACGTGACCGCTTCGTACCTTGCACAGGTTGAATTGTATTCTCTTCCTCAATATAAAGTCAGTCACGGCTCAAATCAGACCTGCGGAGTTCTTGGCATATTGAGGCAGAGAATGCTTGGTCAGATTATTGAGCCTTCTGGGTCTCAGCTTCACTTTAGTGACACGGAGGCAGCTAACCTGCCATCTATGAAGAAAGACATGCTTAAAGTGATAACTAAGTAAACATAAGTATTGTCAAGTAAAAACCAATCTGGACTTAGGTGAGGAGAGACTTTATTTAAGGAAAAGACTGTTGCCATAAGGGAATGCGCAGACTGTTAGGTCTGTAAGCAGGTCATAGGTCAGACAGAGAAGGGATTTTCTTTTATAGGAAGGAATAAACAAGGCATCAGAGGATTGAGTGGTGTGATCGGACAGTTTATGGAGGAGTATTTGTCTTTGTGGTCAGCTGATTTTCAGCTGATTTTCAGGAGAGGTCCTTTAGAACGCTCGCTCAAGCTTAAGGTGGGTCAAAATTTGGGTCCTGTGGGGCTGGGAGAAGCCTGAAAGTTTAGACAGGGCACATTAGCAAGTATTTTGCCCAGATTGTTCTGTGGGGAAAGACAGCGCAGGTATTCTTCATTTATAAGATGTTGAATGGGAATTTGGAGGGTCTGTGTCTAACTTTGTTATAAGTAGATAAGTAGGTCATCTGTGAGAGTTTTATCTAAGTCATATGGTGAAGGGTATTTCTTTACAGTAAGCCATTTTTTGGAACCCAAAGTAGAGAGGGGGCTTCTTGACCCTAGTTGTTTTCCAGGAGCACAGGGCTCAGGTAAAGTTCAGCCCTGTCCGTCCTTAGTGATTCTGTATTTCCTTTCAGTAAAGCTTTCTCATAGCATAGGATTGACTTTCTGACTCCCTCCCTCCTTTCAGATGGGGGAAGGTGGTAGTAGGTCTTGCATCATATCTGAGAAAATTTTTTTACTAATCAGCCTTTGACAGATCCTTCTTTGCCTTCTTAAAATGGAATTAAACACCCACTTATTACATGGAATCTACAAGAAGAGCATAAAGAGTCATCACGACTTTTTTTTCCCTCTTTTTGTAAGCACCAAATAATGCTTAGAATTGAATGGAGTAGGTAGGCTCTTCAGGGAGTGAACTTTTGGCTCCGTAAAGTACAGCATGAACCTCATGTTGACTTAGAAGCAGCCGGGTCACAAATAGTAATTCGTAAGATCAAGTGAACCCTCTTGCAGGGGCTATGCATGAAACCCCATTGAATGTGAGGCTGCAGAGTCCTTAGCAGCCAATTCCAGGGATAAGGAGGTGGCTGGATGGCTGTGGTGACTCCAGTTGCCGAAAAGGTGCTCATCAGCCAAGAGGGGAGGCTTAAAGTTTTCCGTTGCTTCTAAAACTGCTCCTGAGAATTACCATAGAGAACGTGCCAGCGAGGTGAAATACTTGACCATTTTGCTATGATGCTAAAAATCTCAAAAGAGACAAAGTGACCGCTGGAGGTCAGGATATAAGACAGTTTTTTTCCATCTTTGATCCGATCAGCCTTTGCCATTACTAAACCGCAAGGTGGATAGGGAGTGTGCAAACTTCGTGACCCAATTGAGGTGGGCAGCGAAGTTCAGCAGTAGCTGGCTTTCTGCTCCCAAATTCATTGTGGAGAAAAAGGCAGGTTTTTGTTTTTTTTTTTTTTCTTTTGCATAGTCCTACTGAGATTTCATTTTAAAATATTAAATCACTGCAGCCAAGGATAACCCAGAGATACAAATAATGAAAGTCAAACTTGTTCTGACACTGCATCTTTTGTCCAGGGATCTCATATTACCTTTCTACATTCTGGACAGTACAGAGGCACACGCTGAGCCTTTTGGCAGGACCTGCCTCACCTGAAAGGTAAATAGGTCGCTGCCTATTCCAGGCCTGGCTTGAAGGCCCTTGATGTTGCTCTTCCCAATGCCTGCCTGCAATTCTACCCATGGATTTATTCTTTTGAATAAGTCCTGTCCTAACATGCAGAATAGCCTGGGGGGAAGGGAAGAGGTGAGAGAAATTAATCCATCACTGGTCTAATTGCAATTCAGGTTTTTGGAGCTGGCTTGGCTTCTGGGCAGGGTGGAGGACACGTTCAAGGCTAGCTGAGCAGGGCTGAATGGGCCAGGTTGGCTTGCCTGGGAAATATTGTAGGATAATCAGGTAACAGTTCTCTTAGTTTCCTTCTGCCCTTTCCTTCCAGCTCTTTCCAAATTTATCTCTGCCTGAAGAGGAGGGGAAGTTTCTCTCCATTTATGAGAGGCTAATCCCTTCACCTCTACTCTCCAGCCGTTAGTCTCATCTGAGAGCTTTCTCCCTCATTCATTATCTTGCTTTCCTACACATCCAGTCTCCCCTCTCCACTGATTCCTTCTCTTTGGCTTACAAATGAGAACAGATGTTTCCTTTCTTTGAATTAAAAAAAAAAAAATAGAACAAATACCTGATTTCAATTTCTTATATCCTAGTTACTGTCCTACTTACCCTCATAGGCAAGCTTCTTAAAAGTGTATCTAGGAATGAAACTCTTTATGTTACCAATTGTCAAAATCATGACAGACCAATACTCAACCAAGAATTAATTTTTTTTCACATACCACAAAATTTGGAGTTAGACTTTTGCTGGCAGTAGTCACTTACGTCATTAAGGTTCATTTTACTATTTTGTCATCCTCAACATGATGTCTTTTCATCTGTAGGTTTGTTACCTCATGGTGTCAATACAGCTGCTGCAGCATCAAACATCACAGATGAACTCAAATAAAGCAAAAATATGGCCAGTGCTCTTCACCCTCTAAATCCCTTCCCTCCCCTTCTCCCTCAACTGCCATGATTATCTGGGAGAAAAGTACCTTTCCCAGAAGACCCACAGCAGATTTCCCTTCAGAACTCATTGCTCAGAAGTGGTGATCCTTATTTGCAAAGGAGTTCAGGGAGTGGGTATATGGCATTATAGCTCATAACGTGGAGAGAGGTGGAGGAAGAGAGCCAAACAGAGTCTGCCACAACATCTCTACTTCCTCACCTCCAAGTCTTTTCTCACCCACTGAAATATGACTTCAGCCCCCACTACTCTGTGACCTGGTTAGATCATCAGCATTCTCTGAGAATAAATCCAGTGGGCACTCTTTAGCTTGAGTTCCTTAACTTCTCCGTGGTGTTTCCACTGTTGGTCACCCCTATTGAGCTCTCTCATGCTTTTCCTCCTGATTTTCTGGTTGTTTCTTCTCTGTGTTTCTTGGTTTTCTCTTCCTCTACTCATTAGTTAAGGGTTGGTTTCCTGGGGTTTTGTATTCTGGCCTTTTTTCTTTCTGTTCAGTCTACCCAGCTATCACACATATGTCTAAGTCTTCTCCCTGCACATTAATGATGCTTAAAGCTCAATTTTGAGCTCAGGTTTCTCTCTTGTAGCCTACATCTACACACACAATTGCCTACCTTTACCTGGATTTTTAAGCTCAACATTTCCCAAACAAATTTATTACATGATGATGATAGAAGGCAGGAGGCTCAGAACAAAACGCTTTATTTAATTACACAAATCCAAAACATTCCTCACATGACTCTTTTTAATTGCATTTTTGTAAAAAAAAAAAAAATCGGTTTCACAGGGATGTTATGTTTATAGAACATTAGGAGAGAAAGAGAATTAGGGTATAATTCAGACAATTGAATGCATACTTTCTGAAGCTACAGTCCTGAACCTCTTACATAATTCTCTCCAGTGTGTGGGATTTTCAAGTGTATTGAGGACATGGTGGAGGAAAGATAATGTACCATTTCCAGTAACTGCCAAGTTTGGAGTTGGTATTAATTTAACTATAGAGAAGCTACAAATGAACTGTAGAGAAGAGTCCATCAGTCCTGGGTAAATTGCTAGGTCAATCAACACATGGAGTGTTTAGTGCCTTGAGAAAAGTTTCAATTCATGAGAATTTCTCTGGAAGCCTGTGAAATGATGTGGGCTTTCAGAATATGCAGCACAGTCTCGCTGAAGGTGTTCTACCTTGTCTTCTTTTAAGAAGAAAAACCATGAGAAGAAATATTGTGTGCGGTGAAAAACACAATGATTTAAATGTAGTGACAGAAGTGGGAGGCATAATTCAGTTTGGGAAAGTTTTCCAAGTTGATAGTTCACTTTAACACCTTTCCTAGAATTCCAGATGATCTGTGAAATATTTTTGGTAATTATTTAGAGGGATGTGAATATTGTTGGTTATTTTTGAATACAGAAGAGAAGCAAATGATAATAGGCTGTTTTGAATATTATCTGACATGGCAAAAAGCTAGTTGCTGAAAATAATCCCTGCCCTCATGCTTTCCAGTAAATAACTTGTAGAAGAAGAGCAACCCAAGCCCAATTTCCGTTTATTTTATAAGTGATGGCTTAATAAGAGAGAAATTCCAGCTTTGCAATTGCCTGTGCTCTTCTCTCTATTGTCTTGTCCAGATGCTGATTGTAAACATCCTTCAGATTTGGGGATTTTTTTTTCTTTAGCCAATTTTTTTTTGAAGAAATATAATTAGGGAAGCAAATTCTTAAAGACAGAACTCAATAAAATGAAGCAAAACCAAAAGATAGTATTTTTGTTTTACCCCTCCCCCATTCTTACTCATATTAAAAAAAAAAAAATTGTCCTGAAAATAAGCAACGATGATGACAGCTACCTTAGAGGCCGTGTTGTGTGGAAGGTTCTGGGCTTCCTCTGTTGCTCCTGCCTAGGGAGTTCTTTCTCTCCTTATATTCTTTTCTAATTTCTCCTGGCATTCTTGATGTCTCTTTCTTTCTGCCCCCAGGCCTCTCTCTGCTCCCTGAGGCTTTCTTTGTGCTTTTCCAAGTCTCTATTATTTCTCAGGATCCTTTCCCCCCACGGCTAATCCTGGAGAGCCATGATATCCACTCAGATGTTTCGAAGTTTGTGAAATTCATCTTTGCTGGGGAAGGAGGCCCTTATTCATTTTACCTTCCTAGTTTCGTATCTGGAAAAGAAGAAGCCACAGAAAAGTGAAAAGCAGAATCCCCAGTCACAAGAGCCAACATGTACTGCAGCCTCACTGTGTCAGGCACTCTCCTGGGGGTTTTGTGTGTGACTCCTCTTGTCACACTCACAGCAGTCCTATGTGGTTCACCCAGAGTGTCTCCCTATTGTACAGAAAGGAGGCTGAGAACCAGCGACCGTAGGTAACTTGGCCAAGTCTAGGAAGTCTTAGAGTTACGACTCTGGCCGGGGGAAATGTGGTTTCAGAGTCTGTTCTCTTGACGATGAGTTTGCAGAATTAATATTTAATGTGTGCTGGCCTTCTGAGCCACAGTTTGTCCTCCTCCTTGCACTTGCTGGGGTAATGATCTTAAGAATTGACTGTTTGCTGCACGTAAGAAGAGATCACCAGACTGGAACCTCTGTGGTCTGACATCATGTTGACACAATGTGAAGGAACACATGTGCATCTGGAAGTAATACAGACTTGTACTACATACTATAGCCTGTTTGGCTTTGCTGGATTAAATACATGAGGACAATTTGTACTTGGAACCAGATTCTCTGTTTCTGATCTCTTGGCCTGACTACCCTGGATAGTCTGTGTGCTTTTATCTGGCCATAGTGATTCAGGGAATGAGGAAGTCCCACCCATGGTATCCGTGTGTCTTCAGACCTTTTCATAGGTTCTGAGTGGAAGCAGCCCAAAAGCCCTTCCCTCCCCCAACCACCAGGCCTCTTGCCATCTTGTGTCATCACAAAAATATGTTCACTGCTCTACTATTTCTGAATCCATAGGCCATGATGAATGGAATATTTCACCTTTGACATAAACACATATTTGCACTGCTTTCGTGAGAGTACCCCTACACAGAATAAAAAATATATATATTTTTTATATTTTACTTTGGAATTGGATGTCTGAAATAAATTTCACCAATTTATTATCATTTTTTGCTACATAAGAGTTCTGAGTAAAATGGAGTTGTGTTTTCAGAGAAACAAAAACAGTTTATTGGAACTGATAAATAGAAATCATCCTAAGTATCCCATTTTGCATTTCCCAGATGGATTTCCTAAGAAAATATTGGTAGAATGACTGGGGACTTGGTGGTGGTCGTTGTAGGGCCTTGGTTTTCTGCCCCCTTCCCCTGTCCATCACTTTCTCGACTGCCCCTGGGGCAAGTTGATGAAACACATAGTAGCTGGTTCTTATCTCTGATCTTTGTATCATAATTACTTGAGAACAAATTAAAGAATACCTGAGAGTTAAGCCTTCTCTGATGTTTATAGCTTCAGCATAAGAAAATCTAAAAAAAAAAAAAAAAAAAGGGTGAATTTGATCTGAACCTAAGGGAAAGAGAAAACCTTGTCTTTCTAATTAAATTGCTGAGTTGGGTTCCAATCAATACACACCTAAAAAAGATTTGAAACAAAAGAGAATTAATATTTGCTTTGGTCTTGCTAGTTCCTTTTTTTCCCCCTCTCTCTTTTTTTAATTTTTTTATTCTTTGAGAGTTTAAAGCAAAGGGGAGTGTCTCATTTAGATAATACATCCTGTCAGAGGCAATAATGAATTTGCCAGCAATCAGAAACGTCTCATCTATTGATTTAGCACAAAATTATACCTAGTTGTATAACGATCCTTTCTTCATTGCTCTATATAACTGAATGCCAGTAAGTTATATTCTGTGTATATAGCCACAGGAAAGATCACAAATTAAGATGAGGAAGCAGGCCACCCCTGATGGGTTTCCAAAAGGCTGAGATTAATTCCATAGATAGTTCATCTGAAAACCAGTAGTGTTTAGAATATTTCTTTATGGAAAAAATATGAATATATTTTCAGAAAATATCCTAAAATGTATAAAAGAAACTCCAGGTACTGTTGGAAATAAAGTACTCTTTCTATAATTTTATCCCCTACCATTTTCCCCTCTAGGGCCACTTTTGGGCATCCTGTGAATGAAGATGCTGAGACATACAGTTTCACTTATTCTTGACACCCTGACTGCAACTGAGTATTTCAAGTTGAGATGATGAGAAAGACCTCTGTAAAGCAGGTTTACAGCTGGATACATATCAAGACTCTCTAGTTACACAGAAAAGAAAAGGCAAGAAAAGGTTCCATCACAGCCCACTTAAAATGGTAGCTGCTTTTCTATTTCCCAATGTATATTATTTTAAATATATAAATTACGACTGCAGTGGGCATTTGAGGAGTACATCTGCCAATCTGACGCCCCACTGAGAACATTTTGAAATTGATAGATTTTCTTTGTTGTTGTTAGCTATTATGGATCTAGAATTTATTTTTCATTTACATATTGGGAAAATTTTCAAACACACAGGAGTAGAGAGAATGGTATAAAGAACACGTGGGCCCTTGTTAGCTCCCCATTTTGCTAGTGGAATTGGATCTTGTATTTGTCTTGTACACCTATTTGGAGAATCCAAAAATTCTTTGAAATCTCATTTCCCATTAAACACTCCCCACCCCCTTTTTTCTTTTTGGCACAACTCTTTTTTGTCTCATGCCTGTTTGGAGTTCACACATACAATGGGAGCAGTCATGAGGTCTGATGCATGCCTTGGGCAGCAGCTGCAAAAAACAGGGCACCAGACATGTGCACAAGCTCCTTTCCAGAGATACCTATGACTTAGAATGAGACAGAGGGAGAGCTCAAAGATGGCACCTGCAAGCCTCTGTCTTTGGAGAGCATTTCAATAAGTCCATAGATTTGTGTTAATTCAGATGCCTGCCCTTCAGGTAAGGCTTTAAAATAAATAAATAGGTCTCTTTTATAGAAAGACTGGATGTTTTTCAGTTGGTTGCCTCTGCACTGTGCCCTGGGGGTAGCCAGGTGAATCTCTGCCCAGGCCCTTTAAGGACCCTTTCTCAGTTTGCTATACCCTTGTGGGTCTTGTGGACACAAGACCCACTGACTTTCAAAATTAGATGTTCTGGGGACTCATCTCTCAGGTGCAAGTTTTAAAATGTCTTAAAATGTGGGACTAATAGGTTGTTCTTTGTGGTTTTGACTCCCTTCCTAATTGTGGGTCACCACACCAGGGGTGGGGTTTATGGCAAGACTGTGTCTCAGCCTCTCATACCCATTTGGATGTGGGCTCATCCATCCAAAGTGTAGGAGTCACTCAGCTAGTTTTTGGGTTTCTTTCAGAGGAGATTGTTCCATATGTAGCTGTAGATTCAGTGCATCTGTAGGAGGAGGTGAGCTCAGGATCCTCCTACGTCGCCATCTTGAACTGGAACTCTCAAGTTTTCTTTTGCATCCAGTTATCACTAAAGGTTGCTTGTCACAGTAGAAGACGCCTTTCCAGATGTCTGTTTTCTCTTTCTGCTCATATGCATTCTGCTTTTCTTGTTCTGCTGATATGACTCTGAGATTTACCCAGTGGCTGTATTTGGCTTTGAATAGCCCTTGACAGAGCCCTGTGAGTATAGATCCCCTCCACTAGACCAGCTTTTGGATATCAATAATGTAAACAACAACTCTCTCTAAGAGACTTGGCCCATTTTCATAATGTTGCCTGTAGGCACAAAAAGGAGAAACAAATAACAATGTATATAGAACTCATCCATAATCAGGAAAGAACATGTCTCAGGTCTTTCTGTTATAGGCATGGCAGAATGTGGTGCGTTGCTCTCTTAACCACATTAACCATTCCCACAAGAGAGATATATTTGTTTCTCTTCCCTTTTTATTCTCCTTTCCCCACCTTACCCTTTCTCCAAGTGTGGTGAGGGTCTTTCAATAATATTGCTTCTGTAGCATACTAGGAGTGACAAACAGTAGGAGCAAGAGGAAGATGTCCACCTGCAAACTACATTTATTGTAAAAAAACAAACAAACAAAAAACAAGTGAGGATACAGGACTAAAAGATTACCTGGCTTGAATTCAAGAGCCAGCAGCATAAAATAAAAACTGAGTGTTGAGCACATGGTATAGCAGCAGCCTGAAGCTGGGACACCGGAAGTGTAGGGTAGAAGAAAAGCAAGAAGGATCTTAGTTCAGGCTGATGTAACAGAATAGAAAAGACTGGGGGGTGTATAAAAATAAACATTTATTTCTCACAGTACTGCAGGCTGGAAGTCAGAGGTCAAGGTGCCGGTATGGTTGAGTGCTGGTGAGAACCCTTTTCTGGGTTACTCATTTTATCTCTCTAGTGTCTTTTCTTATAAGGGCACTAAGTCCACCCTCATGACCTACTTACCTCCCAGAGACCCCACCTCCTAATACCATCACACTGGGGGTTAGGATTTCAACATATGAATTTTGGGGAGAACCCAGACATTCAGTCCATAATAAGAGAAATCAAAGAGGATGTTGGACACCTAGTGAGAAGGACTATAACGTTGGAAAGATGATGTCAAGGGATATTTTCACCCTCCTCTGGATTCAAGTGCATTTCTTGTGCTGTAATGATATAAAATTATACACTTTTTTTTTTTTTGCAGAAGTAACTAGTTATAGTGACAAAATACTAGACTGTATCTGGCAATGCTCCGATCTGGAGTCAAATGCCGCTCTCCTCATTTTGCATTCTCCTTCAGATACTGTTATTCTTATGCTGATTCTGAGCTGCTTCTCTCTGCAGCTGATAGTTTTGTTTCTATTTTTGAGATTTGGAAGGAACAGACAAGTCATCCAAGACATATTTTTGCAGAATTTTATTAAATTTTTCTAAAAAACATAATAAATACTCATTGATGAAAATATAAACAAATAAAAAAGAACATATACAAAAATCATTCTAACATTCAAAGAAATTCCTGCATTAATTAATACATGCTAAAATTTCAAAACTCAATGATTTAAAAAAATAATCATTTATTAATGCTTAGGGGTCTATAGGTCAGCTGGGCAGTACTTCTGGTCTGGATGGGCTTTGGGCTCATTTCTGCAATTCTCATTAGCAAATGGGCATCTGAGGTCAACTGGGGGCTTCCTGGAGTCTGGCTGATCTAGGATGGCTTCAGTTTGGATGACTTATCTCTGTTCTGCATAATCTCTTGTACCCCAGTAAGCTAACCCAGATTTACTGTTTTCCTGGCAAAAGTGAAATTCCAAGGGGGGAAAGGAGAAATGTTCTAGGATTCATGAGGCTTAGGCTGTAACTGGCACAATGTCATTTCTGCTGAATTCTGTTGATCACAGCACATATCAAAGTATAGGAAAATCAACTCGACTTCTTGGTGGTAGAAACTCCAAAGACACATTGCAAAGGAAAAGGTGGAAAATTGAGGGTCTTTTTACAATCAATTTGCTACAGGTCTTTTATTTTTATTTATTTATTTATTTTTTGTTTCTTTTTTTTTTAATTTTATTTTATTATGTTATGTTAATCACCATACATTACATCATTAGTTTTTGATGTAGTGTTCCATGATTCATTGTTTATGTATAACACCCAGTGCTCTGTTCAATATGTGCCCTCTTTAATACCCATCACAGGCT
>NC_138377.1:62584866-62602403 GCF_054177405.1 Leptonychotes weddellii
AAAAAAAAAAAAAGAAAAAAGGGGAAAAAAAAGGAAATATATGTATATGCATTTATGTGTTTTTATATATATTAATCATATAAATTATATAGTTATATAATATGTAATATATATTACATATAATATTATAATTGCTGTAAATAACAAATACATAATTTTTAAAGTAGGATTACAGAACTTCATATTCTAAATTTTACTCTCTGCCAGAATTATCCCTTATTTTATTAAATGATAGAAGATATTCTAGTGGTGCAAAATACATAATTGTGCAGGTAAACTATAATATTTTTAATATTTTTAATCATATATGAGCCACTTTTATTTATCTCATTCAGTTCACTCTATTTTAATTCTACATCATAGTAAAAAAGCAGTGAGCAGTAATTTCTTTTTAAAATGGAGTTAAATAATTTTGCACCAGTGATAGAACACTAAATGGAATGATGAAAAATAATTTTGGAAAAAATATAAAATATTAAGTAAAGAACTGATGAGTTATCTTAATAATAAAATTGAAGTCATACTAATTCTGGGAAAGAGTGAGGAATTAGTGCAAATGTGCTTGTCTCCTTGTCTTGAATTGGAAAATGCTATACACAATGTTTTTGGCATATACCTGTCATAGCAGTCTTACTTTATAATATACACCCTAGAGAAACTTTCACATATAATGTCATACAGATATATAAAAATGTCACAATGGCATTATTTATAATAATAATAAAGCTGGAAACATTCAAAATGCCCATCAACAAGAGGATAAAAAATATATTGTGATGTAGTCATAAAATGGAATACTCTGTAGTAGTGAAGACTGATGAACTCCCACCGTGGCTCAGAACAAGCCTCTGACACCACACTGCCTGCGTTCATGCGTGACTGTAGCCCTTACAAGCTGGTGACCATGAGCAAGATACTTAACCACTCCGTTCTACGTTTTCCTCATGTCAAAATTGGGAATCATAATAGTATCTACCTCACTGGGTCTTGTAAGCAATGATTGTAAATACACGTGAATCATTTTTAATAACACTTCAACGTGGCTCTCAAATGCTGCCTATCATTTCAGGAAGGTTTTCTGGGGTTTTTTTAGACATGGAAGAAACATATTTTCTCTTTGCAAATCAAAAAATTTCCAGGGTGTGTCATTTTTATCCATCTTATCTTTGGGTACAATTGCTACCACCTTGGACCTTTGGAGTGACTCTTCCTTCTTCCTGGAATGTCCTTCCCTGTATCCACTCAGTTGTTCATGTATTTTCTCAAACTTCTCCTTCTCAGTGAAGCCTACACTGACTGTGCTATTTAGAATTGCAAAGTCTCCACCCGTGGTAGTTCTGCGTTCCCTTACTCTGCCTTAATATTCAAGCCCTATCCCATCTTTTAATATGCTGTGCAGTATAGTATTTCAGTTTTTAATTAATCTTCGTGTTTACTACCCATGCCTCCTCACTAGAATGCAAGTTCCTCACTGGCTGGGATTTTTGTTTCTTTGGTTTCGATTATGGATACAGAATACTTAGAGCAGTGCCTGGCACATAGTAGGTACGCAAATATTTTGTTGAATGAATGAAAGAATGAGTACGCTTGAATCATCACCTAATAACTAACCGGCTTATAATCTTAGGAAAGTCACTTAAACCTTTTTGAACCTCAGTTTCCTTACCTACATTTTGAAGATAATACTGCCTGAGTTTGAGGTTTTTTGGTAAGGATCCAAGGTGACATCCTCGAAAGTACTCAGTACAGTTCTGACACACATATAGGGAGAGAAAATGCTTGTTGTTCTCTTCCTTTCCTTTCTTCTCTTTTCTCTTCATTATTATCATCTTCAGTTTCCATTAAAATTATTGAATTGCTGGGGCACCTGGATGGCTCAGTCTTTTAAGTGACTGATTCGTGATGTCAGCTCAGGTCATGATCTCATGGGTCATGGGATCCAGCCCCCGAGTAGGACTCCATGCTAAGCGGGCAGTCTGCTTGGGATTCTCTCTCTCCCTCTCCCTCTGCCCCTCCCCCCTACTCAAGCCCTCTCTCTTTCTCTCTGTCTTTCTCTCCCTCTGTCTCTCTAAAATAAATAAATCTTTAAGAAATTATTGAATGGCTTACTAAATCTTTCATGATTTTTTGAATAATGCAAGTTATAAAGCAATTAAAATCTCAATAATGGCATGGGTTACGTGTTATAGACAGTCAGAGGAAGGACATGTTGTGGGCAGGGATGAAGATGGGGAAGGTCCCGTGAGGAAGATGGAAGGAAGCCTGAGAGTAGAAGATAAATGAGTTTATAGGACCTGAATTCAGGCTTCAACCTTGCCAGTCCTTAGCTTCTCTCAATTTGGTTATACATATGAAAATTGGGGATAATAATACCTTTCTCAAGTTTGAATTGAGGGTTAAATGAGGTATTTGTGAAAGCATCTGGTCCTTGCTGTCACATAGAAGAACTTGAAGAAAATTGGTTGGGTCTGAGGGAACATTTGATCCTTACCGAGGTGAGGAGAGTTTCAACATTTAGAGATGGTGGAAATAGAGAAAGACATTATAGATGCAATGAGGTCTGCACAAATGGAGAACATTTTGGGATCATCAGTTTAGCCTTTATGAGAGTCTATAAGAATTCATGAGAAAAAAAAATAGTCCATTGATTTTAGCCAGAATATGAGATTTATTCACTGCCATGTGAATGTTTGAAATCATCCAGTGGTCACTGACAAACCTTAAAAGCATTTTGGGCATAGAATTAATAAGATGGGAACCATGCGTTAGTGAGATTGATTAATATGACAGCAAGTCTGTAGGCTTCACTGGAAGAGAAGAGACTACAGTCAGTGAGACCAATCCCTACTGGGTGCCTGGCGCTTAACCAATATTTGCTGAATTAATTAAATATTAAAGAATGTATTTGCATTTTGTTAGGTTCACTATTCACCATTCTAATTAGTGTCTAGAGACATTATGCACATGATAATGCTTTGCTTACTCTTTCCATCTCTGATGCATGTAATGGGGATGAACAAAATGGACATTTCCAGTGACTCTCAGGATTGACATACTGTCTCCTCTTTGCCTCATTTAAAATGCAGAGATTGAAAGTCAAATTTAAAGGATAGAGAAGATTGCATTAAGTCATTAAATAAAACGTCCCTTGAGGCCAAAGGTATGATGGGTTGTAAATAGCCATTTGTCAGCAATATGGGATTAACCACCTTAAACCTTTTCCTTTTTTTCCCCCTAACAAAATGATGGCTCTTGCAAAACTGAGCAGGCTTCTTGTTTGAAGTGATCTTTTGTTGACACTTGTGTGCCCTAGTGGAACTGGCATCCCAATTTGTGAGTGGGCGCTCAGCCAACTTGCAAATGGGCATGAGCACGGGCAGCCAGTCTTTGTGGCTGACGTGCATTGATTATGCAGGATGTCAGGCTAGTAAAGTTGAAATGGCCGTCTGTCCTCAGCTTCTGTGCTGGCCACCGAAGGGATGGGCTGTCATGAGTCCAGCTTTCAGCTCAATTAATTCCAAAAAATAAGAATTAGCTTCTGCAGTGAATTGTAGCAAATTAATATGCCTAGGAAATCAGAGTAGGTATGCCTCCAAAAGAAAAAAGCAGGATCTTTCTCTTTATGGCTTTATCTGTATAAAATGAAAGACAGACTTGATAATAATAATGATAATAAAATCACCCATCACCCTGGTTTTGTTTTTTAATTTCTCTCCCCCTAGAATGGGTATGGTTCTAAGAAATGGATGAATTTTACTTACATTTGCCAAGAAAACAGTGAAGTCTAGGACACTGCTATTTCTAAGTCCTCTAACTTCTTTTTTGTTTTTGCTTTTTAAAAAATTGTCATTAAAAGAAATCATTTAAAAGCATAGATCAAAATTCATGTTGTCAGTGCATTAAGTCAAGTGTTCAAGTGTTCCGGCACTGGCGTTTCCTAGAGTGGCTCTCAAAATTTTGAGTCTCTTTGGGTTCTTTTTAAAGAGCCCTATACACGAATCCTACTTACCCATTCCAAAATGAGTGACAATGGTTTTGGGGGATTTGATGTATTTTTTTTTTAAGATTTTATTTATTTATTTGAGAGAGAGAGAACAAGCAGTGGGGAGGGGCAGAGGTAGAGAGAGAGAGAGAAGCAGACTCTCCGCCTGGCAGGAAGCCTGATCCTGGAGATCATGACCTGAGCCAAAGGCAGATGCTTAACCAACTGAGCCACCCAGGTGCTCCCAGGGTTTGATGTATTGAACTAACTCCATCAGACTAAACTGCTGAAAGACAGGGCTTCTCCCTTTTTCAGGGACATGTCCCTAGGCACTAGCACAAAGCTTAGCATATACCTGGCGCTCAGGGAAAAAATAAACCAATGAATGAAACTTATTACGTAGCATCTGTTTGGAGGGATTCAGGGGACATAGCAGGAGGAAAGGGGAAGAGAAATGCAATTCACTGAACTCTTAAAATGCCCCAAGCCACTGCCAAGCTCTGCATACATACATGGGTATTCCTTGCCTGTCTTTTAATTAATAGCTTAGATATCACTGTCTTTCTTCAGCAAGCCTTCCTAATCACTCTGTCTGGGTTATCTGTCCCACTCACATGTTCCCACCTATCTCTCACGGTGCACTGTAATTGCTCACTGATGGACTGTGCCTCCTCCCTGGACTGTAAAACCCATGAGGGTAGGCACAGTGTCTTTCTTGTCACCACTGTAGCACTCAGGCCTGTGATACTGCCCACTTCATCAGTCTCTTCAGTGGGCTGTTTGGTTTCCATGAGGGAAGCATTAAAATTCAGGCCAGACAAGCTAGGTTCAGGAAGGTTAAATGACTTACCAAAGTCAAGATGTATATAAATGGCAGAGCCTGCATTACATCCAGAACTAGCCATGAAGTCTATTTTTATTTCTATGCAACACTGCTGGGCTACGTTATGACACTGACGATTGTGTGCCTAGAGCCTGTGAAAAGTTCATGCAATGAGAAAAATGTTACTGGAGATATGTTCAGGGAAGCCCATGGATCTGCCACCTGAGATATAGAGGTTTCCAGTCTTATGCTGACCATTTCTAATGTAGTTATGTTGATCCTGTCCCTTGCAACTGCATCCCCAACGCTCTGTGTTTGTTTCCAATATTTCATTTATAAAAGTAAACTCAGTGCCTGGACAGCTGGGTATATAGGCAAACAATAAGATATCATACATTTCAATTTCAACATGAGCCGGAGGGACTCTCTATCAAATCAGGCAAAAGCCTGACTGGAAAGAAGGGATAAAATTTTATCAAGAGAATGTATTAAAAACAGATGGAATTGGGAAGTAGGTACAAGTACAAATCATACAGACAGTACCTCTGCTGCCCCTAACTATATTGCGGAAGCGCAGACTACACATTCCTAAAGCCAATCTCAGGACAAAATAAAAGAAAAGTGGACAAACATCCTCAGGGTAACTGTAAGTTAGCGAGTTAGGTCTTTTTCAAGTGCTCTCCGTTGCATAGTCAGGGTCTGGGGAGACAGCAACAAAAGTTTCAGAATTTGTTTATTAGCCTAATAGGAAAAGAAGATAGAGAAATGGCAAGAGAGAAATAGAGCACCCTCAGGCCATTATTACTCAGAGCTATGTCTTTAGTAAGGTGGAAGGAAAGGCAAGGGGAAGTTTAAATTTATGTCTCCTATATATAAGCCCAGATACTTTTCGAAAAGCCTTCAAAGATGCTTGAAACTTCTCCATTTTTTATCATCTCGGAGTAACTATGGCTTAGAACAAATTCTGAATTTTCAGTTGTTTTTTTTGTTTTTGTTTGATAATGTATAGGACAAGGGATCCAGACTGATGAAAATTTTTTTTCTTTCTTTCATATAAAGCACTTCTTTTACCTCTGCCTCAAAGAATATTATGGCAGAGAAACGATTTTAAAGATTCTTTAGCCCAACCCTTTATTTCAAAGATCAGAGGTTTAAACATTTTGCAATATTAAACAACTCTTTCCACCATGCCCCTCTTTCCTTGACCTTTAGACCGAGTTCCAGATTTAACACAATGAGCAAAGGCTGTGGTGTTGGTTTAATGACAGAGATGCCACCCCTTACCCAACCGGGAGTCCTCCCCAGAGGGTCAAATCTGTCAGAGGTTGGCCAGTTTCCAGCTTCCCTTGGGCTGTATCCCCACTCAAAGGCTTTCTTGCTCTCTTAAGCCACATTGGGATGGTATTATTAGGACAGTACTCACAGATTTTGACTCCCCAACTTAAACTATGAAATATCTATTTCTCTATCTCCAATAATTATCAGGACACAGTAGGAATAGACACATATAGGCAGAATAGGAAAACAGAAAAATATAATGCGTAATTTTTGTTATATTAACAGGGAAGGCATAATGGAAACTGGGTGAGGGGTGTATGGAAACTCTCCATACTATCTTTTCCATTTTTGGTAAATCTAACACCATTGTTAAAAAAATACAGCACATTAAACACAAACAAACAAACAAACAAAGGCCACAGCCTGCAGATTTTTTGCTTCCTACATTTGCCTGGTCCCTTAAGTGTTTCATTCTAGGTCCAAAGCTGCTTAGCTAACTGAAATACCAAGTTGATACCCACAGGTAGAAAAACCTGTTAGTTCACTTATAGACTAAATAAAAACCTCAATCCCTTAGTGCTTAGGGCTACCTTTAGGTAATATTCTGCAGAAAAGAAAAGGAAAAAAAACTAATAAAAAATAGTTGGGTCTTGTTTGAGTAGCATGGCCCCTGAATATTTCTACCTTAAATCTTGTAGGAAGCATAGATTCCCTGAGGCCAGCATTTATAGTGATTCTTGTACTCTCTGCAGTTTCCAAGTAGGATGGATTTTATGTGCAATTATGAAGAAGAAAAATTATATTTATACAGAGATCATACTTTGTTATTATTATGATTATGACAAAAAAATGAATGAAATTAGTTTGCATCCTAACAACCACAACAAAAAAAGCAACAAAGAACAAGAAATATGATTTAGAAGGAGAAGGACGAAAAATCATTGTGTTATTTTATGTTCAGAAAATGAATACATCAGTGTTCAACATCATGGAGCGGTAGAAAGCAGCTTCAGCTATTTCTCTGGAGGAAAGCGATGAACTAGTTGAGGGTAAAGGGATGCAAACTAAAGCGCACGCTATCTGACACGGATCACCCGGATTGCGTTTCTGTGGGTTGTGTGCATCGGAGAGGCTTCAGTTTGTTAGTATTTACCCATACATTATTCAGAAACAGTATGAGCTCATATCAGAAATACACTTCTAAAAGAAATAATCTGCAATGAGAGCAAGAACCCTTAGCATATTAAATTTATAGGACGTGGAGAAGTTAATAAATCATTTTTTATTAAGGCTGGATTTCCCCCCTTTTCTTTGACACAGTGATGTATGCATGCAAGTAAATATCATAAACCCAATATTTGGGTGCATGTGGATGAAAGTAAAAATATTCGGCTATTAATAAAAATTATTTCCTAAGGCATATATTCATGTGGGGTGTTAGTTCAGTCTGAGCTCTATTCTTTTAAAAAAGAGCATTAAAAAGCAAGGTCCTTGCTGCTAAAGTCACCTTCCCCCCTCTCCCTACTTTGCCTCTCTCAGCTGGAAAGCTACCTCAATTCTCTACTCTATTTGGGGTGACGAGACCTCCTGATCTTGTGACTAAATGAAAAGCTGGAAAGGTTCTTATTTGCTCTTGTACAGAGTCAGCCATTTTACACACATTTGTATTCACGGTGCTGTTCTCAGTCAGACTAGGCTGCATTCCACGCGCTGCGTCTCTGGTGCCCGAATCAGGGACTGGTCCTGCAGGCGGGTCCCCGGCGAGCGGAGCTCCCCTCACATCCATCTCTTGCTGGCGAGGCAGCCGGGGGACGCGCCTCACTACCTGGCAGTCCTGCTTTGTGCAGGCTCCCCCCACGCCCCTTGTGGCCTCCATCAAGATGTGAGCGAAGGAGAATACAAAATGGGGCATCTGGGCTACGTTCATAAACACAGCAATGGATGTTGTGAATGGTACCCGGGAAATGCAAGACACCTGAAATCAGCTTTGGCTAATTATCTAAGGCCCGCAGATGAATCGCCTTCCCTGTCTTACAAAAAACTGTTTCCTCTCTCATGTTCTTAAGAAAGGCATTCGAATTCAGGTTCCGCGCGTGGCAGGGGGGATTTCACCCATATAATCTAGGCTTTTGACCACATAAATACAGGTTTCCAAGTGTGTGTGTGTTTGCATGAAATCTCTCCTAAGACTGCTAAAAGTCCCAGGAGGAGACGAAGTGGGGATGCTACACGCACTCTCCAAAGGAAAAGGGGTTCTGAAGCATTTCCATTGCAAAGACACCTACGTCTTAATAGATTTCAGGCCGTAGGGTACATTTTTCTTACCGAAAGATACGTGGGTCGGGGGAGGGGGATACCACCCCCCTGCGGCAGTGTTGCGCGCTCGCGGATCTCGGAGAGAGGCGGTGTTACTGGAGCTTACAAGACCTTACACACTCCTGAGCTGCGCTGTCTGCTCCCCAGCCGCGTGGAGGAAAGCTACCGACCTCCCTGGGCTTCAGTCTCCTTTTCTGTGAAATGAGGATCATAATAGTCCCTAACTCACAGGACTGCTGAGGCGGCTAAATGACTTTCTCTGAGTAACTTGCTTAGAACTGTGTCTGGCCCATTGTAAGGGCTGTGTAAACAACTGAAGGCTGTTCCTCATTCTTGGAACAGAAAAATGGGCTGATTCACCTCAATCTCTAGCTGCCCAGTAAGGGATCTCAGGGTCACCATTCCACCACCTCAGGACAACAGAGCCAACAAGTTTATCCCTGATTCTTGGGGACAGGCACATGTGGCTGTGGGGTTCTTGCCCTCAAGGAAATTGGAACGGGATGGAAGATAACATAGCACAAAAGGTGGATATCCTCCCAAACTGGGTGAATATTTAAATAGGAATCAGAATCTCATAGATCACCAGAGGCAAATGACACGAGAGCTTTAAAAATGTGAGAGCTCAGGCAGAAAATTCCCTAACTGTGAATGAATATTAGTATTCGCATGACTTGTTTTTAGTTCTTCCTTACGTAGTAATAACTCCGTTTCAATTCTGCTATGGAAAATACTGTTTCCCTTAATAGGCGTTAAACCAACACTAATTCCTGTGGTTTCCTGATCAATAGCAAAATGGAGTACACACAAATATTTTTTCATGTTGGTTAAAGCTCTGTGGACTGCAAGATATTTCCCCTCTGATGCTGTTGTTATATTCAGGCCTTCTAGGTATCATAAGAAACAAAATTAAAAGTAATATATGTTCATTTTTAAAATAAGCCAAACTAAGCTATAAAATTTTAGATGCCTTTGAGTGTACCTCAAAGAATGTGACATCAGCAGTTATATAATTTTATTGCTGATGTTAAGTCTGTGACAAACTCTCAGCTACAGTTTGCTCTGGATGTCGGAAAATGAACCTTATGAATTTTAATGCCTTTTACTTTTGACATTGATTTATGTTTTGTACAGCTGTACTTTTCTATACACTGATATAAATAAACAGCATCCTTAATAGAACATTTGGAGAATGCCTTGTTCCAAAGTGTTACTTTTTAACATCAGCTGGAGGTTGTTTAAGTAATAATATTCAAAGTGTGTACACTAATCACAACAATTTGAAGTGATATAAAGATGTCTATAAATGTTTGTGTGTTTGTTTTACAGATTCAAGCTTTTAGGTATGAAAACAGTGTTCAAATAAAGCTGCTAGAGGTGCTTTCAAACACTGCCAAAAACAAAGATGACATGATGATAGTCTAGTAGACTTACAGCCAGCATCTGACAGTGAGTCATTTAGATATGAGGTGTTTGTGCTCAGTCAAGGGCAAAGTTTGGCCTCGAAGATGGGGGGAACAGAGGGCATAGGAAGGGATATTTTTCTCTACCCTTTCTGTTTATGATTTATGCATCACTGGATGGCATCTTAATTAATTTGACTTTATTCATATGACAGACATTTGGAAACCAGTTCCGTGGGGATGTGAGGCACCCAGACAGCCTCGTGGAAACAATGTAACTCTTACCGAAGGTAGGAGGGCTTCTTACAGGCCAACTTTTCAATACCCTTGTATCTTCCTTTCTCTCAGTAGTAGGAGATGCCCTCAAAGAGAAGGGAAGGTCTCCATCATGAGGAGATTTTGGCCCATGTTGTCCCACTTGTACTCTGTTATTCACGGCTCTCAGTGACCCAAGAATGCCCACAGAAACAGAAGTGTCCATGTGTTGTTAGGAACTATTCACATATTTAGCAGATACGATTTTTACTCCACAAAATACAGGGACTAGAAATACCACATTCATTTATTTTGTGAGTTGCTTAATCCCTCTGAGTCTCCACACACCTCACCGGCAGGAAATGAAATTCTGATCATTTTTAGGGGAAACCTTTCACTCGTATTAGGGTAGTAAAAGAACCTCAGTGGTCTCTTGAATTCCAGAACATTTTGGGGACAGTCTTGAGTGTTCACTTGGCACCTGCCACTGTGAATATACCTGTTATCTAATCGTCATGATCCATGCATTGTAAACTCTTCTAGTGAGATAGAGGTCGTCATATGCAACTGAATTCTGTATCCCCAAATTATCTTTTGAAAGGTTAGTTTTCTTTGACATGGTGGGCATTGTGTACATTCTTATGAAAATTTTCTTGCTATTTCTTAACAGCAAAGAACTAAGGAACTTGGCAGGTTCACAGCTAGCCCATATGGCAATTGAGGAGAAGACATCCTGCCCTAAAGACACTTCAGCACCCTCTGCTAGGAAATTGTCTCCAATGTGAATGGTGCCCCCTGGTTGTAAACAACCGCATTACCGTATATGGCAGCTCAGTAGAGGTTAGAGATTTCTTTTTTACTTTGTTTTCCTCGGTACTACAGATGTTAGAATTAGAGAGCCAAAGGGGACTTTATGATTATTTGACAGTTAGGAAAACGGAGGCCCAATAGGCAAAATGAGTTGTCAAATGTAGTTGGTGAAAGAAATGGAATTAGGGCCCATATCTTGCTCGTTCGCTGCCACATTTTCCACTTCGACAAAATTTTAAAAACCCAGTGTTGGCTTAAAAAGATTCTAAACAAAACAAAAATGATAAACATATGATGATGGGAAGTTAACTTTATTATCAAATGATTCACCCCATTAAAAATAACAAAAACAAATTCCCTATGGTGTTTAGAATACGGCTACTTTTCCAAAAGCAAATTTATATGCAATTTCTAGAACTGCGTTTTGTTTAGAGCAGAATACTCTGGTATAAGTCGTGATACAATGTTAAGGACTGCGTGGTGTCCAAGATGCTAAAAGCCATGGTTACCTCTTCTGAAGGGCTTCCCTCAACAGACTTACTGAATAGTGGACAGAAGTTCGCAGCAGCCCCTTGTTAGGGCCAGGGAAAGTGTTTCCAGATGACCTGCATTATTTAAAAAATAGTCAGTGTTCAGTATCTTGGAACTGGGCTATCATTATCATTGTGTCTCTCCAGCTTAACCCAGCCAGGTCAGCTTTTCCCTCAGCCTTTACTCTTGCTTTTCCTCTTAGTCATTTGTGAGACCAGAGCAGGCTCATTGCCACAGTACTTTTGAAGGTGCCTAATGATGCTGATGGAATCAACAATACAATTAACAAGGAACAAATGGTATAGCTCCTGGTGTAAGCATCCTGCTTTGTCCTTTACATATATTTACGTTTGATGAAAAGCAAGTGAAGACTCTCTGATTTTAGGGATTTAATAGCTTCTGCTTTCAAGAGAGGGTGATACTTCCAAGGGTAGAACGAATTACATAGATTACATTTTTACTCAGTCCAATACCCTCTACCTCGTGTGTTGCAAAGTAGAGTATTTTAGTTTCCATTAAAGCCTTTAATTTTTTTCTAGAACTACCATATTTTTTTATACCTTAAAGAGTCACCTGAGCTATGGACACTGGTATTTTGAAGAGATTTTATGTTTTGAACAGTTTCTGTGCATAGCATGCTGGATAGTAAAGACAAGCACAAGAAAATAATGTTTTGTTTTGTTTTTTTCTTCTAAATAAGGATGGTTCCTCTCCCACTCCCATTTCCACCTACCACCTGCATTCTTCTATTTGAAGTCAATGTCCTTTCATCTCCCATCTTCCAATCAGGTCACAGAAAAGGGCAAAATCACCCAGCAGGCCTCAGAATCTAGTTATTATCCAAACAGGAACATTTATAATATCTAACTAGAAAAATGAGGTAAACAAAATGTAAGTACAGTACATTGCCTCAATTTTATATGATGAAATGGGAATAATAAAGCTTATAAGATCATAAAAGTAACATCATAAACATCATTATGCAGCTAATGGGTTGGGAATTAAGGGTGGTAGATTGCTTGCTCTAGGCCTGATGACATTCTTTCTTCTTTGCCACCTTGCATTACCGAGAAAATAGAACATTGCAATGACTGTATTTACTGGCCACAGGATGTGAGGTGCGGTCCTGAGTCCTGGGCCTTTACTTACTAAGTAATCGGAGAGACAATATCACGCAAGACATGAGGTTTGTTTGTTAGGAAGGAAATGCTTTCTTTTGTTCTTGAAAATTTAGAGAATAAGACAATTGGAGAACATCCTTCCACCCCCTCCTTCCCTAATATATCTTCTTTCCTTTCTTTTGATTGACATCAGCTATGAGACTAGTTGACAAAATTATACAATTCGTGACATTTTTTTCTGGCTACAAAATTTGCATTAAACTTGGCAACGTTAAACCCTAAGCACTTGTTTTTCAACTCTCTGGTCTTCCCAGTGTTCTCCTCCTTCCTTACCCTGGTGCTCCCTGCATCTCCATTAAGGGACCATGATTCCTAGGCTACCTGTCCAGAGAATTTTCTCACAAATTGTCTCATAAGCAATTTAACCATGTGAACTACACTGATGAGTCACAAAATCAGGCGCTAATGAGTTCCTATTTGATAATTTGATTATCTGGATTAACTGACTGTTATATTGAGGGATTCCCTCATCTTCTTAAAGATGGGATGGATTGTCTCATTATAGCTGCTGAATCATTGTAAGTGGTAAAAGGAACTGATACCACCATGCAGTCAAAACTGTAGACCTCCTTTCTGTCTATGGCATGTTCTGATAGAGCATAGAAAAGAAACACCAAGGCATTGGTTGAAATGCAGGAGGTGCAGTATGATTTCTTCTAGCCTCAAGACATATGAGTCAATGATTTATTTTTGTGAATAATATATATAACATTGCTTAAAAAACCCCGCTTCCTAAGAGGGTTCTTTAAATATGTGATGTGAGCTAGCATATCCCCTTCTAAGTTTTTTCTTGCCCAGGTTAAGACATGATCAGCTGTAATTTGTGATACTGTTTCTAGTTCCCTATCAACCCTAGACTCTTACTTGGACATTATTGAGCGTATGTTAGCTCATTTAAAAATCTTTGCACTTCTTTCAGTCCAGGTATTATGTTTTCTTAGATTAACAAAATAGGTGTTTTGTGAGCTCTAACACAGAATTTAAAAATTATATAGGTTATTCTCATTGTTGAGATTTAAACTCAGAATTCTACCTGAAAGAGATTTTAAAAATTCTTCTTGCTTCATTCAGCATGAGCTCTCCTTACCAGCTTGAGAATATACATAAATGTCATCAACACAATTTCCATGTCTTCATCTAAATTATTCATTGAATATTAAATATTGATACAAATATTGAGCAGAACATGAAAAAGGCAGGAGCCCGGGGAATACCACTGTAGATGATCCCTCTAGGATGGTGTTTTTAAACTTAACTATTACACTAGCCAATTTTTTGATGGAAAAAATTGTTTATCCTCAATGTTGACTTAGGTTTTTATTAATTATTAATGAAATATATGAAAACATATTCATATGCATAGCACTTACACAGATATAAGAACAAAAATTTACACATTGTTCAAAGGAGAAATAATATTAATAACACTAATTTTAAAAGATGGGAAAAATTTTTAATTAACTACAAAGAATTGGTATTATACGTAATAGTAGAAATATTACTTTAGTGTGTAATTCTAATTTTATCAGTTTTTTTACTATTAAGTATATCCAGCTTTAATGGGAATGTTTCCAATGCTTCATAAGTATGTACAAAGTTTGCTTTAAAGTTTTGATAAATATCTTTTTATCAGGTTAAAGATATGTCCTGCTGTTTTTAGGCTCTAAAGTGCATGCACACGCGTGTGTGTGTATGTAGGTGCATTTACATATGGATGTGTTGATTTATGAGAGAATATGGGATTGAATATTGATGATGTGTCTTTTTCTCTTTCAATGTATTGCTGTGGTGACTACAACACAATATCATTCATTTTCTATCTCTTGTTAGAGCGACTTTGTTAATAGTTTTTCCGAGAATTTTGTACCTAAACTACTAAATCAAATGAGACTGGTCCTTTGTTTTCTGTCCTTGTATAGTTCTTTCTCCCGTGGTTTTAACATCAAAGATAGGTTAACCTCATGAATAATTTTGGTAGTTTTCTTACTTATTTTATTATCTAGAAACAAGTGTTTTCTCAAAGTTTATGACTTGTCTTTTCACTCTCTGTAAATGTCTCTCTCAAAGGGCAGAAGTTTTTAATTTTGAAGAAATGCAATTTATCAATTTTGTTTTATAGATTATATTTTTTATGACCGCGATAAGAAATCTTTGCCTAGGGCACCTGGGTGGCTCAGTTGGTTAAGTGTCTGCATTCAGCTCAGGTCATGATCCCGGGGTCCTGGGATCAAGCCCCACATGGGGCTTCCTGCTCAGTGGGAAGTCTGCTTCTCCCTCTGCCTGCTGCTCCCCCATTTGTGCTCTCTCTCTCTGTCAAATAAAAAAATAAAATCTTAAAAAAAAAAAAAAAATCTTTGCCTAACCCAAGTTCATAAAGATTTTCCCTTATGTTTTCTTGTAGAAGTTTCATAGCTTTACATTTTACATTTAGGTCTATGATCCATTTTCAGTTCATTTTTTATGGTATGAAAATGTTCTTTTACATATGGATATAAAATTGGTCCAGTACTATTTATTAAAAAGACTATCAGCTGAATTGTCATTGAACATTTGTCAAAAATCAGTTATATATATATATATATGAAATCAGATAATAATGATATATACATGGAGTTACACACACACACACACACACACACACATATATATAGTATCTATGACTTTGTTCTATATCATTGATTATTCCTATACTAGCCGTTGGTTCTATACCATACCATTATTTCTCTTAATATCAATGTCACACTGTCTTGATTGACATAGCTTTATAATATGTCTTGAAATCAGGTAGTGTTAATCCTCCAATTCTGTTTTCTTTTTTAAAGTTGTTTTAGCTCTTAGAAGTCTTTACTTTTCTATGTGAACTGTAGAGTAAGTTTGTCAACTTTTCCAAAGTGTCTGCTGGGATTTTGATTGGGATTGTATGGAATCCATGATCAGTATGGAGAGAATTGATATCTTAATGATGTCAACTTCCAGTCCATTTACCTAATACATGTCTCTCTTTACTTTTGTCTCCTTTTATTTCTCTCAGCAGTATTTTGTAGTTTTCAGTGTACAGATATGGCACATATTTTGTCAGATATATTGCTAAATATTTGAGATTTTTGAAGATACCATATATATGGTTTTTTTTTCTATTGTAAAATATTTGTTGTTAGTATACAAAAACATAATTAACTGTTGTAATTGATCATGTGCCCTGCAACCTTGTAAGACAAACTTATTACTTGTAGTAGCTTTTTCTAAAGATTCTTTCATATTTTATACAGAGGATCACTTTACCCGCAAATAGATTTAATTCATCCTTTTCAATCTATATGTCTTTAATTTATTTATTTATTTATTTTTTTTAAAGATTTTATTTATTTGAGACAGAGAGAATGAGAGAGAGAGCACATGAGAGGGGGGAGGGTCAGAGGGAGAAGCAGGCTCCCTGCTGAGCAGGGAGCCCGATGTGGGCCTTGATCCAGGGACTCCAGGATCATGACCTGAGCCGAAGGCAGTCGCTTAACCAACTGAGCCACCCAGGCGCCCATGTCTTTAATTTATTTTGAAAGCCTTATTAAGCTGGCAAAAATTTCTGGTAAAATACTGAATGGGCTGTAGCAATAGACATTTTTATTTGTAACCTGAACTTAGAGGGAAAGCCTTCAGTCTTTCACCACTAAGTATAATGTTAGCTGTAGGCTTTTTGTCAATGCCCTGTGTCAGATTGAAGAAGTTTCCTCTATACCAAGTTTTCTGAGATTTTTGAAAAATCAGGAATGATTGTTGGGTTTTGTTAATTTTTTTTCCACATCTATTGAGATGATCCTATGTTCTTTTTTTTTTTTAAAGATTTATTTATTTATTTGAGAGAGCGAGAATGAGAGAGAGTACATGAGAGGGGGGAGGGTCAGAGGGAGAAGCAGGCTCCCTGCCGAGCAGGGAGCCCGATGCGGGACTCGATCCCGGGACTCCAGGATCATGACCTGAGCCGAAGGCAGTCGCTTAACCAACTGAGCCACCCAGGCGCCCCCTATGTTCTTTTTTTAAAAGTATATTTATATAGTGAATTACATTGATTGATTTTCGAATGTTAAACTCATCTTGTAATTCTGAGTTAAACCCAACTTGTTTATTGTGATGGGCAGAACTCCAAGATGGTCCCTGAGATCCCTACCTCTTAGTGTATACAACCTATCCTTGAGTATTGGGGGGATCTGTGAACATGATGAGATAATCACCTAGATTATATTAGGTTATATAAAACATCTTTGTAGCTGTCTGGAGAGAGATTCTCCTGTTGGTTTTTAAAAAATAAGTTGCCATGTTTTGAGAGGGCCATGCTACCAGGACCTTAGGGCAACCTCTGAGAGCAGAGAGTGACCTCAGCCAGCGGCTAGCAAGAAAATGGGGACATCGGTTTTATAACAACAGGAAATTAATTTTGCCAATGACCTGAATGAACTTGGAAGGGAACTGTGAGCCTCAGATGCAATTGCAGCCCTGGACCTTAAAGTCTGCCTTGTAAGTCTTAAGCAGAGGACCTAGGCAACCCATGTCTAGACTCCTGACTTACCGATGTTGTGAGATGATAAATTTGTATTGTTTTAGGCCACTAAGTTTGTGATAATTTGTTATGCAGCAATAGAAAACTAATGGAGTTATGATATACTTTGTATATATTATTGGATTTGATTTGCTGAATTTCATGTAAGAAAGAACATTTTCATCTATGTTCAAGAGTGATATTGAGGAGGGGCGGAGCAAGATGGCAGAGGAGTAGGAGACCTGGATTTCGTCTCCTCTCAGGAATTCAGCTGGATAGGGATCAAACCATTCTGAACACCTACAAACTCAACAGGAGATCGAAGAAAAGAAGAGCAACAACTCTCTCATCAGAAAAGCGACCACTTTCTGGAAGGTAGGACGTGCGGAGAAGTGAATCTGAGGCGATATTCGGGAGGATAGACGGC
>NC_138377.1:62602903-62650386 GCF_054177405.1 Leptonychotes weddellii
TCTCCAGAAAGGGTTTCTCTAATATCTTCCATGCTTTTTTCAATCCCAGCTAGTATCTTTAAAATCATCATTCTGAACTCTAGTTCCAACATCTTACTAATGTCCATATTGATTAGGTCCTGGCAGTCAGTACTGCCTCTTGTTCTTTTTGTTGAGGTGATTTTTTCCATCTTGTCATTTTGTCCAGAGGAGAATAGATGAATGAGAAAACAAAATGCTAACAGGGTAACAGCGTCCCCAGAAAAATATACACTAAACAAATCAGAAGAGACCTGAAACCAGGGAAAAGAAAGGGAAAGAAAGAAAACAGAAAAAAAGAAAAAGAAAAAGAGAAGGATAAAAGAAAACAAAACAAAAAACCCCCAGAATATGATCAAATATGATCAGGCTGGTGCATAGATCAGTGCCACACACTAGATTTTGGGCATAGTTTGGTCTGTTAGAAGTAAGTGCCTCCCAAAATTTTAAAGAAAGAAAAACTTATATATGTTCAAAAATAAGGGTTAATACGATAAAGGGATGGAATATGAGTGTAAAGTTGAAAATTATAAAAGATTTTATAAAAGGAATTGATAAAATAAGTTGGTTAAAAAAAGAAAGAAGAGTATTTAAAAAAAAAAAAGGTAGAGAATGTGATCAGGCAGGAGACTAGAACAAAGCCATACACTAGAGATTTAGGGTATATTTTGGTCTGTTAGAAGAAACTGTATCCCAAAATTTTAAAGAGAGAACAACTTATATATATATATATTTATATATATATATATATATACCAAAAGTAAGGTTAACTACTATGAAGGGATAGAATATGACTCTAAAAATGAAAAATAAAAGAGATTTTTTAAAAAAGGGATTGATAAGATGTTGGTTGAAAATGGGAAAAAAATTTAAAAAAAAAGTTAAAAAAATTAACTTTGAAAGACTAAAGAATCATGCGAAAAAAGCCATGAATTCTATGTGCAGTATTCCCCTAGCCCTGGGGTTTTGCCCTTCTCATTGATCGGTAAACTTGGTCTTGGATCACTGTTTTTGCTGATCTTCTGGGGGAGGGCCCTGTTGCCGTGGTTCCCAAATGTTTTTGCTGGAGGCAGAATTGCCCCGCCCTTGCTGGGTCTGGGCTAAGTAATCTGCTTGGGTTTGCTCTCTGTAGATTTTGTTCCCTGTAAGCTTTCCATAGAGCTTTGGAGGATGAGAGTGAAAATGGCAGCCCCCCAATCTCCACTCCAGCGGAGCCGAGAACTCAGGGCCCCACTCCTCAGTGTGCCCCCAGAGAAGAGCAGTCAGTCACTCCCATCTCCCTGGTCTCTGGCCGCACTCCCTGCTCACCCGGCCTGTGACCGAGCATTTCTATCTCTGGCACATGACCCCATTTGGAGTCTCCAAACCCAGCAGATTCCTGTGGTGTGCTCCTGCACTACTCCTCCCAGAGGAGAAAGGGGAGTCTTCCTGGATCTGCCGCTGGTTGGGTCACTGCTGGAGGAGCAGTGGCCCAACTGTGCCGCAGATCATGGTTTATGACAACCCCAAGCTGAAAGCCCACTCCTCGGCTCTCTCTTTGCATCTGGCTTCCCTGCTCTGATACCTGGGACCCCTGCCACACTCAGGCACCCCCGGTCTTTCTGTGACCCCAAGGGTCCTGAGACCACAGTGTCCCAGTGAGGGTTCCACCCCCTGCTTAGCCACTGGAGTGACGTCTCTCAGCAGAGCCTACTTCTAAAAGTTCTGATTTTGTGCTCCACTTTCAATCACTTGCCGATATTGGCTGATGGAGGCCCCCTCCCCCGCCGTCGATCTTCCCGAATATCGCCTCGGATCACTTCTTCGCACATCCTACCTTCCAGAAAGTGGTTGCTTTTCTGTTCAGAGAATTGCTGCTATTCTTTTCTTCCATCTCCTGTTGAGTTCGTAGGTGTTCAGAATGGTTTGATCCCTATCTAGCTGAATTCCTGGGAGCAGACAAAATTTAGGTCTCCTGCTCCTCTGCCATCTTCCTCCTCCCCCCCGAAGTTGTTGGTTTTATGGGCCAAAGTGACAAGAAAGAGAAAACTTCAGGCTCTAAAAGAATTGGCTCCAAGGCATAAGACTCATTCAGATTGAAAGAGCAAAGCTGGTTCTTGTTTTTATAACCATGTTTGCTTTCATAAAGCATGATGCCACATTTTCAAATTCATAATATTATTAATTAGCATGGGATATATGGAAAGACTTCCAGAGAGACTTTTTTCTTTTTTCCCCTTTTTTCTTCTTTTCCTCCCCTCTTTCTTTCTTTTTTTAATCCTTGATTATTTTTTACCTTATCTTCTATATTCTCTTGATCTTTTATTTTTCCCCTATTCTTTTCTTCCATTTTCTTTCTTTCTTTTTTTAAGATTTTATTTATTTATTTGACAGAGAAAGACACAACAAGAGAGGGAACACAAGCAGCAGGAGTGGGAGAGGGAGAAGCAGGCTTCCTGCAGAGCAGGGAGCCTGATGCGGGCTCAATCCCAGGACCCTGGGATCATGACCTGAGCTGAAGGCAGACAGTAAATGCCTGAGCCACCGAGGCACCCCATCTTCCATTTTATTTCTTAACTTTATTTTCTTTTTTTGGATAATATATTGCAAAGCATTTCTTTATTATTTCATTATCTGGGAGAGGTTCTATATCTATTCTAAGCAGTATTAAATAGATGAGTCTCACTTCTGCTTTTGTCCTTGTGTCCTCAGAGTCCTTCACTGTGCCACTGAAGAATGGTGTCCTTGAATGGCATATGGGTGAGGAAATTCATTTTCTTTTTTCAATAGCTGTGCTTCAATTGATCTATTTAGATATAGAGTACAATTCCAATTATAGCAACTGTACATGGCAAGACACAGGTATCTGCACTGAAGCATTATTATACATTAAAAAAATGCTTGATGGAGTATACCTAGTCCATAATGTTGGTGATGATCCTGTTTCTCTCACCGGGAGTCTAAACTCTCCCTAGGATATGCCACTTTGGAACTATAAACTTCATAAAACAGGTGAAACCATGGAAGCCTGAACAATTCACTAACTGACTCATGGTTACAACACCAGGAGAGGAGCAATAGTAATTGCCCCTATTGGTTCAACCTCATTCAAATATTCCTTACTTGATCTCAAGTAAGTTAACATTAAGTATTGGCTCATTATTGGAGAGTTTGATGTTTTACTCTCAAGATGTTCTTGTCTAAGACTTGAGAAGCCAGTTCTTGAGAAGAGCCCCATGAAAGAAACAAAGCTGGGTTTGAAGAAAAAATGTGAATGTTTTGTATAAAGACTTCTATTTTAGAAATGACTTATTGGTGTCTACTTCATTCCTGAAACTTTCCTTTAAACCAGAACATATAAATCCCCTGCTATGTGAGGGGTACTTTAAGCTCGGAGTTTATCTTCCATGGCTTGTTTATCAGAAAGCAGCAGTGTGAAATTATTTAAAGACCATGTCAAGTGGAAGAAGAAAAGGAGAGAATGCACTATAAAGGTTGACAAGAAGGATGACTTGGAGCTACTAATTAGGAATGCTTGCTCTCTGTTTGAATGTATCTTTTTCTAGTGTAAAATTCCCATATCTGATGTGAGGAAGTGGAGGGGAAAATGAAGAAAACAAATACAAAAGCAAATATCCTAGCTGACTCTACTGGCTTCTTGGCTTATAAATGGTTACCTTCCAACTGACTAAGGTGATGACATGATTGTCAGAGAGTTGAACAGTGAGCAAAGACAACCTCATTTAGATAAGTGGAAAGCAGTTGGTGAACAACTGTAGGAAAACAAAGATCATCTGACATGACTGAGATCTATAATTATGAGAACATGATGGCTTAGGTATTCCTTCTGATGTAGTGACAAAAACTTAGCAACAAACCTAGGACTGGGAAGAGTCCAGATTGAATGGGTTGGGTGGAGACAGGGGAGGGAGAGAGAGAGAGAAGTAAAGGGGGTTGGAGAGAGAGAAGGAGGAAGAAAAGGAGGGAGGGAGGTGTAAGGAGAGAGGGAGAGAGAGAAAGAGAAGGGGAGAGAGATAAAGATAGGGAAGGGGGGACAGACAAACAGACAGACACAGGCTAACAACTCAAGCAAGGAATCCCTACAACCCCCATGTAGTATTGTACTTCCACTTAGAGGCATGAAAGCACCAAATGTTAAACAGTAGAAACCTGGGACAGGATAGTTTACCAGCTGAATGTTTAATGCAGAGCTATAGAAAGAAGTGGAACAGAGGGGAGAAAACTTACAATAAGCAGGACTAATATTTGCAGTGACATTTTGAGAGTAAAGGAGAATATTCATTTACCTCATGACAGGTGCTTATATGCAGTAATGACATTTTTTTCCATCCAAATGCTATTTAGATTGTTACTTTTTTTTTTTTTTTTTTTTTTTGGTATACAAAGAATCTGGGACTAGGAGTTTAAGCTGGGTGCTTACATTTTTATTCAATGCCAGTTACTTTGTGTGGCATGTAATATCTCACATTGATCCTGTTTGTCTTTTCTTTCCTCCTCCTCCTCCTCCTTCTTCTTTTTTGTCTGTATGTGTATCTTTGAACCTATTGCCTCAGTAGAGACCCTTCTGATGATGGCATAGTAGTGTGACCTATTGCAATGGGTCTTTTTTTCTCTCTCTCTTACTGCTTTTAAAGTCAGCAGGACAAGTGCAGAGGTGACAGCAGAAATACATACCTGTTTCTCTTCTTTGTCTGCTATTCACAATGATTTTATATGCAACAGAAAAAAGAGACTAGATACCTGTTTTTTTTTGTTTTTTGTTTTTTGTTTTTTGTTTTCTGAGTCCTGTATTCTGGCTTCCGTATCCCCCTCTTCTGACTTCAAGGGTGGGAAAATGTATCAACATCTCAGATGCCAGCCATAAAAGAGATGAGTCTGGACAGAGAAAGGACTCCTTTGGCAGCCAAATCCTGGGCATCAATAGCACAACAAAGCAAAGAGGTAAGAGAAGAATGGACTTCCTCAGATCTCTGCTGCCTTCTCCTTAGTGAGCTGCTATCCCCTGCATTTATCTGTGTTTATGAACTTCTATGAAAATGAATAACTGAAGTACCCACAAGTGCAGCAAGGGGGTAGCTTATCCCTCAGTTTAGAAAGTTGACGTGGATTGAATTTAGGGCAAATACCTTTTCCAAGTTATAAAGACTCACCTCTCCTGTTCTTCCACCAAGTATATTCATAGAATTACAGTAAATTTGCATAAGTTTGTGTCTTTGTCCCTTAGAGATCAGCTGCTTGGCCTCTGTCCACACTTTTCATGGGAGGAAACTGAGGCATGAAAAGTTTGATGGATGTTGCCAAAATGACAGCTAGTTAGATAAGGGCAGAGTCTGGACTGGAATCTAGGTCTCCCACTTCCTACCCTAGCTCTTAACCCAGTGCGCTATTTCCTGCCCTGCTCTATAAGTAGGACTTTTTTAAAAAAATGATTTCTCTCCAGCTTTTAGGTTGTCACAGGCTGTTAACTATTTTTTAAAGAATTTTAAAATAAAAGCTGTAGTTTTAGGAAATTGGAAGTCCATGTATTTCTCTTAGTGTTGTGGATTTTGTTTTTGTTTTTGCTCTTGTTTCATTTTTCCCTCATAATGAGGTGTTTTGTTTTGTTTTATAGAATGAAGCACTTGATAGACTCAGATCTATACTTAGAGAAAAGTGCTCTATAATATAAAATAATGGTTCAGGGCTTGGTGTTAGAGTCTCTTAGCTCTGGTTTGATTGGAGCTACACACCCCTTTGCTAATCATGTGACCTTGGGCAAGTTCCTTAATCTCTTAGAGCCTCCGTTTCCTTGTCCACAAAATTCTGGGCATAAAAACACTTTATCATAGGACTGTTGTGATGATTAATTGAGGTAAGGTATATATAATGCATTATTTGTATAGTCTTAGGCTCATAGTAAATACTCAATTAAATGTGGCTCTATGTGTGTGTGTGTGTGTGTGTGTGCTTATGTGTTTTTACACACATGTGTTTATGATCCAGGAACAACTTTTTCTACTCCTGTGATGCTACATTAGTCCTGATTGTGACCAATAGCAGTTTGTTCTCAAGGCATAATTATAAATATGTGTAAAAATTGGACACTTTGTAAGCAAACATAATAGCCTAACACCAGTTTGGAGATGCTATTTCAGCATTTTGAAAAGAGTTGTGGAGGAATATAGGCATTTCAGATAGTAAGAGGTATTATACAAAAAAAATTCATTAGCTAAATGATTAAGAAAGGCTGGCTTACACAAATTAAAAGGTTTTTTTTTTTTTTCTCTAAAAGATTTCTCAGAGTTTTTAACTGCTAAATGACATTGTGATTTCCAAAAATGGAATATATGACCAGGAAGCACTTTTTTCTTCAGACATCTAATGGACCTAGATAGTCATTTTAGGTAAAGCTGTTCTATTCTTATTCCAATTACATGGCCACAGTTCCAAACTCTTTTGGAAGGCTCTTGAGGGAATCACCTTGCAATTCCGTGGAACTGGCGCCTAGTTTTTGTAATATTTTTTTTTCTTTTCTTTTTTTTAAACCAAAACCAGAATAAATTTTCACCCTGAGATCTTATTTCCTTCTTTATTTTTAATTGTGGTAAAAACATACATAACATAAAATTTACCATCATAACCAATTTTTTTTTAAAGATTTTATTTATTTGACAGATAGAGACACAGCGAGAGAGGGAACACAAGCAGGGGGAGTGGGAGAGGGAGAAGCAGGCTTCCCGCGGAGCAGGGAGCCCGATGCAGGGCTCGATCCCAGGACCCTGGGATCATGACCTGAGCCGAAGGCAGACGCTTAACGACTGAGCCACCCAGGTGCCCCCCATCATAACCATTTTTAAGTGCATACTTTGTGTGGTGTAGTAGTAGTAAATGCATTTACATTGCTGTGCAACCAATCTCCAGAAATCTTTTTATCTTGCAAAAATGAAACTCTATACCCATTAAACAATTCCCCATTCCCTCCTGCCCCAGCCCCTGCCAACCACCATCTTCCTTTCTGTCTCTATAAATCTGACGACTTCTAGGTACCTCACATAAGTGGGATCATGCAATATTTGTACTTTTGTGATTGGCTTATTTCACTTAACATCAGTCAGCATAATTAACACTAGCTATTGCAGCAGACAAACCAGAAACCTTCACTACCTGACATATGACAGTTACTTTCTCACTCATACAGAGACCAGTAGGAGTCAGGGGATCCTCCTACATCTTAGGGTTATGCCCTTCAGAAAACGTGGACTCTAAGGTGATTGTGGGAGGGGAAATAAGGAATGGAGTAGACATCAAGACTCCTAACTGCTTTGGTTGGCCCTGAAGCAACCCCTGGCACGCCTTCTTGTAGTCCATTGGCTTAGCTTAGTTATATAGCACTAATCCATCTGGAGTGGAGGCTGGGAAATATAGGGGAACCCATGGAATTTAGGGGGCACTGACTTTGTGAGACATGTTTTATGAAGCACCATAGTGACTGTTATGACTTTGTTAACTTAATGTTTATTAAGTGGAGCACAGGATGCTGGCCAGTAAGTTGCAGTTCAGTAACAGACCACACGAGAAGCTGAAATAGAAAAGTTTATTACTCACAAGTCATGGAGGAAGGACAACTCGAAGGGCTGCATGGGGACATCAAGGCAGAGTGCAGAGAGAAGGCAGGACCTGGGGCTCATGTCTTTATTAGGGTGAGTGGGTAGAGTACTTTGGGGTTTCCCAGCTAGGTCTGGATTGATCAGTTCAAATCAAAGAGTTGGGTTTTGGTAAGCCCCACGGCAGTATTATCTAAGGGATGCATAAGGCATATGAGTGCTGGGAGGTAGGGGAGACTGTTGCAGTCACATCAGGAACTTGCATTTGCTTGTGATTCTGATGCTGCTATCCAGGACAAGAGCTTGCAGGAGAGGCTAATGTCAGTTTCAAGTCCCTACAGACTGCTTGGCTAAACAAAATGGATGTCGAGGCAGCAATTCTATGGATTAGTTTAGCTAAACTCTCAACACTATTTGAAAAATAATGATAAATATATGTGCATGATTTATTTAGTCCACAAAACTGGTGGACATAGGAATTCATAAATCTCTTGCAATAACTGTGTGGTGTGCCTCAGGATTTTGTGGACAAGATAGATTTCTAGTATTCATCATTAATCAGAACAATACTGTAATTTTAACTAGCAGATAATTAGAAGCATAGAACTTAGGACAATTTAATTTCCAGATAAGACCAGCACTGATATCAACAGATGAATGTATTTGTTGTTTTTAAAGTTCTCCAGAGAGAACATTAGTGGTGACATTTTCTCCCATAGCCACTCCTGTGATGAACTTAATTTCAGTTATTTTGATGTGGGATTTTGGAATTATTCCTTACTGTGTATTCTTTATTGCCTCTATTGTGCAATAAATTAAGCTTACCACTTTGATTTGAAATTTCCATGTTGATATAGTTGTTTTGACTAATTGATCGCGCCTTGAAGTTTTTTTTAATTAAAGGGATATTCATGAATTCTTATGTATACAACTGACTTAAATTCAGTTCAAAAGCCTATGACATATTAAATATTCAATAATGTATGCTTTATACCTTATGTTTCACTGTCCATAATAATTACGTGAAGACTATGCCTGCATTGTACCAAAACACTCAATTAAAAAGTGCTAAGGCTATGAAACTGATTGTTTAGCATCACACACATAGACAAACTAAAAAAGAGTTGTTTGAGTGACTCCAACTTATAAAAACTACTGAATTCCATCAAAACATATTATATATTGAAACACAGTGACAGCGCATAACACTATTGCCTTATGCTTTATTACAATGGCTAATTTTAGCCCCTAACATAGTTTCTGGTGGCCTTGTCTAACACGTTTGAGAAAAATAGATATTACTTTCCACCTTGCTGTGAACTCACTTGGGAAGCCTCAATTCCTTTTTCAAAATAGAGCCAATAACCACTTATTTCAAAAATATATTTTTGGCAACGACTGGAATTTATTTGAAACTATATTTCTACAGTAAGCATGAGGATCATCTTGCATTATCAGGTGTTCTTATGCATTTTGAACATACTTAAACTTATATATAATCTTTAATTAATACTAGATCAGGTCTTTATAAAATTATAATCCAGAGTTATGATTTACAAATCACTCAATTTTTTTGATATTAAATTCGGAGAGTGAATACCCATAATGGATGAGATGTATGCAGGGTTAGTCACAGAAGGTTTGCATAGAGGTAAAGATGTCTAGAAGATTCTCCAACATAAGGGAATATGGGGATCCAGACTTCCTAAGAGAAAGAGGAATAATAAAGTCATAGTTTTGACCAAATATATATGGATGAAGGAAAGAACAGAGTTCTATTGTATGATCTATTATAGGAGTTCTAATTACAATATGAAAGCTCTGTAGCTCTCATAGATTATTTTAAAAATGCATTTCTCAGCCAAAACTAAGCATTTTGGTTTCCAGTACATTCATTTTTGTCCTCCTTTCAGTTAGGCTGGCTCATGCTCATTTATTCACTTTTATCATTAAAGAAAAGAGAGCAAAATGACATCTCTCAATTTATGCAAAAGCCAGTGGTAGGAAAAAAATACTAAAATTCTTAGTCCATTAGCTTTCAGTTTGGGTCATCGCCAGCAAAAACACCCTATGTTCTTTATATCAAGTTATTTAAAATTCTTCCTTGGTGTTTTTCCTTAGGAATGTGTTGTTTTCCCAATACACTATTTTTTTTTTTTGCTAGAGAAAAATATGAATTAATTTCTTGCAAGTTCTGTGCATCGTTCCACTTTCATTTATATTAAATGCAGTCTATAAATCCTGCAGGTTTGTTTTGGATTGTTTATGGAAATATACTGGGAAGGAAAGGATGATTGCTAAGCTGGATTTCCGTAATGGAGTAATCAGATACTTTATCATAGAGTTCATTTTATTCCTTATTTATGATTTATAGTTGTTTCTTTAACTGCCTGCAAGGTACATGAAGGAGCATAAGCCAGAAAACTATGAAAACATACATAAATATTTATTCAAATGTGTTATTTTTCACCTGATAACCATGTTTTTTTTTTTTAAGTTTTCTGTATTGGAGCATATTTTTCAAAGCAACTCACTCAAGTTTCTTCTGTTTTGTTTTGCTTTTATTTGTTTTTGCAAATTAGTAGGGAAGAAACAAAAGTTTTATTCTCCCAGAAGTTGCACTCACTGCAACTTTATCACACCCTAAGCTGAAAAGCATGAGGATGTGATAATAATGCTGTTACTATTGTTTCCCAAGGAGCACAGGTGAGAGGCAAAGCAAGCAGACAATCAGGTCACACTCCAGTCTCACCTTCTACATAATCTGAAGCATAAAAAGAGCTTTGCACAGATCTGGAATTTATAATACCATTCTCAAAAGTCTGTGTGTGTAGGCGGGGGGTGTAGTGTGTGTGCACACACATGCCCACCTTTTATTCCTTAACAATCTCTCTAGGGATATTAATATTATGCCTAAACAATGGATTGGAAAGTAAAAAATTCGAACAGCTGCAAACACTAAATAACTGCTTTGACTCCAGTGCACCAGTTTTACTGGATTCATCATTGTTTTAATGTTGCTAGTATGAGCCAGAATAAGGAAATCTGTGGGCCCAGTGATAAGCCCAAACATCCCTCTCTCATTGATATCAAATGCAGACACTATGAAAGGTATATTAGTAACACTTATTCCAGACATCAGCTGGGTGGCTGTGTTAACAGTAGTAGTAAAGTGCTTGGGTTCTAGAGTCAGAACGCTGTGCTTCACATTATGGCTCTGCTCCTCTCTAGCTGTGATCCTATGTGAGTTACTTAACCTTTCTGGGACTCAATTTCCTCCTCTGTAAAATGTGAGTATTCTATCCTAGTTTTGCTGTTGGGATTATACGTACTAAACCATTCAACTATAAAATGTGTTAAAGAGCTTAGTACAATACTAAACACTTAGTACTCAGTAAAATTAGCTAACATTTGTATGTAATGTCTCACTAAAGATTTTACAGTTGACTGACATCAGTCATTATGTCTTTAATGAATATTAAAGCTGGGTATCCAATAATTACGTCTCAAAGAACAATGAGTCCATTCACATTGAAGACACACTGAAGGTGCTTTAAAGATGATAGACTATAGGGCGCCTGGGTAGCTCAGTTGGTTAAGCGACTGCCTTCGGCTCAGGTCATGATCCCGGAGTCCTGGGATCAAGTCCCACATCGGGTCTTACCTTATCTAAGGCAGAAACCTAGCTTGGCTCAGGGCAGACTCATTGTATGGGACAGACAGCTTATGAAATCTTTGTGACAGAAATCCCAAATTATATTATACATCAATTCATTTAACAACCAGAATTCCAAGGGAATGGAATTTGTTGGTTGTTTTTTGTTTGTTTGTTTGTTTTTGTTTTTAGAATGTTAAATGTATAATGCTTGAGTATCCACTGCTTAATATTTGTTATTTGGCTTTGAATGATGTATTTAATGGATGCCCATTTTCATGGAAACATGATCTGAGAGTATATATTTCAACACCGACAGCAGCAGCAGGAGCAGCAAAACAATTCCAGAGAGAGTTTGTATTCCCCAATACATGTGGACGTCAATAGCTTCATTTATTTGTTTGTCTACTTATTCATTAATTTGTTCATTTATTCATTCATTTATTTATGCATGCATACATGTGAGCAACCAAGCAATCTGGTCAAAGTCATTCTGTATTTTATGATGGTTGAGATTATAATCAGACTTTTCCATGGTAATAGTCAACACTAAAACTTAGCAGAGTGGCATCTATTTTCTAAGATAAGGGTAATAAACACTTTTGAACATGCAAGAGATCCGATAATATAATTACCATGAGGCCTTACTGAAGACTCTACTGGAGGCTGATATTCAGGCAATAAAGAGATGAGTAGAAAAACTACGGAGAAAGGTTGGTGTAGAACATTAGGAGTGTAGGGCTAAGAATGTAAGGCTCTGATTGCAGGGCTACCATCAGAAGACTAAGTATTAAGATTTCAGGACTAATAGGCAGACCGATGTGGGAGTTCTGAAAAATCTAATAACAGAAGTAGAAAGATCTTTTAATCTGCTAAAATTGATGGTAAAGGAGAGAGGAAATGGGATTGCAGAAAATCATTCTATATACTAACTTAATTACTGTTCATATAACATTTTGAAAGGAGCTATGTAAGTAAATAAGTGGACAATTCTAATAAACCACTGCATTGGTAACTGTGTTGGGAAACAGTATAAATTATAACTTATATAAAGGGCAATTTAGTAATATATAGCAAAGATTTAAAAAGACACATATTCCTTGACTTAGAAATTCCATTCAAAAATTTATCCTGTAAACTCCAACATGGGTGAAATGATATATATACAGTTAATTATTGTAGCATCATTTGTAAGTGAAAGATTAAAAACACCAAAATGTCTATCAGTAAGGTACCAATGAAATAAAAATGTAAAAGCACCCATTGGAGAGGCAAAGAAGGGTAGGAAATCGTATGTGCTGATAAGGATAGGAAATTGTATGTGCTGAAATGATGTCCAAGGTAGAGTAAATGAAAAACGGAAATGAGAAGAAGAGTTCATGCTACCATTTGAAAAAAAAATGTAAAAAATGCTTGTATGCATATTAAATATCTCTAGATGCATACCTAAAAACTTCATAGCAATTTACTTTAAAGGGGAGAACTGGGTGTTAGGATTAGAGGTGGGGAGGGAAGTTCATTTTAGACCTTCTTTAGACCTCATTTTTAAAGGTTGTAGCATTAGTATTTATTACATTTAAAAATGAACTAAATGTAAATAAAAGAAAAACAAGAAGTATTCATCTCTGTCATTTGTGACCTCAGTGAAAATGGCTCGTCGGAATGGTTTGAATGGAGTAGATTGAGAGGAAAATGGGGGTTGAGGAATTAGAGAAAGGACAATAGACACATGGACATCTTGTCAATAGGTTTATTTGTGCTTAAAGTTATACATGAGGGCAATAGAGTTATAGGTAATAGATAAAGATAGACCGTAAGATAAATATAGATAATGGAAAAGATTGATAATACCCCAATATATTTTCATGGTAATGGGGGATGATCCAGTATCTAGGATGTAAATTTTACCCAAAATAATGACTTTGGTTTTGAAACATTAGATTTTTTTTTTTCTGATAGGAATTATATATAAGGACTTACTCTCTATTAAGGCCACTCCTCCTTGGTGGCAATAGGAACACTTTATCTGTATCTATTTCTTTTTTTTTTTTTTGCATTTTTAAAATTTTACTATGTTATGTTAATCACCATACATTACATCATTAGTTTTTGATGTAGTGTTCCATGATTCATTGTTTGCGTATAACACCCAGTGCTCCATTCAGTACATGCCCTCTTTTATCTGTATCTATTTCTGTAAAGAAAGGGGGCAGAGAGGATAACTGAGTAGATGGAACAAAGCCACATGATCATGGGAAAAGGCAGTCCTGGTGGGGCTGGCAGGTAGCATGGTATATTATCTCTACCCTCCTGGTCTTGTTACTTTCAGAAACCACCAATATTCTTAGTATGTGGTGCTTGGGAGAGCTGAAGGGAGGAGCAAGTGACAGGATATTCTGTAGGTCTAGCCCTACAGAACAAATGGAATATTGTTATTGTGTGAAAAGAGAGAGATGGAAAAGAGTTATGAAATATTCCCATTTCAAGATCTACAATTATGTGGAGATTTATTTTGCCTTCCATTCCAATACATATTCTACTTTTGTAGTTTATCTGTAACTTTGGGGAAAATTTATTTTGTTTATTGCATCTGCCTCTCACCTCCTGCTCACGCTGCGGTTCACACCCAACCCAAGCTCTGGCCACCTACACCCAAATGTCTTCTCTCTTCCTATCCTTGTTTGATGTACTATTCTATGGCTTTCTATTTCCATCAGGTGAAAATTATTCCACTTTCTCACCAATGGGCTCTCTACCTTCTTCTGCTCCAACTTCATTTTTTAGAGCTCTCAATTGACAATACAGACAAGTAGGTGGAGTTATTGCATATTGTTTTGGTAGATGAATGACTAGAAATTCTAGCACCTACAACAGGGGCCTGTGAGTTGAACACAGGGTCAGCCAATGTTATTTAAAATAATGAATAGTGCTCACTTCGGCAGCACGTATACTAAAATTGGAACAATACAGAGATTAGCATGGCCCCTGCACAAGGATGACATGTACAGTAATGAATAATACAATTTCAAGAGAAGTAGATTTTGGTTTAATTTAAGGCAGCTCTTTTAACAGAGCTGCCCAATGCAGAACAGACCAGACTTTTCTTTCAAAATACACAGGGTTTTCGTTCGGGTCACCTAACTCCCAGTTTGTTACAGTGGGATTTCTTCTTTAGATAGGCAGTTGGTCTGAAGATGTCTAAAATCTTTCTAAATCTTAACAGTTTATGATCATTGGATTCATTCTCTACTTATCATTGAAGCCCATTCTTATGTCTGCATTGCTTGTGAAGAAGTCGACTTACTTGTAGGAGAGTGATTCACTTTTTAATAAGATACTAGTTCTATATAAAAATCAAAATAATTTCGTCTTTAAAAAAGTCAAACTGCCTAGGTATTCAACCAGCTTTTGCCAGAGGGGTTTTTTTGAAATGAGCTGAGACAGAGGCACATGACTGCACAGGGCCTCTAGCACAGCAAGGGCAACCAAGATAAGAGACAACTTGCACAGCTGTGCAAAAGAAGGGAGAGGTACTGGTTCCAGACCTGCTCCAGAGAGAAGCTCAAAGGTACTCAGCACTGGCAGAACAAAGAACCTCAGGAGGGAAGCTTTGCTCCAAAAGAGAGGTTTTTGCTTCAGGAGAAGACTGTGCTAGGAAAAGGAGACTGACTGTTTGAAACTCAAAAAAAAAAAAGAAGAAGCTGATCTCATGGCTCTGAGCAAAATAGTGAGTAGAAAAGAAATATTAACTTGAATCCAGCTGAGAGACATGGATCAAAGTAAACCTGCATATCTAGGAAGAGAAATGACTGTTTCTTGTACTTATCTTTCGCCTGATTTTCCTTTGTTTTTATTTTGTATTTTTCTATTATTTACAGTTGATAAATATGCTTTGAAACTATGAGCCTTTTTTTGTTTTTTCTGTATCATTCATATTTAATTCTAGGAACATTTATGGAATGTCTCTTATAGAGTAGACACTATATAAGGTGCTACAGTTTAGAAATAACAGGGCATGGCTCCTTCCCATATGGGAGCTTGATGGGATAGCCACACAAGTCATAGTAATAGCAGGGAGTGGTTAAAAAGTAATAGGTTTTGGAATAAGATGGGCTAGAATTTAAATTCTGATTATATCACTTCTTATCTATAAGGACAAAGAAAAGTAAAATGAATTCTAATCTTCAGTTCTCTTATCTGTAAAATGTGGATATGTCTCATGGGTTGTTTTGAAAATTAAATGAGATTATATATGTTATTGACTGAATTGGATCCCCCCATGTTTATATGTTGAAACTCTAATTCCCAGTGTAACTCCATTTGAAGATAAGGTCTTGAAGGATTAATCCATTTATTTGTGGGGAGAAAGGCAGAAGTATTTCTAGCAAAAAACATGAGGAAACATACTTGGGAGATTTCATTCACTAAACTGAATGCTAAAAGATATGGTTGGAAAGATCCAGATCTCAGTTGTAAATGTTAGGCTGCACGGGTATCTCATTTCCCTCTAGGTCCATTCTTTACTTTTTTTCTGTCTTGCTTGCTACCTCATGAGTTGACCTGTAAGGACTGTAGGTAGAGGTTCTTATGCCTTTTGGCTTTTCCAGCCAGTGGAAAGCTGCAAGAAAATACCAGAGGGAAATGGAGAAAGAGATCAAGACATATATTCCTCTGGTTTCCTCTCTGGGAGGTAGTCTCCCACTGACTCTATTCATTGATTAATAATCACTACTACATATAGGTTGACCTATTCTAAGTCTCTTTCTTCCTAGGCTCTCTTCTTTACTTTGTTGCTTTGAGCCTAAGGGTGGCAACGAATCTTCCTTTGAGACTCCCAGATTCTCACGTTGTCCCTTTGTAATTTTCCATGTCCTGTCTATACCATTGTGATTCTTTCTTTTGTAAAAACACACAAACGAAAACTGTCCTAGAGTTTTCCTGATTTGAGTATAATCTGTTTGCCTTTTAGAACTTTACTGGTAAGTATTGATTTCTGTATTAAGACTCTACTCATTAATTCATTCATTTAATCTATCATAAACATCTGTTGAGAGCTCATAAGGGTGCTGCTAAATGCTATCTCTGGTCTCAGGGAGTTTAAAGTCTGGTGTGAGATATATACAAGTAAATAGCAGTAACAAAAGAGCATAATAGATGTTAAAATGAAGAAAGTTTAAGGTGCCTAGGACTACATAGCAATGATGCCTGACCTGAACAGGATTTGAGTAACAGTATGCAATGTGAGATTGGCACAGTAGAAGATAATACAGAAATTCAGTACATAACAAGATGGTACTACATTCTAGCAATGAAAATGGATGACAGGGAGCGAAACATTGTAGATCTAGCTGTATATATTTTGTCTAAATAATTAGTCATAGAAGCACTATGGTGAGAGTAGTCCATAGACTTGGCCAGGACTGATCTGGATGTGGTCCTTGTTTTAGATAGATTTAGGGATAATCTGACCTCATTAGATGAAATTAATTTTGGTCCTTTTTAAAAAAGTTGAGGTAAAATTGACATACAACATTATATTAGTTTTAGGTGTACAACATAGTGATTTGAAATTTGTATATATTGTGAAATGATCACCACAATAATTCTAGTTACCATCCATCACTATACATTGTTACAGAATTTTTTTCTTATAAACTTTCGGGATTTATTCTTAGCAACTTTCAAATATACAATACAGTATTCTTAACTATAATTTCCATGCTGCACATTACATCCCCATGACTTATTTATTACTGGAATTTTGTACCTTTTGACTTCCTTTACCCATTTTGCCCACCATTCACCCCCTACCTCAGACAACCACCAATTCGATGAGGTTTTTGTTTTGTTTTTTAGATTCTAGATATAAGTGAGATTATATAGTATGTGTCTTTCTCTGTCTGACTTATTTCACTTAGCATAATGCCTTAAGGTCCATCCATGTTGTTGCAAATGACAAGATTTTGTTCCTTTTTTTTTTTTTTACGGCTGAAATAATATTCTTGTGTGTGTGTATCAGCTCTTTTCTATCCATTCATTCATGGATGGACACTTAAGTTGTTCCATGTCTTGGCTATTGTAAATAACACAGCAAAGAATACGGGGATACCTGTGCCTTTTCAAGTTGGTGTTTTCATTTTCTCCAGATAATTACCCAAATGCAGAATCGCTGGATCATATGGGAATTTGATTTTTAATTTTTTGAGAAAATGCCATACTTTTTCCCATAGTGGCTACATCAATTTATGTTCCCATAAACAGTGCACAATGATTCTTTTTTCCACATCTTTGCCAGCACTTATTTCTTATTTTTTCAATAATAGCCATTCTAACGGGTATGAAGTGGTATCGCATTGTGGTTTTGATTTTAATTTACTGGATGATTAGTGATGTTGAATGTCTTTTCATGCACCTATTGGCTATGGCTTTGGAAAAATGTCTATTGAGGTTCTCTGCCCATTTTTTAATCAGATTATTTTATGTTATTGAGTCACATGAGTTCCTTATATATTTTGCATATTAATTATGTATCAGATATATGATTTGCAAATATTTTTTCCCATTCATCAAGTTGCCTTTTTATTTTGCTGATAGTTTCTTTCGCTGTGCAGAAGCTTTTTAGTTTGATGTAGTCCCACTTGTCTAGTTTTATTTTTGTTGCCTTTGACTTGGCATCAAATTTAAAAAATCATTACAAAGACCAATGTCAAGGAGCTTACCACCTATGTTTTCTTCTAAGAGTTTTATAGTTTCAGGTCTTATGTCCAAGTCATTAACCAATTTAGACTAAATTTTGAGTGAATTTTTGTGTGTGGTGTGAGATAGTGGTCCAGTTTCTTTTTCTTTCTTTCTTTCTTTCTTTCTTTCTTTCTTTCTTTCTTTCTTTCTTTCTTTCTTTCTTTCTTTCTTTCTTTCTTTCTTTCTTTCTTTTTTTTTTTTTGCATGTGGCTGCCCAGTTTTCCCAACACCATTTATTAAAAAGACTGTCTTTTTTTCCCATTGTATATTATTATCTCCTATGTCATAGATTAAGTGACCATATAAGTGTGGGTTTATTTCTGGGCTCTCTATTCTGTTTTATTGATCTATGTGTCTGTTTTTGTGCCAGTACCATACTGCTATGATTACTACAGATTTGTAGTATATCTTGAAATCTGGGATTGTGATACCTCCAGTTTTGTTCTTCTTTCTCAGGACTGCTTTGACTATTCAGGGTCTTTTATGGTTCCATATAAATTTTAGGGCTGTTCTATCTCTGTAAAAAATGCCATTGGATTTTTGATAGGGATTACATTGAATCTGCTGATTGCTTTGGGTAGTAAGGACATTTTAACTATGAAGTCTTCCAATCTACGAGCATTGAATATCTTTCCATTTTTTTGTGTCATCTTCAGTGTCTTTCATCAGTGTCTTATAGTTTTCTGTGTACTGGTCTTTCCCCTCCTTGGTTAAATTTATTCCTAGGTATTTTATTCTTTTTGATACAATTGTAAATGAGATTGTTTTCTTAATTTCTCTTTCTGATATTTCATTACTAGTGTATAGAAATGCAACAAATTTCTGTATATTGATATTGTATCCTGAAACTTTATTGAATTCATTTATTAGTTTTAATAGTGTTTTAGTGGTGTCTTTAGGGTTTTCTACATATAACATCATGTCATGTGCAAGTAGTGACAGTTTTACTTCTTTCTTCTTCTTTCTTCCAATTTGAATGATTTTTATTTCTCTTATCTAAGTGTTCTGGGTTGGGCTTCCAATACTATATTGAATAAAAGTGGCAAGAGTAAGCATCTCTGTCTTGTTCCTGACCCTAGAGATACAATGGAAGACATAGAGTGAAACATGGTGGCTATAGGTGTACACATTTTGTTTAAGGAATTGGTCACAAAAACCCTATGGTAGGAGTGGTCCATAACCTTGGCCTGAACTGATCTGAATATAATCCTTGCCTTAGATGGTTTTTGGATAATCTGACCTCATTTGATGAAGTCATTTTTGGTTCTTAATTGTTGAAGGAGGTCTAGGCAATGATGTGTAGTTGGAATGTGCAAATGGAAGTCATCTTGCTTTTAAATTTGTCTTCTATACCTCAGAAATAATATTTTGATTTCCATTCCTCATTGTTTTTCTCTCTTCTCTTTTTCATTTAAAAATTTCTCAAATGGCTAATGCTTGTATTAGTCAGGGTTTTTCAGAGAAATAGAACCAATAAGATGTAGGTATAGATTCTTATTTTAAGAAATTGGTTCCTATATTGGGTCAGTAGTGGGGCAGCTAGTAAGTCTAAAATCTGGAAGGCAGATCAACAGCATGTAGTCCTAGGGAAGAATTAATGCTTCAGTCTAGAATCTAAAGGCAGACCAGAGACAGAATTCTTCTTCCTTAAGGGACCTCAGTCTTTTCTCTTAAGGCCTTTGACTGACTGGATGAGGCTCACTCACATTAAAGAAGATAATCTGGGAACTAGAGAGCATCATGCTAAGTGAAATAAGCCAATCAGAGAAGACACTTATATGATTTGACTCGTGTGGAATTTAAGAAACAAAACAGAGGAGCATAGAGGAAGGGAGGGAAAAATAGAACAAAACATAATCAGAGAGGGAGACAAACCGAAAGAGACTCTTAACTATAGGAAACAAATTGAGGGTTGCTGGAGGGTAGGTGGGTGGGGGGATGGGGTAACAGGGTGATGGGCGTTAAGCAGGGCATGTGATGTAATGAGCACTAAGTGTTATATACAACCAATGAATCACTGAACTCTACTTCCGAAACTAATAATACACTGTTAGTTAATTGAATTTAAATAAAAAAAGAAGATAATCTGCTTTACTCAAAGTCTACTGATTTAAACATTAATTACAGTTTAAAAAATGCCCTCACAGCAGCATGTAGACAAGTGTCTGACCAAACAACTGGGTACAATAGCTAAGTTGACACATAAAATTAACCATCACAATAAATGTACATGACCTCCATATCTTCTCCCCCTGCTCCCTCACACAGCCTTTAGCAACTCACATTCTAATTTGTTGCTAGCCTGAAACACAGCTTTCTCAAAGGGCATATAGGATTTCCTTATTAGTAAGTCTGGCGGCTTTTTAACTACCTTAGACCCTTTGGTAACATTGGTGTGCATGTGGTTCCTCGTGGAACCACTCCTTTCCTTTTGATTTCTATACAATGTCAGATCTTTCTTCCTATCTGTTTCACCAGTTGTGAGTATTCCCCAAGGCTTAGTTATTCATTTTGAGTTTCTTTCTAATTCTTATTTTTGGAGAGCACATTTATTATACTGATTTCCGTGTTCAGGTTTGTGTCTATGACTTCTGAATTTCCTTATATTATGATCGCTCAGCTAGGAGGTGTCTTTGCTTTTTTACACTTCTTCATCCAATTACTAATGAAATTATCTCTGTTTTTTCCTATGGCTTTTGGCTGTCTCCTCTATCTCATAAAATGTTAGACAATTCCTTATCAAAAATTTTTATAATATAGCTCTTCTGATCTAAAATCACCATCACTCTTACTTTGAATATAGGCTATCCTACCAACTTCCCAAGGCCTTTCATAATTTTGTCAACTGTTTGATCTTTTATCCTTTACTTTCCAACATGTTCTGATTCAGCAAATCTACTCATGGTCATCAAATTCATTTTATCCCATCCCAATTAGGTAATCCTTTTGTGCTGGATGCTTGGAATACAAAAATAAAAGAAAAATACAAGGCATGTCCCTGCCCTTCACATATGGACAGTAGCAGATCATACCACACATGCAGGAAGTAGGTGGAGAGCTTACCTGCATACAACTCATGCTAATACAATTCAGCCCATGACTAGGTATTTTAGTAGGTTATATAATCCAGTTTTAGTGGACAAATGACTTATTTGATGGGGGAGTAGGGTCTAATATGAAGGTCAATAGAAGCCAAGGATCAATGTGTGACCCTAAAAATAAACCATTGGCTTCTCTCTTTCTCACACAAAATATCAGTCTTCACTAGCCCCATGTTGTTTTAATAGGTTAAAGAGAGCCAGCTTTGCAACAGCCCTAGAGGGATTAAGCTGAACTTCAAGGGTGACAGTTTATGGACAGCTATTTAAATTGTATAGCTCTATATATGCAATGATACTCAAGTCAGAGAAAGCTCTGCTCTTCCTCATCTGTTTTCAGGAAGGATTCCCTCATTTAGAATCCTTTACTTCTGCCAAGCATGTAAATTTAACCTATCTTTTACAGTTCTGCTCAAGAATGGTTTCTTTAGTGAAGCATTTTCATTTGTTATTTCTTGATTAGTCTAGCTGTCATTGATCTTCTCCTGTAACTATACATTTAATATATTATTCAATAACTTTGCTACTATTTGCAACTGTTTTATATGTTAGTCTTATTTGTTCTAACTAGGTGGTAAGTACTCTTTAGGGCAGGGGCCATGTCTTGTATTTATTTTTATTGTCTGACATTGCTAGGATAATGGTTAGAGGGTAGTAGATGCTCAACAAATTCTTATTAGCTAATTTTTCTTCTGTTTGGGAGAAGTGGGAAGAAGTATAGAACACTTATTGCATATCTAATGTTGCAGGCACAGTGCTAGCACATTTTATATAAATATATGTATATGATATAATTATCATAAAAGCACAGTGAAGAAGATATATATATATGTATATAGTATAATTATCATAAAAGCACAGTAAGGAATATATATATATACACATATATATATACACACACATATATATACACATATATATATACACATATATGTGTGTGTGTGTGTATAGTATAATTATCATAAAAGCACAGTGAGGAAGATATTCTTATTTTCCAGTTCTCAGATAAAGAGCAGAGATTTCTAGAGGTAAAATAATTTGGCCAAGATTACAATAATTCATCACTGTCTGATATAATCTTTGAGTTTAGATCTGTCTGAATTTAAAGCCCATGTGATCCCCAATCCACTCTCCTATCTCCTTATTATACACAGTTGCTATAGTAGATGCTGTGATACAATGTCCTGATTCGCCTTCCAGGACTGAGGCACTCATTCTTCCAGGAGCTGGGAGTATTGGTGGTTGAGGGCATAAGCTGTGCTCTTCTGTGGGACTTGTCCCCAGCTGAAGAGAGCAGCCTCACTTGAGAGGATGCCTCGGTCCCAGGAGCAGTCTATATCCAGTGACTGGTCCCTGTTGGGACTACTGGGAGTGGCATTCCAACCAAGAGCTCTCCGTAGAAATGACTATGGGAGGACTACATTATAGTTCAACTTCTTCCTCTACCTAATCCCACTTTCTTTACTATGCCACCCCCTATGTTTATCTCAGGAGCTCCCCTTCAATAAACTTTTCCCATGCAAATCTCTGCTCCTTAAATAACTGACCTGGCAACCTCTGTCATATCACAAGCTAGATGGTTATCAGAAGACTGTGGCATGTTCTTATCTGTTACTCATGCAGCAAACTAAAAATTATTTCAGAAAGACTTCCAATACAGACTATAGGTGATAAAGTTTTCTGTAAGGTATTACTACTACTGTATTTTCCTCGCTCCTGGCTTCTAATTCCAAGCAAAAAAAAAAAAAAAAAAGTTTTATTTTTATTTTTTTTACCATGAACAGGGCAGCATAGATTTTGTTGTCCTACTGTAAAGCAACTCTCTTAAACTCATGCAAATTATACAACTGTTAGGGTTGACAATATCTGTGAGCAATTTTTTTTCAGAAAATGGAAGTATGATTCTAGTTCAAATCATCTGAACTACCCAGAACACATGAGAGAAATTCTTTTGGCTCACTGCAGTTATAAAATATACTTTCACTGGTCCTAAATTTACCTTTCACATGGCAAATTATAAAAGCAATCTCTAAGTCATTGCTTGTGAATCTAATGATCCTTTGATTTCAGCTCTTTCATGCTTTTGTTATATCAGAGGAATAGAACACTCTCATTGTACCTGAATACTGCTATGTATATGTGGCGACTGTTGGGATTATGACTGGAATATTATTAAAAGCGGAAGAGTCACTTTTGGTTTTTAGTCACTATATAGAGCACAGCTTACTGATAGAAGTTAGCTGGTGATTATTAGGGCACCAAAATTTGAACACAAGGGAAAAGCAGAAATGTGTCCTGAGATATCATTTTCTGAATCCTTAGAGAGCAATGTAGTTTGCCCAGACACAGCCTCTCTCTTGGGAAAATGTGGGACAAGAAAAAAGACTGATGTAATTGGGAAGTCAAAAACATCCTTCCACCTGTAGGAACTCAACTCCTGGGCATTTAACTAAAATACAGTGAAGATGAATAGAGAAGAAGGCAAAAGAGTTAACCTAAGTGTATGTGTTTCTACAGTTATTGATTCTGTTTACTATATTCTCCATGTAGTTAAATGGAGCTGAAGAAAGCCATGATAAATTTACCTCCCGTTGCGCATTTCTATTTAATCTGAGAGCTTCTGATATTTCCTAGCTGGTAACTTGATGATCCCAGGACTTTAGGTTTTATTTTGCTGAGATTTGGGGTTATGTATTCTGCCTTTTCCTCTCACCATTTCCCTTCCCAGCCATCCTACAAGAGCTCACAGCTGCGCTGCTATCCTTCGATACTGCATCACCAGCCGTCACAGCCAAACTGTAATACATAGCAATCCCATTCCATGTAGCATAACTGGTAATCAGATTCAGTATCAGTGAGGGGAAAATAATAGAGGGGCTCATTGTGCATGATTGTATGCTAGACAACATAGAACAAAGGGTACCTCTCTGGCTTGGTTATTGCCGCTAGAGCTCATAGCTCTAAAACTTTCGGCACCTTGTTCAGAAGCAAGAAAAGAGCCAACAGAAGCTCTGGGAAGCAGACGGGGGTGACAAGCATTAATAGTGCCATTATCTCAAGTTAATGCTAAGCTGATAAAATATTTGGCCATGGCCTAGGCTTTTATTTCCCATGGAAATATGGGTTCCGAATACCACAATCTATCACAGAATCTCAAGGGGACTGCACATTTTGTAATGTATTAAATTCATGTAAACTGCCACTATGAAGACAGGAAATCTAATTTAGAGGAAAATATTCCAGCATAATAAGGAGGCTAAACTGAGGTGGCCACATTAGGGACACACTGGCTTTCTGGCTGACTATTTTCTTAATCAAAGAACATGTCAGTGGGAAGGCCACCAAAAATGATATGGGATTCAGAGCTGTCAGTTATTAGATGCACACAACAGGTAAATTAATATTTGGTGATAGGCTTCTGGTGCTTGGGGCTTGACAGCTTATGCAATGCCACTTTGGCGCTACAAATAAGGGGAGATCAGATTCTTTGTCATAGTCAACCAAATATCACTATTCTCAGGCGTCACTAGGCTGCTTAAGAATCTACATTAACTCTTTCAGACCATCAGCAGCCTCTTTAGATTTTTTTTCCCCTAGAAATGCATCAGTTACTGTGAGAATTAGTTGAAATAGATGCTTGCCTGTAGTTTCTGTATTATGTAATCAGGGCTCTGAGCTGGAAGACTCTCCACGTGCCTAGAGAGTTAAGAAATTGCCTCAGATCAAACTTCTTGCCAGTGGCAGAGGAGAAAATGGAACTCATTTCTCTTCCATCAAATGAGATATACCCCCCACCAAAAAATAACAATTTGTGAAATACTTTGATATACACACTCTACTTTGGGCATAATCAAACTGTGAGCAAAATGGAGGTACATTTTATAAGTGAGGAGACAAAGCTGCAACAGTAAAGTGACTTACTTGCCTAACATCAGGCAAAGTTGGAATTGTTGTCTGGTTCTAGTGATCCTGGGCTTTGTGCTCTCTTCACCATATTGTATACTGCTTGTATTAAAACCAAGATGGTTTGCTGATAAATTTTCCCTTAGATTAGTACAGTTCCCTTATTCATCTGCTCTTTTCCAAATTAAAAAAATATATATTAATAGGTCTACATTTTTTTTCCACAAGAATCTTAGTGTGATGTAACTCAAGTTTAAATACAGGCTTAATCAAGTTCTTCTCTTCCTCCTCCTTCCCCAGCAACTCCTCCCTTCTCCTCCTCCCTCCACCCCTCCTCTTCCTCCTCCATCTTTTTATAAAGGGAAAACAATACTTCCTAAAGATTAACTTGTCCATTTTGTGCTTGCTTCCTGCTTCATTCCTTCTAGAATGTATATATAGTCTTTATTCTTTATTTGCACATCATTTAATGTCTATTAACTTCTAAAGGTTATTGAGTCTTACAGACTGTTCTTTATATAATCATTGTTCAGGTCAAATGCAAATGTGGTTGTTATTTTTGCAGCCATCCAGAAAAAGTAAAGATGAAAATTACCATTTTTATTTTTTAATATAAATGAGTGACATCGCTTACCATAACTGTCAGGAGCCCTGTATTACACGCTATCAGATTACACCACAAAGAGGCCAGAATGCTCATATTAAGCTCTAGTTCACTGAATTCTATCAGTCATCAGTTATGAAGGGACAATTTCCCCACAAGGGCCTGTTTAGAAAATGAACCCTTTCCTATTTAGAAGCTCTAGCTTAGACTACATTACCATCAAGGCCGCTAATGATAAGATTTAATGGACACTTAAAAAAAATTTGCTTAGATAAAAGCTCCTGTAATTGTTTTTAGACAATTCAAGTGGATTCAAGCCTGGCGGCATCCTTTTTTTTTTTTCTTTTAAGTGAGAACCTCTGATACAGAAAATATTCTATGAAGATAGCACTATGTCATATCTTATTTTGAACAGGATTGGGCATGTTTGAAAGGGTGTAGCAAGCCAGGCACTTTACTGGTAAGACTGAGAAAGAATGTTCTGATCTCTTCCAAATTAAACTTTCAGGTGTGTTACCACCCACTCCCTCTACCTCACCTCCAAGTTCTAGAAGATTAACCAAAGCTCAGGCAGGTAGCTATAACATTGATGGAGTTTCCTAGGTTGTTGCTATTCCTAGGGTCCCCGAGGAAGCATCTAACTACAGCAGCAACAAAAACATTCCTAAGACACGCTGGTGTTTGTTTGAGTCTCAGCAGGTGGAACAGTGGGGGCTACCATAAGAAGAAGTTTAAAGAATATTCTTAGGCTTGATAAGTTTGAATAAACATTAGGCAATGTTTTGTGCTTCAGAAGCAAATTCTAGATTGGAAAACAGTCTATCCAAGAGTCTGACCATTGAATTGACCAACAGAATCCATTATGGTGGGGTTGCATTCACACAGCGTACTTACTCTATATGCTCAGTTAAATGCAATGCACATACCTGCATCACACACACACACACACTAATCAATTTCATAATTACCCATATTTCACCTGGCATTCTACTTGATGTAGAATACCCCTATGGGAGTGTATCGTGAGAACATAGTCCGCATAGCCCTCTCCTAATGCAAGCATCTCATGTTATGAGTGTGCTTCTTGTGATTGAAAAGCACATTCCTATTCAAAAGGTCCCTTAAAAATGCATGCACATTATTTCATCTGATGTCCAGACAAAGAAATAGAGATCTATTGTTATAGTGAAAGAAAAATTGGTTGTGCTGGACATACTTAGAGAGGGTATGATACTAGCACTTTGTAGGTGAGTGAAGAGATTCTCAAAGGTAAATATCACTCTGGAACCCCAATTCCATCTAAGATATTGCTCTACTCTGATGATGTTCCACTCCACATACTTAACTATGATGTTTAAGAATTGCTTATTAAAGCAAATACAAGAATGCCATTGAAAAACACTTAATCCATAGGTCACATTAGATATAGCCCCCCTTTCTATTACATACTGCCAAGGTAAAATAGTAAAAAAAAAAAAAAAAAAAAAAAATCCAAAATGTGGGTGCTATTTTCTTCAACTTCTCCTGGACTGATACCTACAGAGCTCATTTGCTCATTAATATCTCATTTGATATTAATAGGGTATTTCTGTCTCTTGAATCCATACACACTGAAACACATAAACGTACACACCATACCTTAATTAAATAGTTCTGTCTTAAATGAACTTAGAAAATGTTAAAAATAATTAAATAATTCAAAAGACAAGCATGTACTCAAAATAATTATTGCTGGAATTCTTTCCTATGGAATTATTCTATAAGGAGAGTTATGAGCCAAAGATCAATCTTGTGTGGCTCACAGGAGACTCTCTGGCTGGTATCTTAAGATAAGTAGAAAGTAGCATAAGTAGAAACATGTAATACAGGACTCTCTGGAAGATGAGCTTTTCTTGTTTGCATAAATCCAGCACCAGAACCTGCACTGCAATTATCAGGGGTCCCTGCCAGTTCAGATAGCTGCAAGATTTAATGCAAACAGTGAAATGATCCATTGGGATGGCTTAATCCATACTATAGAATGAGTATTATAATTGTTCCATTGTTAAGCATAGTCATATGTAGCAGATTAGAAAACATATATTTTTCTATCATTCTTCATTAAAGAATTGGAGAAAACCATTAGGTAGTTCTGTTCAAGTGAATGAACTCAGTGTGAATTCAGTCCAGATGCCTCCTGTTTTTGCAATACCTAAATTCTGCTCATCTTCCTCTGTCCGTCTCCATATAGTTTCTTGTATCACACGTCTGTGCTTGGGCATCGCTTTTTGTCTGCTAGGACCATTATCACTATTTGCACATTTTTAACATCTACATGTAATCACTGAAAGTTCACTTCATATATCAAGCATTTCTTGATTATTTTGCTAAAAGGAAGTTTTGTTTCTTCTAAATAAATTCTAAAATCTAGTCAATCCCTACTACCCAGGAAGGACATGCCTGCTTGCTTTGTCCTGTGCCTTTCTCTAACACAAGTCTTATGCTCTTGCATTTTCCAGTGCTATGTTTTTGGTCCCACTGCAGCCAGAAAAAGATACCATTATAAAGTTAAGAATATTTATAAAGAGAAGTTGAATATATTTTTTGCCCATGCCAAATTCTCTTCGGCCTTTTTGCTTCTAATATTAATAAGAAGGCTGAAAATTTGACCCCAGAATCACTGTTATCTGTGGTAAAGAAAATAACCATTAAGGAACTCAGAAAACAGAAAAGACTGTCCATTATCAACTGCTGCTACCAAGAAATCTTTGGCATTCTGGAACCTTTATTAAGAATCTTAAATCTCTAAGGAATAGGTTTGTAGTGTTACAATTTTCTGTAGCATTTAGGTTTTAGAAATATTTCCCAGTGGGTTTGTTCTGCCTACCCATTTTTATCTTCTATTTCTAGGGGAAAGTGACATTAAAGATGTGAAAAAAGTTGGATTTCTAACTGGGCTTCCAGTTGCTTTTTGACACTGAATGGGCAGCAATGCTGTGAAAATGAAACTCCTCTCCTACGTCTGAATTTCCGCTAGGCCTGGTGGTAGGGACTGGAGATAGAATCTTCCATAATAAAGGGAAGGGATGCTTGGACACAAGATGGGAGGGGATCTTGCCCAGAGGTTGCATCTAGTCCAAAGTCATTCACACAATTCCTTGAGACAAAAAGGTAGAAAATCCAAACCTGATACAAAAGCAAGCTCTAATGATCCCAGCAAGGAATTTGCTCTGTGGTCTGTGAGAACCTTCTTCTTCACCTTTTGAGTGAGATGGACCAGAGGCAGTTTTCACTGCTTCAGATCTGGCATGATAGCAAGGCAACCGTCAGTTGTGAAATTGGACAATTTTGAGGATCATGCTGTTTGTATGTTATAGAACTATCTTCTTCCAAGCTCCAGTCATTGGGTCAGGTACTCCCTCTCTCTATGTCTTGGAGTAAACATTCCCAGGAAAAATCTGACACCTATAATAAAATATGCATATTTACATTCCTCTAGTTCCTCTAACATCTCATTGAAGCAAGTGTACTAAAGATCATTAAGCAATGATTATTGAAGGTTTCAAAGGCATGCGGTGCTAAACAAGAAATATTCACTTTCAAAGTCATGTGAGGAGCAAAATTGCTCCACACCTAAATTCTGAATATTTTTACCATATTGAGGACAACCTTCTCAGAATATCATTCACCCTGACTTCATTATTAAGTGTCAGCAATTCTCCTTGCTATTCTAAGAACTAAAATCAAACTTCAATTAAGAAACCAGAGCCTGTGGAAATGAGCAGGTTGGGTGATACATGTTTCTTCATTTCCAGCAACTATTGGATTTTCTCTTTTAGCTCAAAGAATGAGGAAGCAGGCGAATCTCCAAGGCTGAGCTTTTTGGGGTGAGGTGTTTCTCACAACTCTACACCTAATTATCTGTGTGTACCATCCACAGAGATTCTGAAGGTACTGCTATTGAAACTGACCTGGTAGGCATCCCAGGTCTTAAGGATGAATGAATAAATAACTTTGCTGAATGCTGCTGAATATGTGATAATGTAATTAGTATTCCTGCCAACGGAATTGAAAATGAGATGTTGCATCTCTAGGGACTTTTGTACTTCTCTGTAAATAGTTTCTCTTAAAATGCACAAGACACATATGAGCTAAGCAAAAGGTTCACTCTAAATTAAAATGCTATTATGCTACAGATGATGTGGATGAAGGGCCTACTGAATTGTCACTCCCAGATTGACAGGGAAAAGCCATCATTTACATATTTCTGAACGCACTGAGCCCCAAAGGCATTTGATTTCTTCAGATGACAAAAAAAAACCATTTGGGTTAGAAATAATCCACTAGAGGAACATAGTGGTAACCCATTGCTAGTATCTCCATGACTATAAAAATAAGCCTAAAAATTTATTTGATACTAAGGAAAAGGAAAACAAACTGTTTGCAATCAGGTACTTTCTTCTAGATTTCAAAATGAGGACCTTAAAAAATGTAATGTTTCAAAATCATCACAGATTGCTGCCTTGATTTGTTTAAAACATTAAGGCATTTACCATATTGGCACCAAATCAAGTTAATCTAATCAATTTCCCCTTGGATACTTCAGAAACTTAGCATTTAAATGTTAATCAGTTCCATTCGGATTATTTACATACAGGTGCATAGGAAATAATCCAATGGATTGTTGCCCAATATTTGCTAGCTAAAACTGCAAAGACAAGAATTATTTTTTCTTCCTTCCAGAGCATTTGCAAAGGATGAGTGAACTTCCTTCAGACTCAGCAGGACTTCCTCAGTCTGGCTGTGTTTCAACTCAAAATGATTTCCTCCTCAGAAAAAAGCACAGGGATGCCAGTTCAATCTCTCACTAGAAACAAGAATAGAGATGTATGTCTCATGGCTAAAGACTCAAATCAGAAAAGATCTCGAGAGCAGCTGCTAGTGGGTCCAGTCTCTTTAATGGAATCACTATAAACTTAAATAAACAGAAGAAAACAGATCAAATACTGGGCCAAGAATTAGAAGAGTTGGCTTAACATTGCCACAAATAAGCTCTGTGACTCTGAGCAAGTCACATAAGTTCTCTGGGCTTTCATTTTTGCCTGTGCAAAGGAAAATAATTTGAACTAGTTGGTCCTTCATTTATTCAAATATATTGAGCTCTTGCAATTTCCCAGTTACTATGGTAGCTACCAGGTTTCCACTGGTGAGCCCCCTCACGGAATCTCCATCCTGGTACACTGATGTTGGTTTTCTGGATCTTTTTTGTTTTAATTGACACCATCTTGGGTTTTTTACTTTCAAAGCCAACTGTGAAGAAAAGATTACAAGTCAGCAAGAACTACCCCTTCTAATCTTACAAAGCTGGGGTCATCCTTGCTTAATTAGGATCCAAAGGCACATGTGAATAATTAATGAATTTATAAGGATTGGCCTATTTTCAGTATCTGGCTTTTATTAGATAAAGATTCTATATCACCTTAAAAATGGCATTTTATAAAGGCTTCCAGTATTGGAGATGGGCTGATCAATGATCATTTTATAGATATTAACAAAACTTACCCACACAGAGTATTATGCATTTTTGACCTCTTGATTCCCCAGATAATATGATTTTTCTATAGTTAAATTACTTTCACTTGCTAATCTTTATAATCCTAAACCAACCTTCTTTTGTTAAACCAGAAAGTTTGCTACTTCCTATGCACATATTTGTCCAGTACATTAACTTCCATTTAAAAAAGTGACATATGTGACACTTAACTAGACTCTTTAGATTTCTATAGCCCTAATGTCATTTCTGATCTCTACTTCATTCATTCATTCATTCATTCATTTAATGCATATATTTTGACCATTTATCGTGTGTCTGGCATTATCCTAAGTGTTGGAGATACAGTAGTGAGAAAATAGTCTCTGCCTTCATGGAGTTTAGCTTCTAAATAGATGACAAGTTCCAAGATGACAAGCCCATTTTATTCTTTTCATTTGTTTTTGTTTTGTTTTGCATGCAGTAGAAAATAAATATTTGTTTAAAAACAAATTGAAGATGCAAAAATATAGAAACCTGGAAGCAATAAGACTCCCTTCAGGTATGTTATGAAGGTGATTAAGAGTTGTCATGCAGCAACTCTAGATGATTCGATTACAATTAAGTGTTATTTGTATCACTGCCACTATACCCACATTGTGAGGGCTATGGTTAAACTTGTCTTAGGGATACCTGAGAAGGATAGCTTTTTTTTTTTTAGAGTCCAACTTACCTACCTACCTACCTTCCTTCCTTTTGTCCTTTCCTTCCTTCCTCCGTTCCTTCCTTCCTTCCCCTTCTTCCCTTTTTCCTTCCTTATTTTTCTCTTTTTCTTCCAGAATCACCTAAATACTTATTGTAGTAACATTTGTTGTGACCTTTGCATTATTCATCTTAAAAGCATTATCACTTAAGAGATGAGTGGTAGAGCAAGGCAGCATTATATAGAAAATAACAGAATTTCAAATACTGTGATTCAGGGTTAGGGAAGCTTTATTGAGGCAAATGGGCTCAATAAAACTTAAAATTATACTACCTACATACAAGTAATCAATCGCTTGTAAAAAAAAGACTCCACTGTTAACAGTATAAAGGTAGAGAAGTGGTATAATAGTGATAATGTGGTCAAAATTTTACTTTTTAGCATAAGAATTTCTAAGCAAGCATTTTCTTTCCTCTTTATTTTTAGAGAGAGAAGAGGGAGGGGCAGAGGGAGAGGGAGAGAGAGAAACTTAAGTGGGCTCTGTGCTGGGCATGGAGGCTCGATCTCACGACCCTAAGATCATGACCTGAACTGAGATCAAGAGTCAGATGCTTAACAGACTGAGCCACCCAGGCACCCCCTTAGGAAGCATTTTCTTAACTCCTCATACATTCACTTTTTGGAAGGTTAATCCCAGAGCCTAATAACCAAGATATCTGAAAGCTTATTGGTTGGAAAGTTTGCTGAGGACAACCAAAAGAAGGTGAAACAAGTATGTTTTTCTAGGGATATATCCAACTGATCAAGTTTTCACTCCCAACTGCACACAGATTTCCTGACTTTCAATCTGACACCCATAAATATTCCAGCTCAGTGGGTCTTTGGGTTCCCCTGTCTCTATAAATATACCATAGCTTTTGATTGTTTTATGATGGAAGTTTATTTTATTTTTGCCTGCACAGTTGGCTTTGTTTTTTTCTATGCTTTATAGACCCTTGTCTTTTTATTAGTTCAGTGTTCCCTGTTGATTTTGTGTTTTATATTCCTGCTGTCACCACCAGAACCTCACTGTAAACAAGAATGTTGTATCTCAGTGGGTTATTTTCTGTTAATGACCTGTGATACAGTATATAAATAAACCAGAGAGTCATCCACAGGTGCAGTTTATTAGAGTTATTGCACTGTGGCTTGGGTAATGTTCCTCGGTTCTTTAAAACTTTGCTGCTTTGAGAAGCAAAGGGGCCAGCTAGCTGGCAGTTTTGAAGAGAGAAAAATGAGCCCGTCACTTTGCAATGGATGGGAACCCAGCCTAATAATCATCATTTTAATTTCTCAGTGTCAACATGTAGGTTGTGGTATGACTTAAAAAATTCCACTAAGCCAAATTACCCAGATAAAGCAGTCTGGTCCTAATAGCTGTCGAGCAGGAGTGGAGAGAACACACGATGGTCCCACCCCACACATAAAAAATAAAACCACAGGAAAAAACACACACTGTACTGCTCAATTAGAACAAGAGGGATTGTTTTGGGTTATACACAGGTGCATAATGAAGACCGATAATGATAGTTTATTAATGAATTCTCATAACCCCTGGTGAGGTAGGTATTAAGATTCAGGTTCACCTAGGGCAATGGAGGCTAAGTAACTCACCCAGGGCCACACGGTCAATCAGTCCCTACATGGGAAACAGATGCCAAACGAGCTCCTGCCACACCTTGGGCTGTAACCACTAGCTCTTGGTTTGTCTTTGTCTTGGGATGAAATTAGCAGAAGCAAACTGGAACTGAAGAGTCAAGAGAGAGAAGGAATATTTGGTGATGGTTTCAGAAGGGAACAGAGAGGCAGTAAAGGGCTCTAAGGACATTGTAACATGCTTTAATGAACAGAGAGGTGCTTCTGGCTTTGAAATACATTAGGAATAGATTCTGCCACACATCAGAAGCATTCAGGACTTGGAGCAGACAAGAGAAGGAGCAGAGGTAAAGTGACAAGTACAGAAGAGGAGGCTAATGTTCTGGACAGTCTATATTATTATGCAGTGTGCTTACAACATACTGTTCTGGACAATCTATACTGTTATACAGTGTACTTAATAATTGAGCTCTAGAAACTTATCTTGTTGGTCATGCTGTATAGAGAAGCTGCAGGCTTCTACCTTACTGTGAGCAGAATATTAGTAGATATTCCTTTCTTTTTTGTTTTCTTATTCATAATAACACAAATAATGTTCACTTATAAATATTCATAATTATCTATCACTCATATTGAAAAAAATCTAAATTTTAGCCACAGATATGCAGGATGACTCTGCTATAAACTAACAGAAGCAGCCCATGCATAACAAATCCCCAGTAATTTCAGATGGTTAATTAGAGCCTGCACAGCCATACCTGTCGCCAGTATGATGAGTTTCACTTTGATGCATCTCATTCTTCGAGTTTGTTACAGGTCCTTTATCAGACAGACATACTTATTTCTCTTTGCCGTGTTTGTTCTGGAAATATTTCTGCTTAGTGGAACCCCACGATCTGTTAGCTCCACTGTTTTATCAAATATATCAAAAGCATGAAATCCTATGCTGTTGCACGAAATTAGTTTGGTAAGTTGGCATTTCAGTACAATTCATTCAATTTTACTAAATTCAGTTGAGAGTGAACTATTGATGCACAACCATAGAAACAAAATACTGATGCATAGATTGCACAATCGCCACGTCATAGCTATCCCCAGTTACAGGTCTTACTGTCTTATTTGCCATCCTGTGATGTTGCCATTATTTAAGTCTACGGGCATAATTAATATTCATCTAGAGAATACCTATTACTTGAGATGCTTGATGCTTTTCCTTTGTTGTTAAATAAGGGAAGCAAAGTTTTCAGTGTGAAAATCATACCTGAGTTCTCTACTTCCCTTACACACCCCATCACTCCAGTAGTTCTCACTAGTACATACTTTGGGGAGCTTGATGATCAAGAAACCAAAGACCTGCATCCATAAGCACTTCTTTCTATATGGATCATTTATGGGGTTTATATCTTTATACTCTCCTTAGTAATTATATACCAAGGCATGGTTAAGATGGTTAGAGAGAGAAAGGACATTTATAATAATGACTTCGGCCTTTCTCACTTTATGGAAACTCTTAAATCATTATCTAATGTTAAATCGAATGACCATTTGGTATTATAGTTTTTTGGGGGATTTTTTTTCTGGCAAGAAGAAAGACATACCTATAATACTTGTTTACCACCAGGCAAACTGTAATTAAAAAAAAAAAAAAAAAGGAAAAATGAAGGAGGGGGGAAATTGGAGGGGGAGACGAACCATGAGAGACTATGGACTCTGAGAAACAAACTGAGGGTTCTAGAGGGGAGGGGGGTGGGGGGATGGGTTAGCCTGGTGATGGGTATTAAGGAGGGCACATTCTGCATGGAGCACTGGGTGTTATACGCAAACAATGAATCATGGAACACTACATCAAAAACTAATGATGTAATGTATGGTGATTAACATAACATAATAAAATAAAAATAAAATAAAATAAAATAAAATAAAATTGGCAAAAAAAAGGACAGGTACATCAAGTACTAACTGTCATACTTCTTTAACAAATAATATTTACAAATTATTATAAATCACAAGGTCTGTCAGGTGCATATTTGTGTCTCGGAACTGGCCAACCCAAGTTGTCATCTGTTAGAATTTTACATTTTTATTATTTCATCCCTAACTTTCATTTTTACTAATTTAATTTATAATTTACTAAATAAGAAAAGAGAAATGAAAAATCTTACCTTTTGTCTGCCTTGAGAAATGACTTCATAGTGACATCTAAACAAATGTTTGTATATGCTTGATTAAATGCATGTATGGATGTATATTAACATACATCATTTTTCTCAGTGATTTATATGACATATACTGTTTCATCGAAAAATTAAAACTTAATATAAAAAAAAAAACATTATCAGAAGGGCCTCCAGAGGTTCAAATGGTAAGATAAGTCATTGAGGGAATTAAATGGCTCTTCCTTATTGCTTTAGTTGGACGCTTCTGGGAGCATCCAACACCAGGGGCTATAGGGCAGAGTGACTGGAAGTCTCAGGAGAGCTTGGTAGGAAATGACCTGCCAGATGGAAGCACCCACGTGGACCAGGGGAGAGGATGGACTAATACTACAGACAAGCCCAGGACACCTTGTTCTGTGATTCACAGGAATGTTGCATAGTGCATACATAGCTTTCTTTTTCTGCCTCTATGTTGCCTTGTTACCAATATACCTGATTTCCTCTTGAACTGTTGGGGAATTTTGGTCCTAGTAGTCCTAGTAGCTTAGCTTTTGAAGGGAATTAAATATTTACTCAAACTGGCATCTAATACCTGAATCCTTAACACACTGTTCTTGCTAAATAGAAACCTACCTCTGCTTGAGTACTTGCAGTGACAGTGAATTTACTTCATTTCAAAGTAGCTATTTTAAACTCTGCCTCCCTTTCACTCATTTGTCTAATTCTGCCTTATGCAATGACCACGGCAAAGGACTCTCTTTCAGGTGTCATGCTTCAGAGTTTTGAGGGAGTCATTCCTGGTGAGTTCCTCCTTTCCTGACCTGAGATGCCATGTTATGTCACCAGTTCTTTAGGTCACATGGTCCCAAGACTGTCCTTATCTTCCTGGGTACTGTTTTCTGAATGCACACAGGTTTATCAAGATAACAACAGATATTTTCTAAGAATGGAAATAATAATCCAGATATGGTATAACTCATGTAGTGTGTAATAGGGATATTGACTGCTAAGTTCTAGATATCACACCTCTACCAATGACATTTAAATTTGCCTAAATGGTGATCAGCCATATTACAGAATTGGCTCAAAGAAAATGTAGGGGAGGAAGAATAATGTTTCCTCTACCCTTCTTGGTTCTTGGCTGAGACCCCTCCCACCTCCCATAGTGGAAGATTAACAGGAGAAAAACAAACACGTTTAATAACACGTATATCTCCTATATACATGGGAGAGACACAGGAAAATTGAGTAACTCCCTGAAATGGCCCAAGCTTATAATGTAATAAGCTCATGAAGGGGAACAAAATATACCATCCAAAATGTGTCTCTTTGGCATAAAGTTTATCTTGAGCTGATTATTTTTAAGGAACAGCAGACATAGGAAAAGCTCTGAAAATGGAGTAAGTTGCCCTTTTGTGTGACACCTTTACATTACAAGGGAAATAAGATCTCACCTGAATATGTGTCAATTTCTGCATCCTACACTTTGAGACATTGATACACTGTAGTGTTTCTGGGGTGGAGAATAAGAATAGTTAGGGGATTTAAGGAAATGTTCTGTGAAGAACAGTCAAAGGAACTGGGGAGACAGCATAAAGAAGAAATGATGTCTTAGCTATTTCTTTTGAGAGCTCTCTTCAAATGTCTGAATGGCTGCCATCCAAAGGTAAAAGTTAAACTAATTGATATATGTTAAAATAGGGCAAAACTGAACCCAATACATATTTTTTCAAAAGTGGTATGGGCTATTTGGGGGCATTAGCAAGCTACCTGTTCCAGATAATTTAAAAAGTGGAAAATTACTGACTGAAGATACTATTAAAGGCATTAACTTGTCTGATATGGCCCTGGGCTAAATTAGTTTTTCATATTAATGAGTTTCTAAACATTTTTTGGAACCAAATAACATTAACATTTATCCTCATTAAATGTTTGTTATTTTATTACTTTGGCCCAATCATTATTTTGTCATATCTTATAATTTAGTGTCATTTACATTTACTTTATTGATGTTGTTTTTATGTTTTTATTTAAGTTATTGATATACAAATGTTAGCAATGTATTTAGAGATTCAGTTATTAAATACTTCATAGATTGTGAAAGCCCATAAAGGAAACAATTGTTAAGTACACATTTTACTATTTTATTTTCCAAGATATTACAGAAGACTTTGCTCATTGCTTTGCAATCACAATTCTTTGATCTACCACCTTATAATGTTATAGCAATCCAAAAGAAAGAAGCAGGAAGGATAGGGACGCCTGGGTGTCCAAAAGCAATCCAAAAGAAAGAAGCAGGAAGGATAGGGTGGCTCAGTTGGAGGATAGAGGAAGGTAGTTTGGTATGACCCTATGAGCACACTTGTGCTGACTGTAGGTGTTACCAGACAAGGGATTGTTGCCTGATGTGCAGTAAGCCAAACACTGACACTGGTTTTGCTTCAGAGCAAAAAGGTTTTATTGCAGGGTGTCGAGCAAAGGAAATAGGAGAAAATTTCTCAAATCCACCTCCCCTAAGAGTTGGGATTGGGTGTAGTTTAAGGATAAAGGTGTCAGAATGTCCTGGGCATGTAGGTGGAATGGATTGTGATGATTGGATATAGGGACAAAGGGAGGTGGTCTCCTTTGTGGACATGTGCATTCAGGAATTTCCTCCTCATGGGACACATGTTCAAAAAATGGCAGCATAAGCCTAATGAACAGGGGGAGATCTTAGGGTGGGGGAGATCTTGGGATGTGTCATCACAGAAGTTACTTTTGTTTACTCCCGGTCACATTTCAGTTGCAAGAAAGCTTCTCAGTTTGCTCTAGTCTTAGCTAGTCTTATCAGTGATTGGTCTGTTTCTACAAAATAGGCTTGTAAATCAGTCAGATTAGCCATAGTTCTCTTAGGGTAGGATGGTCAAGCATTTGTTAACTTAACATGTTGTTTTCATATGTGTGTTAATCTCTACATAGGACCCACTGGAAGCTGTGGCCCAGGTTGAGGGTTGGGGTCAGGGCACAATGGACTTCATGTCTTGGGTGTGCTAATGGGGGACAAATCTTTTAAGAAGAGTCCTGGAGTTAAGCTGTGACCATTCAATCTGAGATGTGCAAATATTGAAGGGAGGGATAGCTAGGAGTGCAAAATGAAGCAGTGGCTTGGAGGAGGTTGGAGATATAGGGGAATAGAACTTCCATATCCAGAAAATGACAGAAGCAAGAGTGGGCCTAGGGTGGTGGAAGTGCTTGGTCAGCTGCAGAGTGGACTGTGCAAAGAGAGGGTTCAGTTTGGAAGATGAGTCCAAAACAAAATTCATGATCAAATCAGCTTCTGTTCCAGCACTCACTTAGATATGGACTTATTGATCCTCAGAAGACGGAGAGTGTGGCCAGTGATAGACAGTCACAATTCATTTGTTCTGTAATGTTTTGTCTGCAATAAACTTTTCCTCTTTTTGAAGATTAGGATTTTTGTACATTTCTGATCCTAATTATCACCTTTAAATATCCATAATTTTTCAAATATTCTAAGCAGTGACGTAGATTGCATTTGCAAATTCAGCCCATGAGGTATAACTCATTTTGGACCTAGATATATAAATAATTTGGTTAAAAGATCCCATTGCATCCTAGAATCCCCCAAACCTAAAAGGTTCTGAACCACTACAGTTTTTTTCTTAAAGTTGGTGCTAACTTTCTCTTTTAACCTGAACGGAGGTAAGCCATTAGTTGTATCTCAGTGCTACTACCACATCCCATATGTTTCTACTGAGAATGGATATTTTGTGGTTTTATTGTTACTTATATTTAGGTGTAATTGTATTAAGAAATGACAGAAGAAAAAAATGCTGCCTGTGGTTGAAAGTAAGAAAAAGAAAAGGAAGCACCTGTCAATAATAGTGTAGAGAGTGGGTTACTGTAGATGCTTCAGTGTGGTACATCTATGAAGCATGTTACTTAAGGGTAGAGTGTTGGAATCACCACCAGGCAAAATGTGGAAAAAAAAAAGAAGACAATGTTGAAGGTTTCCAGTGATCATGATGAATGTAAACAATGAAAAAATAGAGAAAAAATGCATATGGCAATACTTAAATACCTTAACCATTCATTGATCAAGTGAACTTATATTAGGAAGAGAATACAAGTATTGACTGGTATGTTGGTCATGAACAAGGTAGAATACACCAAGAAAAACAGAACATTGAAGGTGAATGGAATATTAAGAAAGTTGTCTACACAAAATTTAAGGAGTATCATAGTATAAGATTTCAGAAAATCTATTGGAAATGGGTTTATACAGGACATGATGCAGCTGAAAATCACATTGATGGATTTGACAGGATAATATAAAAAAAACAACCCTACATGCTGAGCAAGTTTAACATGCTGATGCACTGCTGCTGTCTTCCTACAAACCTTAAACATAGCCCATAAGAGAACACCAACAGAATAAGAATAATAAAAGATCTGTTTTCTAAATCTGCGGGCACACACCAGCTGAAGATATCATGGATTGCAAAAGTTACCATGAGATTTCTGAAACAAATGTGCAATTTACCTATATGTTATTATGTGGACAAGAAATATTTTTCTAGCAGCAAAAGCACATTGCAGGAAAGCTAGAATGGGGAAAAAAACACATACAATTATATCGTTTCTGAATACAAATATCTCTCTTGAACTTCTTATAAAAAGAAATGTTTTGGCATTTAATTTCTCTTGATGAGGCACTCAGTCTTGTGACTACAGAGTTTTGCTCTTTCCCACTCCAAACTGATATGAATGACAGTTGTGACACTTGTAGGAGGGGAAATAATATTTTCCCTTTGCCATCTTAGATTTATTAGCTGGAGCCCTACAAATTAGACTGGCAAAAGATAGATTACCTAGAGAAAAACAAAGACAAGTTAATTAACATGTGAATCACACATGCACATAGGATCACTCAAAGATAAGTAACTCAAAGGGGTAGTTAGAACTCAGGCTTATGTAGCATCTTAATAAAAGAACAATAGAACTCAGGCTTGTGTAGCATCTTAATAAAAGAAAAATAATATTTTTAAAGATTTTTATTTATTTATTTGACAGAGAGAGACAGCGAGAGAGGGAACACAAGCAGGGGGAGTAGGAGAGGGAGAAGCAGGTTTCCCACGGAGCAAGGAGCCCCATGCAGGACTCAATCCCAGGACCCTGGGATCACGACCTGAGCTGAAGGCAGACACCTAATGACTGAGCCACCCAAGCACCCCAAGAACAATAAATTTTTAGAGAAGTGACATGGCAAAGGAAAAGGACTTTGAGTTTCTAAAGTGGCAAATTGTGGGAAGGTAGCCAGATCGGGGAACTAGTTAGTAAAGTTTGTTAGCTAGATTCCTTTGATATCCTCTCTGGCCTGATAAGGTTAGCTTCTGTCCTTCCTGTTAGAGAGGGAAGAGGGGAACACCGTTACAAATTCATGTTCTTTTAGACAAATAAAATACAGAGAGTTTTTCTTGTATCTGCTTCTTCTCAGTTGCCTTCAGGTCAAAATAATCATTATGTGAAAGTGACATATTTTGGGGTGGCATGTTCTGCTACCCTTCACACTGATGTAGTCTTTAAGACCCTCATGTAAACAGATGTTGTAAACATTATGGAATGTATAGCACAAGTCAAATCAGTTTAAACTCATGTATGTTTAAAACTTTAAAAAATTAGAAATAAAAAGCAATAAAACACTTAACATTCTATAGTTTATTTCTATATACATAGACTGTAATAATTATTGTTTTTATTTGACTTTGGGTGATTATTCCTACATTTTATGGGAGGAATTTTAATGTTGATTATGGGGTATTGCTGTACACTCTATTGGTGTTTGAATGAATATCTATATATACATATATATATATGTATATATATATATCCTTTATAAAATCTAAAAAAAATGAGTTTTGAAGTACTTCTGACTTGGCAATTTTCAGATGCAGAGTTATATATATTTATTATCTCTGTGATTATTTATTATCTCACTACTAGATTATAAGCTCCAGGAAAACAGCAACTATACCTGCTTTCTTTTTATTTTATTCTGATCACATTTCTACATGCCTGGTAGGGAATAAATATCTATCTAAGAATGAGTTAAATGAGATGTTACTCAATTTTCTCCTCTCCTCTCCTAAGGTATAATTCCTTTTTATCCTATTTTTTCACACCAATTTGAAGGCCACTCACATTCCTGTAGGTGATTATTGGTTTGTATACTCTCAGAGACTGATATCCTGATGTCCTTTTCCCTGAGCATCAGACATATCCCTCTCTTCTTTATTAGTTATACTGTTGAGAATGTAGATTTTGAAATCTTGTTTTCTTTTCTTTTTGAATGCTTCCCCCACTGAACCTTAGATCATGGTAAATGTTCATTTAAAAAAGTAATTCATAGGTTAATGCCAAACTTTTGTGTGTGTTCTTGGTTTGTGTCACTCTTTCAAAATGCACATGCAATTTAAATTAATCAGATAGCCCTCTGAGTAACTGTAGGATTTCTTTGAATACTTTTTTTCTTACTGATCATTTGCAATTGTATAATTCCAGTGCCATTTTCTCGAATCTCTTGCATAGGCCACATTCTTTCCCAAAGTTTCTTATCATGGTGCCATACTAATCCTTTCTTAAACTATTTGAAATGTATGTTCCTAACCTGAAGAGAAAGTAGAGAGAATTGAGTTGTTAGTATTCACTAGATGTTACCTAGCTTTTACCAATAGTATCTCATTCATTCCTTATAGTGAGTGACCTTAAAACCTGGCATTCTTATTTTACAGATGAAGAAATGAAAACTCAGAGAGCTTAAGTAAATTTTCCAGGTCTTTCTAATTCCAAAGTCAGGTACTTTCATTCCATTACACTACTTATATGTCCAGCCATCTGGTGTTATCTTTGTTCATTGTCATGAATTCCTCGTTAACCATATCACTCCTACCCAAGTTCCTGTACCCTTGAAGTAAGCTTGTTTTGTTTTGTCTGTTAAAATAATATCCCATATAAGGTTTTTTTTTTTTTGCATTATTTCTTTTGTCCTCTGTGAGACTGTAACTGTCAAAAAGTTATGAATTTCACTTTTTTATTTATTTTTCCAGTAGAGTTGAAACTTCTTGCCTCTGTTCAAGTTTTGGAAACTGTATTTGGAAAGGAAAAGTGGGAGTAGGAAACTATCAGTTATTGAGTGTTAACTATGGCAAATGTTATGTTAAGTACTTAATTTTCATTAGCTCCTTCATTTTTTAGAAAACATATGATATTATTTTCCACTGGCTGTTCTTTTTTTTTCCATTTAATTGAATGAGAATGCTTTTTTCAAAGAAATGTGATTAGGCAAATCTTCTTCCCAACCTTGCCCCCACCTCCTCTTCCTCATAGACACTCAATAAAAAAGACTACTGGAGAAAAAGAAAGAGGTATCTTTTGCCCAAAGTACTAACTATACTTAGAATTTCTAAGAGTTGGCATGGAGAATAAAGGACTGTTGCCATGGACAATTCAAAATATTAGAGGTGATTCTTCAGGAAAATACTGAGGTTTTCCCTTCACTCCTACAATAAATATATAATGAAAAGGTAGTATAGGTAAGAGGTTATATTGAGAGAAGACTCAGAAATATATTGTCATTTAGGTAGTAATAAAATTTTTTGTGAAATCATCTCTGTCACCTTTAGCACAGGACATCACCCAATCCACAGACATAGAAAATATCAGTAGGGGTCACCTGGGTGTCTCAGTCCATCAAGCATCTGCCTTCGGCTCAGGTCATGATCCCAGAGTCCTGGGATGGAGCCCCATGTCAGGCTCCCTGCTCAGCGGGGAGCCTGCTTCTCCTCTCCCTTTGCCTGCCACTCTGCCTACTTGTGCTCTCTCTCTCTCTATCAAATAAATAAATAAAATATTAAAAAAAAAATCATGCTTAAAAAAAAATCAGTAGGCCAAAAAAATCTTCTTAGGCTCAATTGGCCAAATGGCCTGTTTCTCATGTCGCCATGGCTACAGAGGTATTAGATTCTGCTAAATAATAGTCCTCTACCAAAGCTGTATCTATAGAAGAGGTGATATATTTCCATTGTCTCATTATAAACATAAATTTCATGTCACCAAGTTTCAGAGGATGTAAGATAAAATACATTTCCTTGTTCAAAATTTCAAGTTAACTTTGCTACCTAGTCTATAGATTGGCATATATTCAAAGATAATCAGAAATCTATTTTTTCTTTTTTTTTTTTTTAAGATTTTATTTTATTTTATCTGACAGAGAGACAGTGAGAGAGGGAACACAAGCAGGGGGAGTGGGAGAGGGAGAAGCAGGCTTCCCGCTGAGCAGGGAGCCCGATGCGGGGCTCGATCCCAGGACCCTGGGATCATGACCTGAGCCGAAGGTAGACGCTTAATGACTGAGCCACCCAGGCGCCCCAGAAATCTATTTTTTCTATTATATTTCCTGATATTGTTACCTGAGAATATATGGAAAAAACCTCTACTAAACTAGTATAGTCTGTCACATGTGTTATTGTCCATTGTAGCTCTTTCAGATTTATTTATGAATGTAATGCATTTTTCTTATACCAATCAACTCCCTTTAAGTCTTCGATCAATTACGCAACTTACTTGCCAACCACATATTCCCTAGTGCTCCTTCTGTGTATTCTCTTGTATCTGGGAAACGATTTTACTTTCAGGAATATAAAGCTCTAATGAACCCTTAGGAATCTTTGTTCAAAGATGTCCAGTCCACCAGGGATCAGCTAAGAAGGTGTCTGAAGTGTGAATTACTTACTGATTAGAAGCCAACACTAGATTTTTTTTTTTCTATTTTTTGAGGTCTCCAATCAAATTCAAACCCAACACCATGTCTTAAATTGCACCCAACACCAAAGCCCCTTTTTTAAACAAAGCCATTCGTTGTTTTTTTTTTTTCATTCTTTCTTGCTGAGAAGAATATTTCAAATTCACAGCTTTCAAATTTTGTGGTAAATGAAAAATAATGCTTTAATAAACCTTGACCCTTTCGCAAATAGTATACCATTAGGTGGTTTAAAAAATGCACTTGCTGACTCCTCAGATCTAAAATGCTTTTTATAGACAATGTGATTATTACTAAGTGGTAAATTATTAGAAATTAGAAGGTTTTTAAGCATTTTATAAATACAAAGTTTTAAAGCATTTTAAGCATTTTTAAGGCATTTAAAATACAGAGAATACCAAAGAGTGGTAAGTCAACCGCTTTAGTTCCTCCTTTCATTGAATTGAAGAAAAATTTAATTAGCTGGCAAAAATATGGGAAAATCCATAACCATATATACCTTGAGGTTCTTTCTCATTAGGCAAAAAGCAACACCAGCTGAGATGCTATTTAGACCAGATGGAGCTTAGTCTGAATGAGGAGTCAATTTTCTTAGGTGGCATGATGAACAGAGCAGTTATTTTTTGTATATGTGGGGATCTATCTCCAAATCTGTGTCAAGACTTGTTTCTCCACTCCTGAGATGAGAGTCCTTCTTAGGAAATCTTCAGTGCTTAATGTTAAGAAAGAAATTCTTTATTTGGGTGGGGAGGTGGCAGGGGAGAGGGAGACTGGGAGATGGTGAGGGGGATGGGGTAGGGGGAGAAGGGGAGAGGGAGAGGGAGCCTGCAAATGTCTCAGGGCTATAAAATCAAAACAATACGGACACCCTGTATCACAACAGCCAACTAGGCTTTAAGCTATAGCCAATCAATAAAGTCCTTACTTTTTGCTTCTGCTTTTTTAATGTAAAAAATCCTCCCTGAGCTCCTGTAGATAGAGAACTCCTAACCACTTCTGGTTTGGTGCTGCCCAATTCAAACTGACTTTTGCTGAAAAAAACTTTAAAAATTTTTAACATGCTTCGGTTTCTTTTAAGAGAAAGAAGGTAGGAAGAAAGGTAGATAGAAAGGGAGGAAATCATTAAAAGGTAAGAAAAACAGGAATAGTAGTTTGCTTCTCTCCCTCTCCTAGGTAGAAAAAAATTGTTACCTTGTGTCATTAACACAGGGAGTTCTCCATTATTTAGTCAGTTTCATTTTCATGTTAATGGCTGTTATTTAAAAGTTTCAGGGAACTCAGAGAGTTTGGTGTCATCGGAGGTTAGGATGAAATGTCTTAATCCACTAGTTTGTAAAGCTGCTACAATTTAAACTAATACCATTGGTTGGTTCATCTTATGCAAAAGAGATACAGATCTCCCTGAAAGCTTCTATTTTTCTTTCCTGCCTACCTTCTGCTTAGGGAACTGAATCGAAACTTTAAAGCTTAAATTAAAAGAATCTTCTCATTCAATTTGGAGGTGGGAAAATGGAGAGTGCCTCGACTGGAGAATTTTCAAAGGCTTGATACCTAAATGTATTCTTTGGGTGGATTTTTCCCGATGATGCGACATCATTTGAATACACTGAAGCCTCATCATTTACCAGGTTGGTAATAATTTTGATACAAAAATAGGTCTCCATAGGAATGCAGCTTGAACCAATAACAAGCAACAGCGCTTTCTTTGTGATAAATTGACACTAAAGCCCAATCCTGAAAATCTCTTATATTATTTAGAGGAGCAGTGATCAAAGACGGAAGAGAAGAAAGGACTGGCAGCCTCGTATATTCTCCACTGATGCTGAGATAGTGTCAGTAATAGGTAATGCAGTTACTACTGGGGAGAGCCGGAGAGCAGCTTTAAACCTCACATTCATATATCTTGTGGAAAATTCAGGGCAGGAGTGAAAAAAAAAAAAAATCAGCACAGTATCTTCCTGAAGTTCTTTAAAACTAGCTGTACAAATTGCTGCTCCCCAGTAGGACGAGGGCAAATATAAATTTAAGTAGACCAAAACAAAATAATTGGAATGTCACTGGAATGCTGATGGGAATGATAAGAAAATTCTAAGGGTTGGCTAATGAGGATGGTTTCAATCCAGAAAGAATCTAGTCACTCCCTTTCCCAATTCATACAACACTCTGTTGTCAGGCTACTCGTCCTAAAGTCTGATTTTCTCCACATCGCTTTTTGCTTAAAATTCCCTGTGCTTTCCCATGGCTTTATAGACTCTAGTGTTGCAGGATAGCTCCACTGAATTATTGGACACATTAAAAAATTCATGACCAAATTTAAGCCTCACGATATAAAACGTTAATTGACAACAATCTATACTATAGCTTCCTAAAATTTTAAAACATTATAGCTAGTGTAACATATACCATTCTAGCAGATCTTAATCATTATCAATAAAATATTAATTTATATATTTGCATTTTCATTATAAAAACAAACATTTCTTTTCAGAGAGGACAAATAATTCAATGATCTAACCCTCCAAAACATGTATGTGGCAGTGCCTACAAGTAAAACATATTTCCAGTTTATTCTCCTCTATATATTGCAGCTTAGTGATCATTTGAAGTGACTAGATACATTCAATTACTTCTACAGTGTTGTTTCACTCTTGCTCTTTCTTTTTCAGTTTTTTTTCTTTTTTTAATAATCTCTATTGATTTTACAGCCAAGTTTCCATTCAATTTTATAATCTATATGATCATATTTTAATATTTTGCTCCATGTTTTCTCAGTAGTCTTACAAAGGTTCCATCTATGTTTATGCTTCTTAGACTTCAAAGGATTTAAGTAAATAAAAGTTCAGAAATGTGTGCAACTTCTACTGGGTATTTACCCCAAAGATACAAAAGTAGGATCCGAAGGGGTACGTGCACCCCGATGTTTATAGCAGCAATGTCCACAATAGCCAAACTGTGGAAAGAGCCAAGATGTCCATCGACAGATGACTGGATAAAGAAGATGTGGTATATATATACAATGGAATATTATGCAGCCATCAAAAGGAATGAGATCTTGCCATTTGC
>NC_138377.1:62650886-62749658 GCF_054177405.1 Leptonychotes weddellii
TAAAACTAATGATGTAATGTATGGGGATTAACATAACAATAAAAAAATTAAAAGAAAAAAAAAGAAAGAAATGTGAAAGAGATGAATAGTGACCTCTCCATTTCCAGGCCATATTGACTGAGTGTCCAAACCAATTGATTGTGCAGATATTGACCATCAGGATCACAGGACAAAAAGGCTCTGATCTAATGGAAAAAATGACTAATTCAATAGTCACATATCAATACAGCCTCTTGGTCATCCAATAATGATTTATGTCCTTAAAAACTGAATGAAAAGGGGAAGAAGTAGAAGCATATTAAAATTCTCATGAGGTCTCTCTCAGATCCTCATTAGACCAGCACTGGTTTGCTTTTGGCTCAGGCCTTTGTAGAAGTCCCTCCAATTCCAGATGGGGGCATATCATATACTCAAGTCTAAACTTCATTTGGGATTCTCATGTAATTTCATTTAATATGAAATGCCTCTAACATCTAATAATATTTTATAATATTCATTTGCCCAAAGGGGATGATTGTTAACTTGTCTGAAAACTTGGGATTCAGTTTAGTCATCCTTAGAATTTATATTGTCAGTAAGTGTATCATATACATAATTCAACTGCTAACGAAAGATAGAATCTGTGAAAATGGTGGAATTTGCAAAACTTTCATTATCTTGTTTAACATTTGATGAGCTCTTAAAACTGAATACAAAGTACAAAGATTCATAGCTTAATGAAAGCTATTTTTAAAAATAAGTGTAATATATAGTGCTTTGCTTGAGTGCAACCAGCTCTTCCTTCAGTGAAATGTACCATCAGAGCAAATAAGTTGCTGAGCCCAGGCCCAGGTATTTAATTTTGAAACTGAGTGATTTGGCTCAAGTGCTGGTAAATTTGCAGGAAATCATATTCCTTTCTCTCTTCCTTCCTTCATTGATTTAAACATAATTTTTGAACTGTTAAATGTGTCAAGCACAAAAGTAGGCACCAAATCATGTGTTAATGAACATGACAATCATGGTCCCTGCTCTCAGGAGCTTGGAATCAACTAATGGAGACAAAATAAACAAATTGTTGCAGTGGGTCCCTTGAGAGAAATAAAGCCCTGATACCTAGAAATCTATGTAGGTAGTGAGGAATGTCTTCTTTGAGGAACTGTCTGTTGCCCAGGTCTAAAGAATGAGAATTGGAAACACAGAGAGCCATAGGTGGGAGAAAAGGGCTCCAGCCATGTAAAGGATTTGGATTTTATTCAAGTGCAATGGAAAGTCATTGATGAGTTTATAGGCAAGGAAGTGAGAGGAGGTGATTTATGTTTAAAAAAATTAGCCTGGCTGTTTTAGGAAGAGTGAATTTTAGAAGGGTAAGGGGCAAGAAGGTACAGTGTGGGGAATTGCACTCATCCAGACAGGACATGAAGGAACACTGAACTAGAAGTAGTAAGAGTAGAGATCAAGGCAGGCAAGTGGATTTTAAATACATTTCAGAGGAAGAAACATCCATATTTGATAATCGTTGAATGTACAGAATGATGCAGAGAGAGGCATCAAGAGTGATTCTTAGCCTTTTCCTTGAACAACTGGATAGTGGTGCCATGTAGTGAGACTATAAGGCTGGGGAAGAAATTGGTGGGAGAGTAGGTAGCAATCAAGGAATCCATTTCAACTCACTTAGCGGAAATGATTGTGAGCTTTCCAATTTGGAGATGTCCAGGTGTAGTTGCATATTTGAGTTTGGAGCCCAGAAGTAGCTTTGGGCTGAAAATAAAACATGATATTTAAAGCCATAGGAATGGATGAGGTCACAGATGAAAAAAAAAACAACCTATTGTGAGAGGTGTAGAGAGTCTGGGACCAAACTCTGGAGTCATCAGGAAAACAAACAAAAAACTGAGAAGGTGGGATCAAAACAGAGACAAACCAGGAAAGAGTACTGTCCTGGAATCTTCAGGAAGATAGTATTTCAAGAAGGGGGTGGGGGGCAGCTACCACATGGAATATTGATGAGAGGAAAATGAAGTTAGAACAGAAAAGAAGCCTTAACAGCATAGACATCATTGGTAACCTTGGAGTAAATAGCATTTCAGTGAAGTTGGGGAGGGGAGACATAGCCCAACTGGAGTGGAAGGAGGAGCAAATGTGATGCAAGGTGGTGGAGACAGCAGGTATAAACAATTATTGAAAAGTGGTTCTTTAGAAGGGAATAGAAAAAAGGGGATATCTGGAGGGGAATATGAGACGCTTGGAGGATTCTTCTTGAATAGTAAAGATACACATGTTCGTTGCTAATGGGAAAGGTGAGGCGGAGGAAGAGTTTGATGGTGCGGTTAAGAAAGGGATGCAAAAGCCCATGGGAAGGCTAGAGCAGTTGGGGAGCTTGATCCTCAATAGACGGAGGACATTTCTTCAATAATAGGGAATGAGGTAGAAATAGATACAGGTGCAGGGAAATGAAAAATGAGAATATTTAGATTCTATCCTTGAAATATGCCTCATCATGACAGAGGTAGGGCAGCTGTGGGGCAGGAAATCTGAGAGAGGAGAAATGTCTAGCAACAGTAGGAAGCTTTAGGAAGCATTTATACATATGAATATTCCTAGCATTTGGTAGAGGCTTGATGCATGTCATTGAACAAATAGATGAAAGCATGGCATTTTAGTTACAAACACAGGTTCACAATTAGTTTGCAGATAGAAAACTTAGAATTGTGCATATACCAGACTTAGTTCAAAACCACTTTTTGCAAAAATCTCTTAAAAGTCTTCACTGGAAGAACACCTGCCAATGCCCCAGCCATGGCCGAGAGAATATATTCTCAAGACCCTAGGCTACAAGAAAACGGTCAACATTACATATCTTCTCATCACCCAAATCCTCTACTTTGAGGGATAAAACCTGGTGAAGTAAAAAAAAAAAAAAAAAAAAAAAAATGACCCACCAGATGTTTTGGATATTAGCACACCAGCAATGCCATAATTACATGTAGATAACCATTCCTGACCCCTTTATATATGCACAAATGAGATGTTTATAACACTTATCATTCTGTATTTTTAAATATGTTTTTCTCTTATCACCTTCAAAAAGCCCCTTTTACTGTTTCTACTTGAGACTGTTCCCCAAAACCATTTCCTAAGATAGGCGCTCTGAGTGAAAATGTTCTAAACCTCCTGGTAAGCCTCAGAGTATTGATTATCTTCTAATCTAGTTTTGACTTTGCCTTGAAACTTCAGCCATAAAAGATTTAAAAGATTTTGCCCTTCACTAAAAGCTATCATCTGTAATCCTTGCACTCGCCCATTTCAGAATCCAGATGACTGAATGTCACATTTGGTTACCTTTATAAACCCCCAAATCAAAGCTTCTATTATCAACACTTGCCTTACTCATCACTCTTGCTTCTCAGCTCCCAATTTATTGGTAATTCTTTACCACCCCTTGCCACTTACTGTCTGCAGGGCTTGAGCAGTCAGAGCAGCTAAGCAAGCTGCTGGACTCAAACAGCTTTAAAAGTTCCACAAATTTCATACAGAAAATGGGAAAACATAAGAACCATGCATGTCAAAATGTCATCCCACGTTGACAGTAAATCACTTAGCTAACGTTTAGTTTGTCTTTGGTGTGCTATCAGGAACCACTAGCAGCTGTCGGGGGAGGGGGGGTATGTGTGTTTCAAAGTAATTTCTTAAGCCTTTAGAAAATGCTGCAGTTTTCGCCTCCATTCGTCTTTTTTAACCTTTTACAAATAGCCAAAATAATGTATGGATGTGCGATTTCACTGTCCTTTTCTCTCAAATGCAGGCAATAAAAGTTGATTTGCACTAACAAGCTAAAAGCTCTGAGTGCTACCAGACTGTGATGCATTCCAGGAGGGAGGGTGGCTTTCAGATCCTATGATGGTAGAAAGCCTTTTCACAATAGACACTGCAAAGATTTAGAATCCAAGGCTGGGATCCAATCTATTGTTCAGAAGTCAGGCAGTATGGAAGAAAGGATTCAACAGAAAATTGGTCAGAGTGGAGACCGTCTCCTTCTTTGGTTGCTTTTGATTTCAGCAGAGTCCACACGTAGTATAGCTGATGCAGCTTAAGCCTTCCCTACTCTCTTCGGTGTGCTCCGTGAGGATTCTGGTTACGGTAGGTTCATAGCATTAGCAATAGGCATAAAAACGTTTGTGAGAAAAATATACATGCTAGCAATATCCTGTGTTTATGCCACTGGCTGGCAGTTGAATTTTCCATTAGTTACAAAGTAGAAAATGTAGTAAAAAATATGTTAAGAATGAAAATACTCCTCTGATAATAGGCATCTACCTTTTCCATTTTACGTTTCATTGGCAAATGTACTAAATTTGAAAAGATGTTAATTTGAAAAACTATTACTGTGGTCCTGCATAGAATTACAGGCTAGAAACACAAAGCTGCCATTTTGCTAGGGTAGATTTAGCCTCAAATAAGTATACATAGTGTTTCTTAAAAGGTGAAAGTGTAACTGGATCGTTGCAAATCTCAACCAGTATACAGAATAGACATATAATCACTATGTAACCATCATGACTGTGCTGTTCAGGCAAACAAAAAGGTGTCCCAGAAAAGGATGGAGCTCCCACAAAGAAAGAAATGTGTCTAGAAAAGAATGAACATGGCCCATAACCACAAGGAGGCTACTTCATTTTTGTATCTTGGCTTTTCTCCCATCAAACAAAACCAGCAAGACAAATGGAATGTAACAATGAGTTAGAAAACAATGTGTGTCAAAACAAGAACTTACTTCATATATTTATAGGCAGGAAGTAGAGTTGTAGTGATCTAAAAGCTTGGACTTTGAAACCAAACACTTTTCATGTTTAAATACCAGCTATCAGTTATATGTTGTGCAATTTTGGGTAATTTATTTAACCTTGTGATGGCTCATCCTCCTTTTCTGTCTTTGTGTGTGTGTGTGTGTGTATTTGTATTTATATATATAATAGTCTATATTTAATATATATAAAATATAGCCCCTTCAAGGATTTGTGAGGATTAAATGATTTAATGTATGCAAAGTTCTGGCTGGCACATCTTTAACATTCAATAAATGTTAGATATATTAAGTAATTGCAAACATATTATAAAAAAGAATAGCACGTACGGCTTTGAGAATTTTTAACTCCACAAATAACTATGTGGTTTTCATGATTGGTAAGCATTTAGTAATAGTAGCAATAGTAGTGGGGGAAGGGTGGGAGTCCCAGGTAGAGTAGTGGGATTAGCAATGCCTTAATGCTGAGGTAGAGATTTATATGCAGAGATTTCTTGGAAACTGCTTCCTCAAACACCTTAATGAGTTAGGAACCACAGTTTGGCAGAGGGAAATGTTGATGATGTGTGTGTTGATGGTGATGAAGTTGCAATGGAGAACTCAGCCATCTTAGATTGCTCTCCGAAGTTGCAAAGGCCCTTCAAAAATACCTCAAACTGCCTTGTATTGAGGCAGGGGGTTGGGGGGCCTTTTTTTCATTTTCCATCAGTCAGTGGATCCAGGCTGCTCCTGGGGAGGGGCATAATCTTGGGCAAGGCAGCTCTGCTAGACCTTAGCAATTGTGGGGGAGTGGAAGTTCTGGGTGGCATATGCTATAGCTTTGACTACAGTTCATTGTGTTGCTCAGATCCTGTTGCTTTATTTAAAGTCAACAAATCTAGGAACAACCCTTCTAGGATTCTGGTTGGGGGAAAGCTAAAAAAAAAAAAAAAGTAGTACAGTCCCTGTCACAACAGCTGGTCTTGGGGCTACAAGTGATATTCATCAGCCTTCCTATTCTATTTTAGATTCCCTGGTACCCTTGGCTAACAACTCCTGTGACCTAATATACTTACAGGGTGATATAACCCTGGCCCTCAACCCTCAGGTTTTGAGGACTGGTTGTCATGCCCTTTTCAGACTGTGGCTACTGTACTTGTCCATTTAAAATTAAAATTGTTCAGAAGATTATCAATCACCTTGGTACAAACAGTCTTCCCTTCTCTGCTAGTAACATGGTTTCTTTCCTGCCTGCTGGCCTCTTGGTACGATTAAACTAAAGGAATTGGTGGCAGAGTAGCTTCAAGCTTAATGGGACTTCGGCAACATTCCCTGGTAGATGTGCTCCCCCGCCCCCGCAATAGGATCTCTGGTCCCTCTCAGCATAGAATTGCAGGGATATCCCTGGGAGTAATGATTAGTGAAGTCTTTACCTCCTTGTATCTAATATTTCAATTTTTCTTTTTTCAGACCTGTGACCAACCAGCCAATCTCATGGGAAAAATTAAAATTAGAATCGGCTCTTCAGAATTACTCTAAATTGAAGTAAGTTTCTTGAGGTTTTGTCCTCCAACATTAACCAGTCATCTTATCACTTAAATGGGTCAAAAGATAGTTTGATTAGCAAAGGATTTATAAAGATTTTGAGAAAACTGATGTTATCCTGGAATATTTTCTCAAAAATATGTTCTTGTGATCACCTTGTATCTAATTCATTCCGTGCTCAAAATACTAGTGTATAATTGCAATTTAAACTTAGATGTTGTAAAACCAAATAATTTTATTTAAGAATGCCTAGCTCAAGATCAAAGTCCCCAAGCTCTGCCTTAAGGAAATGTATTTACTGAATTTTTTTAATAAATTTTGCTCAAGGGGCGCCTGGGTGGCTCAGTTGGTTAGGCGACTGCCTTCGGCTCAGGTCATGATCCCGGAGTCCTGGGATCGAGTCCCGCATCGGGCTCCCGGCTCGGCGGGGAGCCTGCTTCTCCCTCTGACCCTATCCCCTCTCATGCTGTTTCTCTCTCTCTCTCTCTCAAATAAATAAATAAATAAAATATTTAATAAATAAATAAATACATAAATAAATAAATAAATTTTGCTCAAATATCAATGACTTCCCATTATGATTCTATACATAGAAGTGGACACAGATGCCACATATGAGAAATTTATTTTATATGTATTTTTAGTTGTTCTCTAGTGTTCCTCTATTATAGAATGGGTAAAAAGTTTATTCAGATTTTATTCTTAGAAAAAAAGTTTAAGCAAGTCTAAGTTAGCTACAAGTCCATTAAAAGTAATAGAAGGAGAGAGAGATCAGCTCTAAGGAAATCCTGTGCAGAGGAATTTGTCTTTCAAGTATTCACCTCTTCTGAAAGATAAGAAAGGTTTCTTAACCAATTCATTGAGACTCTTAACTAAATGTCATGGCAAACAAATTCAAATTTTACATCATGAAGCCGTTTCTTATTGCAAACCTGGCAAGAACACTGTAAACTTGTATAAAGTGATGATATAGCATTTCCAGGATCCCTGCTGTGCTTCCTGATTAACAGACTTAAATCCATGGCTTACTGGAAAAAACAATGACTGGGAATCAAAACAGCTACTGATTCAGATTCTAGAATAGCTATTCCCTAGCCTTCTAATGAGAGATGAGACTGGTATTTGACTTTATGACATCGTTATTGCACATTAGATTTGTAGAGTTGACAATAGGGGGTGAAGAATTTGTCATGAGGTTTTCCTGGAAATGATGGGGCCAACCCGAGATCAGGACAGCAACATCTTGGAAGGAGTCCGGAATTTACTTCATTTGTTATTCAAACTCCACTCAGTTATTACCTGGCTTCACTTCAGTTACCAGCATACATATCTGCTTAGACCTTTGGATATTGAACTCTTAGAGAGAAGGAGTCATTTATTTATCTGTTTCCACACAGGGACTAGTAACATGCTTCACACATAGCCACCATTCATTTATTTGATAAAAATAAATCATTTTATATGGTAAATTTTTGCCATGACATTTTTTTATCCACTAAAAAACCTGTATATTTCAGTGAGTCAAAATGATGCTTACTGAACATTGACCATGTAGTCACTATGCTTAATGTGTGTGTATGTGTTTATGTTTGTATTGGGTATATGTGAATTCTCAATGCTTTTTAAATGAATAAATGTGCCAAAAAATTCAAGAAGAGTTTATTATAGACTGAACTTGTCAATGGATACTCAATGGAAAAGGCAGAACTTGAGATCCCCTTTGGGGGTAGAGAAATAGACAGCAACATCCTCAAAATTTGGATAGGGACAATCACACAGTAAAAGAACTTTTTGCTTTGATAAGGAGCTAATGTACAAAGTGTTCCCACTCTCATCTTAGTAAACAGCTTGGTCCCCAAGGCACCAAAGGAGAGTTTTGACTAATTGTCGCTTCCAGGAAAATTGGTAAGTTTGGTTCAGACTCATATTTGCTTATAACTGGAATCATCCCCAGGATTTTAAACAATACAAGATGTGTGTGAAACCAAGGGAATCTGGGTATTTGAATGGGGAACTCAGCTGTCCCTAAGTAGTTCGTGCCAATATCAGAGTACAAAAACAATGATCATGTGGCTGTTGTTACTACTGTTACTACTAAACTTGATAGTTTTAATAGACAGAGATTTTTATTGCCCAGAATCCAACTCAATAACTTCATTTTCTGGGTGGATATTACTCCTGTTGCTGCTGGCTATGCAGTCCACATAAAAAATGAACATGGTTGGTTGAGTCTCAATTCTAACACTTTGGACCAAAGGCTGTCATGGAACTTTTGCAACATATTTTAGGTCCTGAAGTCTGATTTACTTCTAATTAGTTAAATCTGTCAATATGTATAAGGTGTAGGAAAGACAGGAAGGGATAAAGAAGTGTATCTATAGGTTAAGCTTCATCCTTTGTTTCTGTAATATCTACCCTAAGGGGCCATTTTGAAAATCTTTTTATTATGGATATTTTAAAATATATTTAAACCTAGATAGAATAGTAAAATGTGTCCTCATGTGGTCATCAAAAACTTCAATAATTACCAATACTTGGCAAACCCTATTTCATCTGTGTGCCCACCCACTCCATCTCTCTCCCTCAAAGATTATTTATAAAGCTAATTCAAGACATCATCTCATATCATCTGTAAATACTTTAGTATTTATCTCTAAACCATTAGGATTCTTGTTTTCATAATAGTAATACCATGGTATGATTTTAAAGATCACAGGCAGACCTCCTCTATCCTTAACCTGTTTACCAATGTCTGAAATTCCACAAACTTTTAAAGTTCTTTGTTGGAAGATAGACTACCAACACCTCATTAGAATTGTCACAACTAAAACCTTTCCAGTTATGATTTATGAAAGACAAGGTACCTGAATTTGTGAGACAACAATTGGCGATTTTTGCAGTTATATCTAGAATAGGCATAGTCATCCAAGAAAGTTTAAAAACCATGACAAATATCCCCAAGATCCTAAGGCTGTTACCTGAGTATATAATAATAGTCACAAATGTGCCAGATCACAGAATGGTGGCTGGTAGAGGTAGGATTCCAAGCCAGGTCTCCAAAGGCTACCATCATCTGGCTCCATCCCACCCTCCATGCCTTTCTTGGATAACTTTCCTGGGACTAATTTGTCCTTTGTAAACTTGCCTGGTAAGTGCATCATTCAAGAATGTTTCTCCTTTCTAGTCATCCCTGCTCAACCATCCCTGTACCCCACCCCAATGTGAAGTGTGTTGGATTTCTCTAACAGCAAAGAAAATAAAGCAGGTAGATACAGTTATGTTGCATATTAAAACAGACTGGAGTTTCAATTCTTGCTTCAAGTGCAACATGATTATTACCAGTTGTAGGGTATTGGAATTCTGAAAATTCTCCCAAACACATTGGCTTCCTCAAGATTACATGAGTTCATTTCCAGTGTGTACTGATGACTGACCTTGAAGGAAATAAACTAGAAGACATGCAATTATTAGCAGCAGCAGCTACCTGAAGAATACTATGGAAGATGAAATTTGAAGTTCCTATGCCAAGCTGAGCAGCCCATCCATCCTGATGAGTTAAGACAAATGTTACTCTTAATTTTTATAGGGAGGATTTTGTCTGCTCTTCATGCAAAACCTTTTCATCTACCGCAGGAGGAAAAGACTGAGCCAATGAAGCTTATGAGCTGTTGGCATGTGGAAGATGGAGAATTTTGACAAAAACATTAGCCACTGCAGTTCACCCATCTCCCCTTATGACAGGGCCCCACATGGGGCAAAGAACGGGATGCACATTATGACCTATCATGGTTTGATGAAAGGAGAGCCTGAGATGAACTAGATGATTCTAATAAGGAGTTTTCTGCTATCTAAGTACAAATAAGGAAAGTGGGTTAAAATAGTCAATGTCCTTCTGGAGGCTGTGCTTCTAGTTTCTCATCACATTTACAGTAGTGATTTCTCCCTAGGCAACTGATTTAACTAATCCCTCCCTTCCTTCCGACTTTAGGTCAAGTCCCTCTTCCCTCACAAGATTTGCTCAACTGCTTTGGTCCTCAGGGATTATTCCTTTCTCTTCCTTCTTGTATAACTCACTGTCCTTTTCACTTTCCTGGGAAATCAGAAGATACCTTGGAAGTAATTTCTAACAAGGTACCAAGTCAGAGAGCTGATTGCACATAAATCTCTGCTTACAGCGATTTCCTGTTATATATGATGTAAGAATTATTGGTATTAATTTAGAAAGCGTTGGGTATAATATGAAGTCCTAGAAGGAATAGGTAAAAGTGGGCAGCATTCTAGAGGGATGTAGCATTCATACTCAGAGGGACCACATCCAGCAAGCTATTTACTACCTGATGCCCTGTGAAAAGTGACTGTGGGGGGCAAAGAGGCCACAGTGAAGCTGCCCCAGGCCCCAGCTAGGAGAACTCAGTTGCCTATTCCTGGGTCTGCACCCTTATGCAATGAATAATAACATATAACTAATCGTTAGGTCTCGTAATTTTTGGAAGGAACATATAGACAAATGGTTTTGTAACTTTTGCACTTACTATGAAACTTCTATACTGTAAACTTCTATACCTGTACACTTTGCTGCATCGAAGACAGATGTTAGTCCCAGATGAGTAGCCTAATTGTTGTTTTCAGGTAACATCAAATTGAAACAGGCAGTCATTTGACATTTAACTTACATTTTCCGTTGGCTTTTTATCTGATGGGTGTGTATTCGTTTTCCTTAACGAGACTGTAAACCCCACTGAAAAAACAGACTCCCACATTTTGCTGTTCTCAATGCACAACTCATTGCCCCAGGCAAAGCAGTCAATACAGTATTCAGTTGCCATTGCAGATAATAGTCTAAGTAAACACTGACTCTGAGTGTTAAATTTTTTGCAAAGTTTTTTCTTGAGAAAAAAAGGTGGTTTTTACCTGATAATTCCCTTGTGGTGCATAATCACACGACGAAGTAAAATAGATTTCTAGATGAACAGGAAAACTAACTTAAAATGCCCTAATGTGAATAATAGAATATTAAGTCTTTCACTTTCTCTACTATGATTCAAAATATTTTGGATCTATACTAAGTTATCACAAGTTAGGACTACCCCAGACTTTTTCTGGAGGTTGTAATCTTAGATTATCTCTCAGCTGTTTATAGTCAGCAGCCCAAATGTCTGGAAGATAATTCAAGTCTTATATCATCTTTTACTACTTATAGTTTTTCTGCAACTTATTCTTGAGCTAATTGAGAAAATAAGAGAGCTAAATCATTAAAGCTTTTCCCCCCAAAGTAACATATAATGAATTGTTAGGTCTCTAATTTTTGGAAGGAACATACAGACAAATGGTTACGTAACATTTGCATTTACTATGAAACTTCTATGGAGGATGTCGTAGATCATGCCTTTCAATGTCTGCTGTACAGTACCCTAAAATCAGACATTTCATTCAAAGTTGAGACTAAAAAGAAATTTTTTTTTTAAAGATTTTATTTATTTATTTGAGAGAGAATGAGAGAGAGCACATGAGAGGGGGGAGGGTCAGAGGGAGAAGCAGACTCCCTGACGAGCAGGGAGCCCGATGCGGGACTCGATCCTGGGACTCCAGGATCATGACCTGAGCCGAAGGCAGTCGCTTAACCAACTGAGCCACCCAGGCGCCCAAGAAATTTTTTCCTTCGAAAATTATAAGAAGTAGAAATCTTGTGCACAATTCTTTCCTTGACTGGGATACCAGGAAGCTTATGTGGTTTTTACGTTCAGTTCTAAAAGCCATATTGAGCTTTGTTATTGGTGCATTTTTTTTCTCTTCTCTTATTATTTAATTTGTATTTTTCTACTTTTATATTTTTTCACTTTAGAAGCTGACTTAAAATCCTTTCTGAAAGGATGTGGCGCACAAATATATTTCAACTGAAGTCACACCTAGCATTAAATGGGCAGGGAATGATGCTGTGAAGGTTACACTGGTACCTATTGAGCAATGGAGTGACATTTGTTTTGCCTGAAGTATAGTGGTCAGGCCCGTGAAAGAGTTGGATGATAAGCTATTTAAGAAAGCTCACCTAAGCAGGCTAGACTAAGGACTTGTCTATGGGGAAAATAGAGTAAATGTGTTAAGAAAAAGCTGAACTTACTTGACTTAGCATGATAACCTGCAAGATCCATCCATGTTGTCTCAAATGACAGGATTTTTTTTTTTCTTCTCCTTTTCCTCCCCCTCCTTCTCCTTCTCCTCCTCCTTCTTCTTCATCTAAATAATATCCCATTGTATGTTTTCATATATACAAACCCATTTTCTTTATCCAGTGATGGACACTTACGTTATTTCCATGTTGTGGCTATGGTGAATAATGCCCAAATGAAGGTGGGAATGCAGATGTCTATTTGAGATAGTGATTTCATCTCCTTTGGGTAGGTACCCAAAATGGGATTGCTAGATTATATTGTAGCTCTATTTTTAACTTTTTGAGGAACCTCCATACTGTTTTCCATAGTGGTTGCACCAGCTTGCATTCCCACTAACAGTGTAGGAGGGTTCCCTTTTATCCACATCCTCACCAGTGTTTATCTCTTATCATATTGATATTAGCCATCCTAACAGGTGTGAGATGATATCTCATTGTTTTTGTTTGCATTTCTCTGATGATTAGTGCTATTGAGCACCTTTTCATGTACTTGTTGGATATGTGCATCAAATCATCACATTGCAACCTTAAACTTATACACAGTTACATGTGTATTATATCTCAATAAAGCTGGGGGAGGGGAGAAAATGCTGAATCTCTTAGAACTGCTGAATGAAGTAAAATAACTGAAAGGGATCCTGAAGATTTATATAAATTTATATAAGAAAATATGGCTCGCTCAAGAGAGCCTAGGCAGCTAGTGCAGCATTGTGAGTGTAAAAGATCTTTTGAATACCGATATGTTTGTTTTTTTTTTACTTACTCCTGGCTGACTTTTGAACATTTTTTTAAGATTTATTTATTTATGTGTGAGAGAGAGAGAACACAATAGAGTGCACGTGCACACGAGTGGGAGGGGAAGAGGGAGAGGGAGTCCCAAGCAGACACCACCCTGAGCATGGAGCCTGAATTGGGGCTTGATCTCATGACCCTGAGATCACGACCTGAGTTGAAACCAAGAGTCAGAGGCTTAACTGACGGCATCACCCAGGCGCCCCTGACTTTGGAATGCCTTGTGACGTCATAGGCAATGCTCCCTGAAGGGCTGGGCCAAGACAGCTAGGGACAAGTTCAAGATTTGCTGGAGCCAGGATAATCTGTTTGTAGCCCTAGATAGGACAGAAATCATCAGGCCTCATTTTTGGGGAGTCAGGGATCTGAATAATAATTATTCTTTCCTCATGTTCAGTGACATCTCTGGGTACCCCATGATGTGAGTGTCAAAAGGACAGAACACAGATCTTACTTACTTGCCTTCATTTTGAGGCATACCAAAGTGGTCATGACAATTTATCATCCAGACAAGTTTGGATAGGAGAGCCCAAGACCAAGACTGATGCTTGGTCAGGTGGGAAAGGGCTGAAAAGTCCCCCAGGCTGTCTGAAAGAGTCAGTACAGAAAAACAAGGGTTGTGGTTGTCAAGGACAGAATTTTGGAAGACAGAACTAGAGGCTAATTTTTAGTGCAAGTGGAAGTCTGATCTTAGGGAAGAAACTTCTCTATTTTTAAAATAAATTTTCATTTTAGGAGCTGTTTTAGGTATATAGAGAAGTTGTGAATAAAAGACAGAGTTTCCATATACCCCTCGTTCCCAGTTTCTCCTATTGTCAACATGTTGCACTAATGTGGAATATTTGCAAAATTGGTAGACCAATATTGATATTATTAACTAATGGCCACAGTTCATATTAGGGTTCACTCTTTGTCTTACACAGTTCTCTGAGTTTGGGCAAATGCATAATATCATGTATCCACCATTACAGGTTTGTATAGTTTCACTGCTCTAAAATGCCCTAGGACCAACTATTCACCCCTTGTCACCAGCCTCTTAACTCCTGGCGACACTGATCTTTTTACTGTTTCTACAGTTTTGCTTTTTGTAGAATGTCATACGGAGTTGAAATCATATAGCATATAGTTTTCTTTCAGACTGGTTTATTTTACTTAGCAAGTTTTACCCATGTCTTCTCATAGCTTGATAGCTTATTTTCTTTTTTATTGCTGAATAGTACTTCTCCTATGGGCACATCTTGGTTATCCTCAATTTTGGCAATTATGAATAAAGCTGCTATACGGGTTTTGTTTAGATATGTTTTCAATTCGTTTGAGTAAATACGAAGGAGTGTGATTACTGGATTATATAGCAAATCTGTGTTTGATTTTGTAAGAAACTGCCAGACCATCTCCCAAAGTGGCTCTACCATTTTTGGATTCCTACTACTGGTACACCACCATCAACAGTCTTAAAAGAAATGTTGTGTTCAATGATGCTTGAAAACAAAGTAAAAATATATATTCTTAAATGTGTTTGAAATTCAGCTACGTGTTAGAATAAGACAAACCCCCATCCTATTTTACTTCATTTCCAGGTCTGAAATAGGTGGATCGTGATCTTACAGAATTTTTAAGAGAATCAAATGAGATAATTCATTAGTATTTTTCGTCATCTACAATTTTAAGCATTTCAGCAGACACAAAATGAGTCAAACACAGCTTCTGCCTTCGAATAGCGTGTACTTTAGAAAATGATAGTACAGTTACAAATATCATTCTAAAACAAAGGCCAGTTAGATAAATGCCTTGAAGATGGTACAAACACAGAGCTGTACGGCACAGCTCAGCAAAGCTGTACTTAAAAAGGCCAGATAGTAAATATCTTAGTCTTTGCAGGCTCTATAGTCTCTGCTGTAACTACTCAACTTGGCTTTTGAAGCACGAAAGCAGCCATAGACACTACATTAAAAAAATGAGCCTGGCTGTGTCCCAGTAAATATTTATAAAAACAGGTGGCTGCCTGAATTTGGGTTATGGCTATAATCTGACAGCCCCTGCTCTAGAGTCTCAAAGGAAAGAGAAAGAATATTATGGAAAATGGTTTTCAAATTATAAAGCTCTGTTCAAATGTAAAGTTATTATTCATTAAGTTTATTGAAGACTGATACAGTGTCTAACTTGTTGTTAATGAACAACTAAGAGTCCCTGGCTGATAAGCCAATTTGTTGCCAGGTGAATCAAGGGAGTATGAGTACAATAATTAAGGGTAATAAACCACACTCATCCTTTTCTTAGAGGAAAGGGAAGAAGAAATACATCCTTCATATTTCTTTTATCCTTTTCAAAGAGCTTTACCTTCCCAAGAGTTTAGCAAATTTTATATACACCTTTGTCACTTCTCCCTGATGAACTTGGGAATTTAATCTGATTCCCAACTTAATATGAGAACCTGCTATCCCCTTCCCCACCTCTGTTAACTGCACTTGAATTCTTTTTTTTTTCTTTAAAGATTTATTTATTCATTTGAGAGAGCGAGAATGAGAGAGAGTACATGAGAGGGGGCAGGGTCAGAGGGAGAAGCAGGCTCCTCGCTGAGCAGGGAGCCCGATGCGGGACTCGATCCTGGGACTCCAGGATCATGACCTGAGCCGAAGGCAGTTGCTTAACCAACTGAGCCACCCAGGCGCCCTGCACTTGAATTCTAACCCTTCCTGGTGCTAAGTCAGGAGTCAGGGATTGTGAAAGCTCAGCTAAGGGCACCTCAATTTGGTAAGTCTCCCAATAATTATGTCTTTTTTTCTCTTCCTCCTTCTCATTCAGTGATTTAGGCTCCTCCAAGTCTGCCTCTCTTCAAAACTAAATTTCCATTTTTCAGAGTTCAGCAAGTAGGTCTTTTGTCTCTCACATTTGGAGCCAAGTAGATGACTTTTAACTGCTCAGTGGAACATTATATTTTATCATCATGAAACCAAACTGCAGGTTTTGAACTTGAGGGGTTTGCCCACCAGAGTGGAGTCTATGGCAAACCATTCTCTACCAATTTATTCTCAAATCTGGTTCCTTGAACTCAATACAGATCTGTCTTAACAGCTTAGACATTTTGACAACTATTTTCTGTAAAATATGCAGAGCAGACATGCAAAAATTTTAGCAACCTATTTACCCCATTGTGGAAATCCTTAGCTCACAAGTGGTTTCAACTGGAGTTATGCATGTTTTTCACTTGTAATCAGTTAACATCATTTAATTGTTTCTGTCCCTTTAGGTGCCAGTCTTTTGAATGTATGATTACTACCATTTCAAAATGACAGAGCTTTGCAGGGAATTCATATGTGAACGGTAGCAAAAACTTTCATTGCTATATTAATTACCCCCATGCAGAATTTCAGTATTCAACAAATCTTTTTATCTGGTTCTTAAAAGCATCATATTACTAAGAATAAATGTTTCACCTCTTTAAGAAGTTCCATCTGTACGCATCTTAAATTTATTGGCACTCACTTTACATCGTCTTCCAAGGTTTATTTTTAGATATCAAAATGTCTCTTAACTAATTTGGAATAAAAATCAGGAACCCATTTTCCAATTATTTGCTTGGTGATTTTTCACCAATATTTTTCATTATCTTAAGAGCTTTATTTCTGCCAGACAGCTAGGTGAAGTTCTGAAATCCATACCTCATACTTGACATTCCAATTCTGCAGAGTAAATTTAATGCCTACACTCCTATCAGTAACTGATTATAATCTCTTAGTGGGTAGGAAGCAGAACTGTTTAATTTTCTATATGCAGCTCTCAGATAGCAACAAGTTCAGGGATTCACCAAACACATATATTTGCAGAATGATAAATAGTTTTTGCAGCAAAATACCCAGGAAAGTGAAAAATTATCAATTTTATCCCATCTTAAATTCAGAGAGAGAAGAAACTAATAGAAGATGCATGTGTAGTTGCCTTGGTCCCGAGGCAAAGGGAGCCTTCTTGTCTGCACAGATGATAAAAAAATAATCAGGTGGGCATCATTCTGGTATATGCACCATCCTGATAATAAAATTTGAAATCCTGTTCACAAGGAACATTTACTGCTCTAGCATAGGGATATTGAATTTCATAACTTGGAAAGTAGGCTCAAAAAGGCTATTAGAAGTTTTTCAAGTCTTAGCTAATGAGCCACATTTAAGTAAAGGATATTTTTGTCCTCACTTGTAAAAACTAAAAGATGCTTTGAATTATTAAACCTTTAACTGTCGGCATGTTAGCCAGTTCCCTATGGCAGAAACATTTTAAATGGATACAATGAAAAACAACTGAAGTATTAGAACCAGCAAGAGGGACCATGAGCTGTGAGGGGAGAAATGGCTGAAGGACTTTATTGTTATAATTTAAATGATAAAGGAAGATTTTGTTTTTGGCTTGTTTTTGTTTTTGTTTTGTTTTGTTTTTCATTTTTCATCATATTCTCTGCTTGTTTCTTTCCTTTCCCTTCCCTTCCCTTCTTTCCATCCCTTTCCTTCTCTTCCTTCTTTCTTTCTTTTTAAAGATTTATTTATTTGAGAGAGAGAGAAAGAGAGAGAGAGGGCAAGGGAGAGCACAGGGCAGGGCAGGGGGAGGAGCAGAGGGAGAGGGAGAGAAACTCAGATTCCATGCTGAGCATGGAGCCCAATGCAGTCAGTCCCAGGATTCATGAGATCATGACCTGAGCTGAAACCAAGAGTTGGATGCTCAACAGACTGTGCCACCCAGGCATCCCTGTCTTTTTCTTTATGTAAGAATTTACAAAAAAAAAAAAAAAAAAAAAAGAATTTGCACATTTAATTGAACATCTCCAAATAACAAAAATGATGTAAAGAATAGAATTTCGTCATAAAATTATTGAATTTGGGGGAGGGGATAGACCAGAGAAGGTTCCATTAATAATTTCTGATTTTTGATGGCAGAGTGATTTTAGACATGTCATTTGACTTTGAGAATTTTTATCCTTGTTTAGAGATAGAAATTGGTTCTACCTTGTGAGAATTGGTTAGTTATTAATAAATTATCAACTTTTTACTATTTCCATAAATATTTATTAAACTTGTTACTAATAGGGATAGTGAGCTGAATTAGACTCAGATACTGCTCTCAGGGAACTTATGAGTATTATGTGTGAGTTCTGGTTGCTCCATATCCTTGCCAATAGTGGTATGATCAGTTCTTTGATTTTAAATATACTCATAGGTGTGTAAAAATATCTCATTATGCTTTTTATTTTGGATTTTCCTAGTAAGTAATGATGATGAGTATTTTTCATGTACCTATTTGCAATTAATTTACTTTCTTTGGTCGGCTCATGTTATTTGCCTATTTTTTTTTTTTTTTTTTTACTGAGTTGTTTGTTTCTTATATTGAACTTTGGGAGTGCTTTACATGTTATTTATATAAGTCCTTTATCAGAAATGTGGTTTTCAAATATATTCTCCCAGTCTAAAACTTGTCTTTTCTGGGCGCCTGGGTGGCTCAGTTGGTTAAGCGACTGCCTTCGGCTCAGGTCATGATCCTGGAGTCCCGGGATCGAGTCCCGCATCGGGCTCCTTGCTCGGCAGGGAGTCTGCTTCTCCCTCTGACCCTCACCCTTCTCCTTCTCTCTCTCTCTGTCATTCTCTCTCTCTCAAAAATAAATTAAAAAAAAAAAAAACTTGTCTTTTCACTCTCTTATCAGTGTCTCTTGAAAGCAGAGGTCCTTAATTTGGATGAAGTTTTCTAATTTTTTGTGTGGATTATACTTTTGTGTTATATCTAAGAAATCATTTCCTAACCCAAAGTCACAAAGATTTTTTCCTATGTTTTAGTCTAGAAATTTTATAATTTTAGATCTTTCATGTACATCTATAATCTCTTTTTAAAGATGTTTACTTATTTGAGAGAGAGAGAAAGAGAGCATATGCACGTGGGGGACGGGAAGAGGGAGAGGGGGAATCTCAAGCAGACTCCCAGCTGAGTGTGAAGCCTGACCCCAGGGCTTGATCTCATGACACTGAGATCATGACCTGAACCGAAATCAAGAGTCGGATACTTAACTGACTGCCACGCAGGCGCCCCCGTAATCTCTCTTGGATTAGTTTTTGTATATGATGCAAAGTAGTAATGGATATCTTCATGGATACCCAATTATTCTAGCCCCATTTGATGAAAAGACTACCCTTTTTTCACTGAAATGTTTTTTCAGCTTTTTCGAAAGTCAGTTGACAATAGATGTGGGTCTGCTTTCAAACTTTCTGTTCAGTTCCCTTCACCTATTTGCATTGATGGAAGTACCATCCTGTCTTGATAAAATAACTTTATAATAATTTATAGAGTCAAGTAGTGTAACTTCTCCCACTTTGTTTATCTTTCTCAAAATTGTTTTGGCTGTTTTAGTTCCTTTGCCTTTCTGTATGAATTTTAGAAAATCTTGTCTCTATGTAAGAAAAAGGCTGCTGCAATTTTATTGGGATTGTGTTGAATCTGTAGGTCAAATTGGGGAGAATTAACATATTAACGATATTGAGTTTTCTAGTTAATGAACATGGTATATTATCCATTTATTTAGATCCACTTCAATTTCTCTCCACAAGGTTTTGTCATTTTCAGCATACAAGTCTTATAGATACTTCACTACATCTTTACCTAAGCATTTAATATCTTGAAAGTCTTGTAAATGGTATTTTAAAATTGTCATTTCCAATTTCTCATTTATTTTGGTATGTATGATCTTGTATTGTACAGTCTTGTTAAACTCTTTTACTCGTTCCAGTGGCTCTTTTTGTAAATTCAACTGGATTTCCTGTGCAGATGGTCATAACATCTGAGGAAAAATATAGTTTACTTCTTTCTTTCCAGTATTGATGGTTCTATTTATTTGACTTACCTTATTATGTTGACTAGAACATGCAGTAAAATGTTTAACAGAAGTGATGAGAGCAGACATCCTTGCCTTATTCCTGATCTTAGGGTGAAAGCATTCAGTTTTTCACTTTTAAGTACATTAGCTCTAGGTTTTTGATAGATACCCTTTGATCAGGTTGAAAAAATTCTCCTCTCCTCCTAGTTTTCTGGGAGCTTATATTAGAAATAGACTTGGAATGTCTATCAAAAGCTTATTTTGCATCCATTGAGATGATATGGCTTTATTATTTTAGTCTGTTAATATGGTGAATTATATTGATTGCTTTTTTAATGTGAAATCAACCTTTCATTCCTGGGTTAAATCACAACTGGTCATGGTGTATTATATTTTTATACATTATTGTATTGGCTTGCTAAATTAAAAAAATTATTTTTTCATTTGTGTTTATGAGGGAAATTTTCTTGTCTTGAAATATTTTTGTGTATTTGAGATCAGAATAATGCTGGCCTCATGCAATAAGTGGAGAAATATCCCTTCCTCTTTGATTTTCTGGATGAGTTTGTGTAAAATTGTAGAAAAATTAATGAAATCAAAAGTCCATTTTTTTGCTGTCAAAAAAATTGACAGTGCTTTAGCTGGGTTGACTAAGAAAATAAGATGATTCGGGCACCTGGGTGGCTCAGTTGGTTAAGCGACTGCCTTCGGCTCAGGTCATGATCCTGGAGTCCCGGGATCGAGTCCCACATCGGGCTCCCTGCTCAGCAGGGGGTCTGCTTCTCCCTCTGACCCTCTCCGCTCTCGTGCTCTCTGTCTCTCATTCTCTCTTTCAAATAAATAAATAAAATCTTTAAAAAAAAAAAAGAAAAAGAAAATAAGATGATTCAAATGAGTAAAATCAGAGATAAAAGAAGGGACACCATGACCAACTTTTCAGAAATACAAATAATTATAAGTGACTACTACAAACAACTGTATGCCAAGAAATTAGAAAACGTGGATGAAATAGACAAAATCCTGGAAAGACATAAATTTCTGAAACTGACTCAGAAGAAATAGAAAATCTGAATAGACCAGTGATATAATTCAATTAGTCATTTAAAAACTTCCCAGAAGAAAAGCCCAGTTCCAAATGGCTTTCTGTTAGTGAATTCTATGAAACATTTGAAGAATTGACACCAATTCTTTACACACTGTTTCACAAAAATGAAAGAGGAGAGAACATTACCCATGTCATTCTCTTAGTCTAATAGTTCCTTCATACAAAACCAGACCACAGTATTTCAATGAAAGAAAATGATAGACCAACATTTCTTATGAATATAGAAGCAAAATTCTCAACAAATACAGGCAAATCAAGTTCAGTAACATGTAAAAGATTATATACCATGAGTAAGTGGGATTTATCCCAGGAATATAAGATTGACCTTACCTCTGATAATCCATCAATGTAATATAGCATGTCAGTAGAAAGAGGACTGAAACACATAATCATGTTAATAGTTGCAGAATAAAAGATTTGACAATAGGGCACCTGGGTGGCTCAGTCGTTAAGCGTCTGCCTTCAGCTCAGGTCATGATGCCAGGGTCCTGGGATCGAGTCCCACATCGGGCTCCCTGCTCGGCGGGAAGCCTGCTTCTCCCTCTCCCACTCCCCCTGCTTGTGTTCCTGCTCTCGCTATCTCTCTCTCTGTCAAATAAATAAATAAAATCTTTAAAAAAAAAAAGATTTGACAATATCCAACACTGTTGCATGATAAAAATGCTCAACAAACTGTGAATAGAGGGAACTTCAACCTGATAAAGAGCAGTATGAAAACCCCACAGATAACAACCCAGTTCATGGTGAACAAATGAGCAGTTTTCCCCAAGGATCAAGAAATGACAGCCATGTCTGATCTCACTACTTTAATTCAACTATGTATGTCCATTATATAGATACACTATGTTTTATTCATCCATTCATCTGTTGATGGAAATTTGAGTTGTTTCTACTTTATGTATATTATGATCATTTGTCCAAGGTTTTGGGTGGACCTGTTTTCATTTCTCTTGGGTTTGTAGGTAGCTACCAGTGTAATTGTTGGGTCATATGGTAAATTTATGGTTAACCATTGAGAATCTAACAAACCATTTTCCAAAGTGGCTGCAACTTTTTACATTCCCACCAATAATGTATAAAGGTCCCAATTTCTCCATATTCTCACTCCATCTTAGTGAGTATGAGGCAGAGTCTCATGGTTTTGAGTCATACTCCCCTAATGGCTAATCATGTTGAGCATCTTTTTGTGTACTTACTGTCTAAGTGTGTATCTTCTTTGGAGAAATGTCTCTACAGATTATCTAATTTTTAAATGGAATATTTATCTGTTGTTGAGTTGTAAGAGTCCTTTATATATTGCTGTATATTTTCATATATTCTAGATTCAAATCCCTTCTCAGATACATGATTTGCAAATCTTTCCTCCCCATCTGTGAGTTGTCTTTTCACTTTGTTAATAGTATCATTTGCAGCATGCAAGGTTTTTAGCTTGTACGAAGTCCAATTTATCTGTTTTTTTCTATTATCCCTTTTGCTGTCATATCTAACAAACCATCACCTAACTTAAGCTAATGAAGATTCATGTCTGCTTTATTATGAATGTTGATTAATGAATTAATAACAATTTGGGCCAAACTGTTATTTGCTGAAGTAGAGGGGATAGATGGCTTCTTTACAGGAACTAAGTAGAAAGTAATTGTAAGACTCATAAGTAATTATCTAAAGGAGAAAAACGATGAGTCAAAGAAAGGCCTAAGGAAAAAGCCACATAAAATTAAAACATAGAACTATATATTAGAAGAGAAATACTTCTGTAGGTTGGGCCAAATTTAACATTTAAAATTAGGGGTGGGGTGCTTGGGTGATGCAGTCGGTTAAGTGTCTGACTCCTAGTTTCAGCTCAGGTTGTGATCTCAGGGTTGTGGGATCGAGCCCTCCATCAGGCTCTGTGCTTAGCACTGAGTCTGCTTCAGATTTTCTCTTCCTCTCCCAATCACGCTCTCTCTCTTTAAAATAAATAAATAAATCTTTAAAAAATATAAAAATAAAATTAGGGGTAACAAATATTAAGGCTGTATCATGAAAAGGAGATAATTTCTTTAATAATTTATCTTTTAAAAGTTGTTTAATCTAATTTATACAAAGAAACCATTTGATATGTTTTATTTATCAGCTGGTCATGTGATACATAAAGCTGTGCTTACACTATCCAAAATATTTAGGTGGAGAAGAATATAATAAATTGATAGCTCCTGAATAAAACTGCCTTGGCTAGTTATTTTTTCCCAGAGATTTTTTATGGAATCAGTTGACCAAATTGACCAGTTGCTTTGCAATATGAATTAAACTAAAACCAATTAATAGGTCTCAGGAATATAGACATCAAATCAACTGATGTTATTATTCTTGTTTTAGTCTCCTTATGTCTCAGGAAAAGAAAGAAAAAAATAACTTAGGAATACAAAAATTTCAGTATGTTAATTTAACTGATTTTTCTATAATGCAAGATGCATGTAGTTAATATATGTAATAGTGGAGAAGGGATGAAAATCAATTAGAGTTGTGAATATTTAGAGTCATCCTATTTGAGCTTAGTGAAAATTTTCACACATACATAAAATAATGCCACCATTACATAATTAGGAAATCTGAAATAGAGATTTAAAAGGTAGAGAGGAAAAAAAATATAGAAAGCTATTTTGAATTCCACAATGGAATAAATTGCCATGGTACAGTGCAAACTAATCAGAGCATATCCAATGCTGTAAGGTTACTACTATAAATAAACACACAGAACCACACATACTCAAATTTGATGGCCTTCCTTCAAGATGATGGAGTGTGCTGAACTTTATGCTCACATGTCTCCTGAATGTCACTACCTTTTAGAGGTTCAGCCAATTTTCCTACTTTGGGATTTCTAAAAAAGTAAGCATTGGCTTTCCTCTCTTCTCTGCCCTTAAAAGTATATGTGTGTATATATGTATATATATATACTTATGTATTATTAATACATAATATTATTAATAATTATGTGTATAGGTAATCTCCCAATTTCATGCTCTCTTGAACTCTTTCCCTAGTGACACACTGGGGAATAGAATGGAAAAAAAAGATGCAACACAAGAATGAAGTCATAACAAAAAGCCAAAGATCATTTCTACCTGGAGAAAAACTAATTTTCTAACCTAAAGCAGGTAGAGAAATGTGATGCCCAGGCTCAGTCTATCTTCCAGTATGTTTCTTTTCCTCATTATTTATTTATTTATTTTAGGTATGCGGCAGGTTTTAAAACATTTTGAGCTGGTTGCCAACCTTTGAAAAGCAGAATGTTTCACATCAAAATCCAGGTTCCTGGAATCTTTTTAAAAATTAGAAGATCTGGAAAGAGAAACCTAAATCCTTTAAGGCACCTGTGAGCTAGCCAGCTGTTGGCAGCAGGAGCACCCCCTGAGTAAGGCCTGCACCCCTCCAGCTTACTGCTGGATCCATCTTGTCCACTCCATTCATTTGTATTCTCTGCCTAACTCCTGTGAGCATTTGGGTTTGCATCTACGTTTTAGACCCAAATGAACTGTTTTCCTGTTTTCCAGCCAGCAATTCTCTCAGCATTCAATTAAAATAAATTACAAGCCTAGAAGCAGTCTGTTTTTCAGAAATGAAAAGAAATTTTTAATATTGCTTTCACAGTTAATATGTAATCACTGAGTAAATTAGTACAATTCTTAGAGCTTCTTTAGGATCCTGTTCAGGAAGGAATGTAAAAAGCCATCCTTGTTTTCATATTACTTGTTGAAACACAGCCTCCATTTAACGTATTGGGCAAAATGAGAAAAGCAATATGTGTTTTTGTTGTTCTGAACAGGATGACAAAACAGTGAGAACAGGTGTGTAAACAGCAGTAGGAAGTAATGAAAAACAAGATTGCTAAGATTACAAAGGCCAGTCGTATTTTATGATGGCCTGGAGCAATAACGGAAGAACTTTTCTCATAGTCATTGTAACTACAGGCTTCAGAATTCATTTTCCCTTACGAATTAAAAATTTTTAAGAAGTATTGAAAGGCTTTCTCCTTTTCCATGGATACTTTGAAATCGCTTGTATGGAGCATGTGGCCTAATAGGGAGCAGTGATCCTGGTTGAAAAGTAAAACCAAAACCAGAATCAAAACGTGCTTTTGAATGTAATAGAGTTCTAAAGGAACTGCAAGCCATAAAGTTGAAAACCTCTCTGTTTATGGAATATATCTTTCACGTTGAAGGGAAATTCTAGATCCCAGGAAAATCTTTGAAAGTTATCAAATTTAAAGACCCTAAGCTCTCCTCAGAAGCTTTACAACATCCACCTTTTTCAAAGTTTTGATCTGAAATCAGGTAAACCTCTTGAGACGGAAATTTCATTGGAACAAAAAGGCAAGCAAAATGAAATGCAAGTCGCTGCTAATCGAGCACAAGTGTAATTGAAGCTTGCTGACCTTTACTCCTGAAGTTCCCTGGGATGCACAACTATGGGCACAACCACATCGAGTGCTCTTGTTATGAGAACGCATATCATGGAGCAGTATTGCCAGGGAAGAACATACAAGTAAAACCCAGGCAAGGGTCATGAGATTTTCCCCCTTTGACATTACAAACATGTATCTTTTCTTGTTTCATTCCTTTGTCATTTAGCTTCTAGGCTTCCAAAAATTCCTTCATTAAATCAATATCATGATAATAACATGCTTTTACATGAACTGAAACTAAAAGATCATGAAGAATGGATGAAAAAACCTACACACGACCAAGGACACAAATGAAATGAGTAACCTGGAACCATCAGAATAATATCCACTTGGCTAAAATCCCAAATGACCAGTTTAATGCCTGCACATAGCCACATCAACCAAAGAGAGTGTTTTTAAAGTTAGTATTCAAATAAGAAGGTCAATTAAGGAAAGAACAGGTTTGTTTTTGGGAAAGATAATAAAAGATGACAGAGGGGGACACAGAACTCACTCAACTCCTTCTACTTTCATCTAAGAAAAAGACCTTCAAAGTTCTGACCACATGATGTCGGGATATGGGAAGAAAACACGAAACTCACATGAATTGATGCCAGGAAGTTGCATAGTATGTCACAGCCACTAGAATTAATCTTGGACAGAGATGAAAAATGGGATTGATGTCACAAGAGTGGAAACGGACAAATATCCAAATCTCCAAAAAGCGGAAATGTAGAAACTCAGGCACATAAATTTAGTATCAGATGGTTAGTAAATAGGTTTCAGAAAAGTAATAAACACATAATCTAAGATAAAAGAGAACAATCTCAAAGTTGGTAATTTGCATTAAAACAACCAGTTTTTCTTCAAGAGATCATTAGTAGGTTGATATTCCAGTAACAGAAATGCTGTAGAGTAACTGCTTTCTTCAAACAGTTTGACGAAATCTCCATGAATTTCCCTGAAGAAACTGTAATTCACTGCTATCCTATGACAGGGGTATTGTAATCACACAAAGTGATCACAAGACAAAATAGCAGGAATGAGGACTGAAAACCATATGTAATAACTCTAATGTCTATAAATTATAGCACAAAGCACAGTCAGCTAAGAAAGGGAACTTGAGATTGTTCAGTTATGAAGTGACTCTGACACCATAGGGAAAATGGAGACTTGCTACCATTCTCTAACAGAAGTAACTCAAACAGAAGGAGGTACGAAAGCCCTAAGATTCAGATGTGTTAGGAAGAAAGGCAGAGAAGAATGTGTTTAGAGACTTCCCTGTGGGGAGATGTGCAACCCAGAAGCTGAGCCAAATGTAGGAAAATCTTGAGTGAGAAGAAGAGGACCAGAAATGAAGGTAGTGGTACAGCTGTGGAAGTGTGCTGAAAACAGCCGGGTCGGAGAGCGGGAGAAGGTGGGGCCGCTGGGCCAGGCACTCAGGCAGTTATGGCAGGGAGGCCTCGTCTCTCTGGACAGCTGTGAAAAATGCTTAATCAGAAGTAGAACGTTCAGAAAGTTATTTTCCACCTTTCAGAAGAAAAGAAACGACAAGGGAAACTGTTACCCCAAATTTCATTTTCACCAACTTGGAAAAACCAGTGAGTTTAATTGAAATGACAGAAAGATCCCCAGGGAAGAATGTAGTTACTCCCAAGAGTGTAAGACTTACTCAGTGTCTAACCCTTGTAGGGATTTTTTTTTTTTTAAATTATCATGAATGTAGTAGAAATCCTATTTCTGTATGACCGCTTTCTCTGTCAATATTAAATTCTTTTCAGAACATTTAATATTTAAGTATCCTAGGCACTTACAATAAACAAAGTTTAACACTTTAAGCCAAAACATATCCTTTGTTTTCCAAATGTGCACTTAAGTCAAGATGCCTGGGAGGGAAAGAAAACATTCTTTAAAATTCTAAAGGAAATAATGTTAATACCTTTTGTTGTGCTTTGTTTTGGAAAAGATAGTGTGAGTGCAATTGTACTGATACAGTATAGTAGCTTCTGTATAACTAATAAGCTCCAAAATATCAGTGGTTTACAAAATAGAAGCTATTTCTCACTCATATAAATTTCAATCATAGTGATTGAGGGTAGGATAGGTTGTTCAGCGAGTGGGAAGGAAGATGGATCTGCCCCATGCAGTCATTCAGGGCTCCAGGTGCATGGAGGCTCTATTACCTACATTGTATGGTTTCTGAGATTGCTCCGAGCATCGAGAAAGAGGGCATAAAAGAATATAAGGGAGTTTTGTATGGACTGGTCTCGGAAGTGGTATATATCCTTGTGCCATATTCCACTGGCACACTTGTATGGTTATGCTCCACTGACCACACAGGTGCAAGGGGAATTTGGACTTGTAAACACTGTCTGAGCAATTAGTTCCCAGCAACAGCTCTAAAATCATAGATGGGAGCGTGAGTGTTTAATGGAAAACCAATTTTGTGCGTCACACATACATGAAGTTATTTTGATATAGACCATTGAAAAAAATCTGTCCGTGTAAAGATAATGCTTTACTTTGCTGACACTTAGCACTATTTATTCTCTGAACAGTGGAGATCCATTGGGAAACCCTAAATGTTATTATTTTTGATGGGAGAATTGTTTTTAATGTTCTCAGGGCCACCGTCATCAAACATTTAAGATATTATCTCAGTGAATTGTAGAATTTTAGAACTAGAAGAAAGCTTGGACAATATCTAGTCCAATAGCATTTTCCGATAGAGAATCACATGTATATTATGCAGTTAGGTTAAACATTTATTATTGAGTGTAGAAATACCTGAAGCTACTCTTTTCTTGTGCCTAAATGAAACCCACATAAAAAGCGAGGCACTTAATGAGTGCTGTTAACTGTTTCACACTTCTAGACTAGTAGACATATCCTCACTTTGACATTGTGAAGTGTGCAAAGGGACAATGATAATTTTGCAGCTTGTCCCATGTGCCTATGTTATTTGATTTATGTGCTGTACCTCCCTCCTATGATGCTGTCTGAATTCATAAATCTGAGTAAAAGAACAGGGACCCATAACTCAAAGAGGATGAGATGGGCTACACCCCGAGGCTGAGTATGTACTGCGGAGCTGGAGCTCTGTTCCTTCATGAATACCCATGGGCATCAAAGTTGCTAAAGGTTAGGCATTCATCACAAAGGGTCCCAGTCAGGATACATGGCAGGGTTCCAAAGATAGATTTTTTTTTTTTTTGTCTTCAAACTTTTGTGTAGTACACAGAACAATTTTTGTTGTTTTTGCTCTTTTACAATAAGATAAACTTGATGCAATCTTGTGCTCTGCTAATGTGTATCTGCACATGATGCAGAGCTATTTGTCAGCCTACTATGTGCAGAAGAGGGAGAGTTCACTGAGTACAAGGTACTGAAGAACTGGTAATATAAGTAAGATAGATAATATGATCACACTGCAGCCAAGCTGCTTTATATTCATAAAAAGCTTTTGGAGGAGCCCAAGCCTTAACACTTTTCCCATCTTTGGTCTGCCTTTACTTTGCCCTTATTATAACTAGGTCTGTATCTCAGTGTTTAGTATGATGCATACTAAAATTACGATTTATGTCAGGCACTTGGTTTTATTCTGTCACAGACAGTAGCCTCCTCTGTGGCCAGTCACAAATAAATGCCCCGGCTTTCAGGATAGGAAGCTTAGGCATTCCCTTAATTGGTTCATTCAACAAATAATTTGAACATGAAATATTTATTAAGCTTTGATGCTGTGCCAGGCACCATTCTGGTGGTAGGCACACAATATTAAGAAGAATAGATAGGGAAGTCAGGATGGCGGAGTGGGCTAAGGTGCTGTACTCGGGATAGAGACCCAGTCCTCACCCATTTGAGACTCCCAGGCTGTGAAGTGGACAGACCTTTCCATCCGCAATGACATGAAATCATAGTAAGTACTGTGATGAAGAAAGCACAGTGCTCCTTCAAAACCCACAACAAAGGGCTGTGGCCTTGTCTCCTGGAGGTCAGGGGAAATCTTCAGTAGGAAGCTGCCTTAATGTTAAAACATGAATGATATAAAGGAAGTGGCCACCTGGGGATGAAGGGAAGTGTGTTCTAGGCAGAGAAAACAACAAAAAAGGCTTGTGTGGTTTTGCCAGTTCTAGGGAGCTCCATGAAGAAGCCTCCTCTTGCCCCTAAATAAGGAGACAGGACAATGTAGCAGTTCCCAAAGTGTAGTCAGGGAGTCTGCACAAGCTCAAAATGACTTTCTTAATAATACTATGATGTTATTTGCATTTTTCACTCTCATTTTCTCAGGTTGCTGTGTCACATGTGATGTCACAACAGATTGAATCTTGAAACAAACATGAGAATCTGGCTGTCTTCTCTTAGGCCAGACGTTAAAGAGATTTCCAAAAATGTAAAACAATGTCACCTTCTCCCTGACTGGTTTTGGAAAACAGAGTTTGTAAACATATTATTTATGTAAACATGTAATGTATTTTTATTTCTCAGTGAATTAATAATATATTTTAAATGTCTGTTTTAATTTATCACATGTAAAGGCTGAGATGTATAATCCACATATCAAATGCTAGTTTGGGCCCTAATTAGGCTGAGCGATATAATCTGCATAAACAAATGCTAGTTTGGGTCCTAATTAATTTTTAATAGGGTGAAGTAGTCTTGAGACTGAAAAACTTGAGAACCACTAATGTAATCTATTGTCCAAAATGGGGAGATTTTGAGAGTGAAAGCAGATGCTATTAATAATTATAGAGAACAAAGTGACCATGCATCCTGGTTTACCTAGGACAATAACCTGTTTATACAAATTTTTCTAGCATAGATTACTAATAGCTTTCAGTTTCACTGTCACAGTGCTCTGGTTTGGAGGATCAGCTGTGTGGTCCCGACCTAGAGGACTAATCAGTGGTGGATATGTCCTACACCCTTCTAGGTATGCTACCAAAGAGAACTCCAACACATGAATTTCTCTGGGGAAATGGATACGAGGGGTCTTGTGGGGACAAAGACGCATCACCATCACAAATAGGTTGGTTGAAAGAAGTGAGAGCAAACTCTCCTTTCATTTTGTGTTTTTTGTTTTGTTTTGTTTTGTTTTTGTCTCAGAGTATGGCATGATGGGTTTGTACATCTTGGGTGTGAGAAGAGTCTTGTTAATCTGTTTTAAAAGAACAGATTTTTAGAGTATCCTGCATTGACTCTAGTAGTTACCAGGACATCTGAAAAATAAAATCGTTCCTCTTAAGTAACTTCAGCCTTTGAGAGAATGTTGAGAGGAACGAATAATTCCTGTGTTGCATTTTATAGAAGGTCACTCCAAAGTATAGATGCTTGTTAGGAAAACTGGAGGAATTTGTATCCTCAAATTGAAATAAGGTCATTGTCTAAACAGAATCCTTTAAGCATTAAATGCACGGTGAGAGAGAGAGAGAGAGAAAGCCTAAAGCACTAGAAGGAAAAGATATTGTGTTGAATATTTTCCTCCCTTCTTAAAAGTTGAGATAGTTAACATTTACAGAACAATAATGCACAAATCTGTAATTCAATACATCATTCAATTGCTACTGAAGATTCTCAGATCAGACACATCCTTTTAGAATATCTGCCAACAAATAACATAGATATTTTATAGATTCACTTGGAGTATGTTTTAAGAAACAAGAGAAGCGGGCACCTGGGTGGTTCAGTTGGTTAAGCGACTGCCTTCGGCTCAGGTCATGATCCTGGAGTCCCGGGATCGAGTCCCACATTGGGCTCCTTGCTCGGCGGGGAGCCTGCTTCTCCCTCTGACCCTCCCCCCTCTCATGTGCTCTCTGTCTCTCTCATTCTCTCTGTCTCAAATAAATAAATAAAATCTTTAAAAAAAAAAAGAAACAATAGAAGCATTATAAGCAGAATGGAAAAACAAAAGAGACAGAGAGAAAATAGCCAGGTAGAGAGGGAAAAAGAAGGAAAGAGCAAGAGTGAAAGCAGTCACCTTATGGGAGCACACACCTTGTTTCTGAGGCACATCAAGGGCTTCTAGCCAAGGGCCGTGATGTTATTCTAGACAGTTTTACTGACATAAAATGAGGAGTCTAAATTATGATGAAATCAGAACCAGAAGCCAACCACAGGGGAAGCCATTAACAATTTAACATGAGGGAGTGTGGATTCTACTTGTCAAAGAGAATATTAGAGGACTATTTGATATAAAATGCAACTATCACAGCACTGAGGGTTGGGTACCTCAGCTGGGTTTTCCTTGAACTTATTGCCTTACAAAGTTAAACACAGACCTGGGTGTTTCACAAGGACAGCATATTTTATGGCAAAGCAAAACTCACATCAACTGAATAGGATGAAGTTTTGATTGGATACTTGTCTATCAAATAGTCGTGTGGCAAAGGAGAAGACAGGCCATGGGAAACAGCAAGAGGTCAGAGTGAACGTGAGGAAAACTCAGAGAATTCTTTATTATTATTTTTAATTGAGGTATAATTGATAATACAGCATTATGCTAGAAGAAAATTCTAAAAGTAGGACACATTGAGTCAAATTCTAGCTGGGCTGCTCCCTGTCTGTGTGATCTTGATACATTTTTTTAATCTTTTTTTATCATTTTTATCCTCTAGAATCCCATTGTGCTTCATCTTTTTTTAAAAAAAGATTTTATTTATTTAACACAGAGAGAGAGAGAACACATGAGCAGGGGGGAGGGGCAGAAGCAGGCTCCCCACTGAGCAGGGAGCTTGATGTGGGGCTCAATCCCAGGACTCCCAGATCAACTCCCAGAGCTGAAGGCAGCCACTTAACCAACTGAGCCACCCAGACACCCCCTATTGTGCTTCATCTTAAGATGAGAATTATAATATCTATGTCATTAGAATGACATCAGAATTGATGAACAAAAAAATGTAAGGCGCCTAGCTCAGTGGCTGGCATGGTGTGGGAACTCATTAAAAGGTCCTTGTCTTTCCTTACTTGCCACCCAGCCTTAATGTTGTGGCCTCTCTTTCTCCTTCTCTCTCTTCTTTTCCTTCTTTTCTGTTGTTTTAGGAAATTTTTATTTGGATATAATCTTAGATGTACAGAAAAGTTGCAAAGTACACAGAGTTCCTGTACACCCCTCACCTAGTGACCCATCTTTCCTTTTTTAAATGCATTTTTCCCCAGTTGTTGCGTTAGAATGCATGTTCCCTGCTGTCTTGAAAAGGAATAAATTGTATTCTGGTATAATGTTGCATCATTCACTTCAATTGTACCTTCTTTATTCTTTCAATATACAATTGATGGAGAGTCAAATGATTACCCTAGAGCAGAATACTATTAAATTATCTGGGGCTGAGTATGATTATTGACTTTCTTTATGGCTGCAGGAAACTTTGGAGTGATCTTGTATCTAACTTGGGTAAGGATAGTCAGGGGGAGGCAAAAGAAAAAATTGATATAACTCCCATTCCAACCTGGTGGCACATATGTTATATATATTTGTATATGTATTTATAAATGTATAGGCACCCTAACATGTAACAATAGATCTGTTGATTCCAAAAATTTGAAAATCATTTCATAGATGTGATGATTAGGTCATAGAGTTTATTTCTTTTTAAAGATTTTATTTATTTATTTGACAGAGAGAGACACAGCAAGAGAGGAAACATAAGCAGGGGGAGTGGGAGAGGGAGAAGCAGGCTTCCCGCTGAGCAGGGAGCCCGATGCGGGGCTCCATCCCAGGACTCTGGGATCATGACCTGAGCTGAAGGCAGATGCTTAACGACTGAGCCACGCAGGCGCCCCATTAGGTTATAGAGTTTAAAAGACACAGGAGGGGCCTCTTTTAACTGGCTGGCTCAGTCGGTTAATTGTTGACTCTTGATTGTGGCTCAGGTTATGATCTCAGAGTTGTGGGATTGAGCCCCATGTCTGGCTTGCGCTGGGTGTGGAGCCTGCTTAAGATTCTCTCTCTCCCTCTCCCTCTGCTCCCCCCAACCCTCGTTCATGTGCGAGCTCTCTCTCTCTCTCTCTGTCAAAAAAAAAAAGTACCCAAAAACCAAAACCCCAAAAAACAAAAGGCACAGGACACAAGTTGTAGTTTAAATTTATATCACTGGAGGGCTTTGTGTAGGGTGCCGATATACTCCCAAGGCCTTAGGTAATGGAATGAAGAAGTGAATTTCTTTAGTTCATCTCCCATCTCATCTTCTTTCTGGGTCTCTTTTCTTTTTGCTTGCAAACATTATCTCCATAATCTCTCTATGGTTCTCATGGAGGCTTTTCACCTTACTGAAAATATCCTATGCTCTAAAATAGCCACAATAGCCTTCCTATTTTTTTTTTCCAATAACAAATACTATTCCCTTGATACTCTGTTTAAGCTACATGTCAGGGGAAGAAAATGAGTTCAGATGCAGGAATTCACAGGGGCCCTTATAGATAACCAACTTAATGCCTTTTTCCTCCCCGGGATAGTTACATTTTAAGAGAGAAAGCTTTACAATAAAAATGCTGTCATCACCAAAAGTGGACCTCTAACGGTGGGAATTTAGGCACTGTGGCAGGGAGAAGGAAAGGAGGATCTGAAAGTATAACCTTTCCTGGTACTTCTCCAATTGAGGGCTGCTGAAGACACTATGGGAAAGTACCCACCTTCTCCTACTTCTTTAAAACTTCTTCAACTCACTACATTCCAGAAAGCTGGGGTAATAATATTTATGAATAAAGAAATGATGCTATGAAGGGGATGGGGGAGACAGGAGGTGGCAAGAAGGATGACTGAACAAAGGGACTTTCAGGTCATCTGAGGAAGGGGCTATTATCCGACCATTTTTATCTCAGCATAATGATTAAAACCATGTTGATGTCATGAATTCAGTGTCATTTAAGCTTTCCAGTGGAATGCAAAAACTCACCTAAAGCAGCTGTGCAAAAGAATCTTGTTTCATCCACTATAAGCTTTTCCTCTGGCTGTAGAGCTAGGAGCAAGCTTTTTGGGAAAAAAAAGAAGTAATGAAGAACAATGCTAAAGGCTGGGAAATGAAGAATGATTTGAAGATGTGAAAGGATTGGGAAAAAAGATAAAAAGTAGTGACAGTAGTTTATTTCATTCCCATCATGAGATCGGGCAATGGTTATATTGTTTCTTGCCTTCAGTTACCAAGGCCACAAACCATTATTTTCGGAGGCTCATTGCCCTGTGTGTGCAACAAAATTTGATGGAAAGATAAAGGGGTTGTGTGGGGAAAATTGCCTGGTGTTCCTCTTCCTATGTAGTCTTTTTCTTCCAGAGAGAATACCTGGAAGAAGGAAATGTTCATAAAATAATAATAGTAATAATAACATTATTCATCATCATTAAATGTTTGCTAGAATACTGTGCTCAAATTGGATCCCTCCATTCTTTACACCTTCCTTTTCTCCATCTTCATCAACAGGAACATGTAATAAATAATTCTCTAAAAGTACTTCTGGCTTGCCTACCAGTGAAACTTTTATTAAAATTTTAATAGATGTGCAAAAAAGAAGTAATCTTACTGACAGAACAAATTCACCAGATGAGCTATACAGTTCACAGACAATACAATTTAAATTATATAATGAAATTGAAAACAATGGAGTAAAAAATAAATGAGAAAAATATATTCGGAGATATTAACCAAGGAGGCTCATGAATCAAGCGTAGGTTTACGGGGAGACAGGATGAATGCACTTGTACGTGGACAGTATAATTTTCCATGTCTTCCTTTGCTATCGCTCTAACTGCTTTTTCGAATGCACTGGCAGAATGCAGTATTTTTTTATGGCGAGGGATTCAAAGCGAGAATTCCTTCTTTTAACCACTAATAAGAAATGCTAGCAAGAATATCCAATATTTTTACAGATTTGGCGCATAGTCTGTTAGATTAACTTAGAGTTCCTTATTCTAATATGGAAGTGCAAACCCAATTCAGTGTTTGTACAGTACAAATCGTACTTTTCTAGGAGGTATGTGTTTGCTCCTATTGAACTGCACGTGCAGGAAACGTTTCAGGCTTCGATTTGGCTCTCACATTCAGTACTGCAGGAAAATGCCATCAGGCGGACTGAGGTAAGAAGAAAAGGCAGACAGAAGCCATGAGAACTGGTCCAACCTCCGACTTCTGTTGATGAGGTGCAGTTACATCCCAATTATGACGTCGAGGTTGTTCATTTCCTACGTGGTCTGATTTTCATGCTACACCCGGAAAAGGAGAGGAGACAGAATGGCTTGCGGTACCTCCTCCCCACGGACTGCATCCTGACTGCACTATTCATGACTTACACCATCATCTCAGAGCTGAGATGTGCAAGAGTGTGGCCCGCATCTGAGCCAATTGCTATTTCAAATGCCATATTTGGCTTGTCTTCTTTAAATGAGAGTAGATTCTATTAAATATATTATTTCTCATTCTGTTTGTTCCCATCTCTTCTTGATGCCTCCAGTGAAAAGGTTTCTTATCTGTTTTGACAAAAATGTTAAACCAAATTGACTCTGCCATAGAAAAAGGGACATTGAATCTTGAAGGGTTAAACTAGCTTCAGAAATGCTGAGATTTTTTTTTCCCCCTGGAAACTGCATGCGTGAACAATTCCTAAGCTGGTAGGGTTACCATGGTAATTATTATTCTTAAATGGAGAGGTTCATTTGCAAAGCAAAAAGACCAACAAACTTGTTGCCTGTATCTCTAAATCAGTACTACCCATAGCCATCTTTGAGGAGAAGTGAACTTAAAAAAAAAAAAAAAAAGGAGTGAACTTTTAGAAGAATTGAGTAATGCAGATCAATCTTTATCAGGGCCTGTAATGGGCTTGCAAAAGAGAAAGGTAGAATGTGAATATATTGGGAAAATTTACAAAAGATGCATTTATTGGATGGGCTTTACAATTTCTGCCTTTTGAAGTTGGGCCGAGGTTATAAATAACCCCATAATCAATTGTATTTTAGGGGAATCAGTTTTTTAGAGCATCTAATAGGTCATTTTCTATATGGCTGATCATAATGGTCTTCAGATCAATTCATTTTTATGTGAAAATGACTCCCAGAACTTAAATTAACTATTTTTTACTTTTTTTTTTTTTTAATCGTAAGGATATGATCTAAAGAGCCTGTTTCTCCTGATCGTAGGGGAAAGAGACCTGGCTTGACATAGCAAGAGTGTTCATAGCAGATGTTTGCAACGTAGCCTGCTTTTGTGCTTTTGCAAAAGTATGGGAGTGATGTTTTGAAGTGGGAAGGCTAGGTACTCTTCTTCATATGTGTAAGGCCCTACTCTAATACTGTCTTATACATTTGGAACAAGTTGCCTAAGTCAAAAATCCATTCTATTTGTGTTCTCCCTATTATAGTCAGTTTGACCTTAAAATCAGACATCAAGGTTTAAAACTAACCTGGAAATTCCTGCTTGACATATATGGTATATCTCTGTACTTCATACATGCCTTCACTCTTGCCCTTATCAGAACATAATTGTTTTTCAGTTGGTCACCCCATAGACTGCAAGGCCTCAGAGCCAAAGGAAGTGGAGGCAGGGACGGGACATGAACTCTGAAGTCAGGGAGCCTTATGTTCAAGCCCTTTCTCATTTGCTGTCTAGGTGACTTGGACAGGTTTCTTGATCTCCCTGAGCCTCAGTTTGTTTTCTATAAAATAAGTATGATAATAAGACCAACTTCATAGGGCTGTTGTGAGAATTAGATGGATTCATACCTGTAAGGTTAAGACTTGCTTAGAATAGCTCCTGGCACAGAGGGAGTGTTAATAACTTCTCAAGGGATATTAGTCTTTTCATACGTGTATTCTCAGTGCCTATTCTCAATAGAGGGTGTTTTTTGTTTTGTTTTGCTTTTAAGTAATGAATCAATGAATTTTCCATTCAATTAAGGAGCCCTTTTATACCTTCTGCCATGGTTCGTCATCTGGCTTCTGAGTGTAAACTTCTAGGGCCCAGGACTCATAGCATAGCAGCCCATTCTATTGCTGGAAAGCTCTGCTCAGGAGCCCTGTTGTCTTCCTGGCAACTCTCTTCAATGGGGCCAAGGAAGGGTGAGCAGGCTGCCTTCTGGGGAAGCGTCTTCTTTAAAGCCTGTATGTTTTGATTATAAAAAGCCTGTGGTATTGGGCAGGAGAAAGAGGATTGCTTTCTCTCCTTCACATGTCAATGGGCAAGTTGTATGTGCCTGTCTGAATCCAACAATGAGAAGTGAGTTACAAGATTTTTTTTTTTTTAAGAGAGATGCTTATTTCACTTGGAAATTTGATCTCTAAACAAATCATCTGGCCAATTTTGTGGGGTTATTTTTCACTATCCCATTTTACAAGAGGTATTCGGAGAAAAGAAGTCTTACTTGACATTTCTAAGCCACTGGGATGCTTTTTAATTTGTTTCTAGAGTATTTAATCTGTAAGACATACCAGGCTGAATAAATTATGTAACAAAACAATGACAACAAGGTCAAAGCAGAAGTATGACTTTACAGTGGGGAATATTCATGACATGATGCTATTTGAGATATACTTCTTGAATATTAAATAGTTTTTCCTAATGTTATGTTCCAATTAAACAGGAAGGTATAAGAAAGAAAATTGGATTCTTTTTGAATTGGAGAAATTAAGCAAATTCTAGGATAGCAATTATCATATCGCTAATTGAAAAATGTCTACCGCTGTCTATCCACATAAAGTTTAGAGATGGTAGCTGGAAATGTTTTCTCTTGTGACCCAGTTGTGGTATAAACCTTAGAGTACCAGATATTCTGCATCAGTAGATCAAATGCTCATAATCTGATTTATTCAGTGATACATAACCTCAGTTATTTATTTTTGGTTACATTTCAACTTAAAAAGAGAGAGCCAAAGGAACAGAGTTTTGCTGCTTAAGGTAATTATAAGATGGCTTATAGATTGAGATTCTGACAAGATCTAATTCTGCTCTTCCTTTTCTAGCAAGTAGGGTTTATGCTCCGAAAGAGATAATGGCTTCCTCTGCACAGTGGACAAAAAATAGGTCACCTAGTAGATAGTGGAGAAGAACATTAGACAAGGAGTGGATAAACTCGGATGTTTGCTGACATCCATCATCAATTAATGTTGTGGTCTGGGGCTGACTACAGTAATATCAATATTTAACATTTATTAATGACTCACTGTATTCGTTAATTAATTCTTGCATCTGTAATAAACAAGCCAAGAATCTTAGTGGTTTGATATAATAAAGGTTTATTTCTTGCTCAAGTCAAATCAGAAGGGGCCTGTCCTCATTCCAGTTAGTGCCTCTGCTATCTTCTCTGGCATCAAAGTTCTCCATTGCATCCCTTGTTGACAGAAAGATGAGGGAAAGAGAAGAGAGGAAGAATGTGGTAGAAGTGAGAGCAGGCTGGGCCTGAAACTGATGGTCACCACCCTGTTCACACTTATATGGACAGAACTCAGTCACAGGGCCCCACTTACCTGTACCCATAGCTAGGAAGTATGGGAAAGTGCTGTGGCAAGGACAAGAGGACACGGACAGCATTGAGCAGCTGTAGCTCGGCTCTACTGCACGGTGATCAGCTCCCCCAATACCTCACTTAATTCTCACAATCAGTTTTTGAAGAGTAAGAAACTTGAGTTTAGAATGGCAGAGCTGGACTCATCCCTTTGACTGAGTCTTTGACCTAAGCTCCTATGCTACACTGCCTTCTTGTCTTTTGAAAATCACCATGTGTCAGTTTCTTCACCTTTATAACTAAAATGACAGTATTTACAATCCGTGTTATACCTCATGAGATAATGGAAATCACGAGCAAGTCAGGACTTGCCTTCTCTCTGTTACACAGACAAACTGGGCATCTTTGTATGGCTAACTCCTCTGCTTGTACAATATATGCCATGTCCTCTTAGGCTGTCCAGCAATCCTTCCCCCTCTCTTCTGCATCATAAAATCTTCCCTTTCTACTAGATCATTCTCACCAACATACAATATGCCATCATTTTTCTGATCCTGAAGATAAAACAACTTCTTGACTCCACATATCTAACTAGCAATTACTTTATTTCTCCACCAGCAAACAAACAAAAAACTTTGAGTGATATATACTTGCCATTTCTGATTCTTCTCCTCCATTTCCTCTTGAGTTCCTTCCAATCAGGGACCCATCACTGTTTCAAAACTGATCTTGGTAAACTCATGAACAGCTTCTATCTAGTCTAATCCAGTCAATTCCTGGTCTTCATTAGACCTGTCTGTATTATATGACATCAGATTATCTTTCTCCTCCTTGAAAGTGTTTCTTTACTTGGTTTACAAGACCCTAAAACTTACTCGGCTTTCTTTCCACTTTCCTGTGTTCCTCTTCATCTCCCTGAACTCTAAATAGGGAATTGCTTCAGGGCTTAATATTTTGATTAATCTTATTTTCTCTCTACATCCCGTCCCTTGATGATCTCATCCAGTTGTATAGCTTCAAATACCATCTAGAAACTGAAGGTTTCCAGATCTGGTTCCTTGATACAGATTTCACCAGATTTGTGTCACTACATGAATGCATTATCAGTAGCTCAGCTCAAAATGCCCCAAATTAAAGTCACTCTTCCATCATAACTATCCTGGTTCGAGCCACTACCATCTCTCATTTGGATTGTCACAGTATCTTCTTAAGAAATCTCTTTGTGTCTTCTCTTAACTCCTATAGTCTAAAGTGATCCTCTTAGAATAGAAGTCAGATCATATCACTCCTATGGGCCAACCATCTAATATTCTTTGCTTGCACTCAGAATAAAAGCCAATGGCCTTATAATGGCCCCAGAGACTTTTCAACATCTGATTCCCCCATTTTTTCTATGACCTTATCTCTTACTATTTACCCCCTCCCCTTAGTCCACTTCGCTCACCCTGACCTCCTTGCTATTTCTTGACCATGGCAGTCACTTCCCCCACCCCAGGGCCTTTGTATTTGCTCTTTTCTGTCCTTGGAATACCCCTCCCGTATATATTCTCATGTCAGTCCCTCAACTTGCTTAGTTCTTTGCTCAAAATGTACTTTGTCACTGAAGCTAATTAGCAGCATCTCCTAAACAAGTGTCTGTTCATTTCAGTATTTAACTTATTTAACATCTAACTGCCTATCAGGGCTACTCCAGCATATGTCCTTTGGATAACTCAGTTTCTTTAGGCAAAATGCACAGTGAGGGTCTCAAATATCGACTTCCTTCTGTTTGCAAAAACAGCATCTGAGTTCATGAGGAAGAGGACTATATGACTTTGTAGAAGTAGCAGAAGTTGATCCTCTGACCTTGTACTGGTCCTGGGATACAGTCCTGGGATACAGTATTGGCTGTGCCCACTGAGAGGAGCAACCTTATCCAGTATACGGGCACTGCTGTGAAGGATAGCAGAATATGCCACCCCAAAATACGACTTTTTGGCAGAGAGATTATTTTGAGCTGGTTATTCTGAGAAATTGCAGACACTGGAGAAGTTCTGAGAATAGAACTTACCCCCTTGTAAGGGATATTTACATTTATAAGGAAAGCTCCATGTATTAGGGTGTGTCCCTTTCAGTACCAGGAAGGAGAGGATGACTCTAAATCATGAGAGAATCTTATCAATGGAGAAAGCACAGACTTAAATATGCATAACAAACCTTACTCTTTTTTTTTTTTTTTTAAGATTTTATCCATCCACTTGACAGAGAGATAGAGAGAGAGCACAAGTAGGCAAAGAAGCAGGCAGATGGAGAAGGAGAAGCAGGCTCCCCGCAGAGCAGGGAGCCCGATGCGGCACTCGATCCCAGGACCCTGGGATCATGACCTGAGCCGAAGGCAGCCACTTAACCGACTGAGCCACCCAGGCGCCCAACAAACCTTACTCTTGGTTATAGTACTTTTCCTGGGCACTTCCCCACAACTGGCTTCCCTACAACTTTTTTTGTTTTAGTTTTCTGTCTTTAGCTGAAGATGGTATTTAAACTAGTGGTTGAGGCCACCTCAGGGAGTTACTTGTTTTTTCCTGGGTTTCTCTCATATGTATGAGATATATAGGTTGTTAAAAAACAAAATCCAACAGAGTAATTTTGAAAATCTAATTAGCTTTTTATTCCATGGTTCATGAATCAGGCAGCATCCCATCTAGCAAGCAGAAAGGAGAGGAGCTGTACAAAATGGAAGACTTTTATAGGCAAAAATACGGTGAGAGAAGAAAGTTATTACCAAAGGAAAAGAAAGGATTCTTTCAGGCAAAATCACCCTCCTTTGAGGGAAGGGGCAGTATTCTATCATGCAGATTATCTCACTAATGTTGATCAAGAAATTACAGGTTGATTGATTAAAAATTCCACTCCTGGAAAAGCCTGAAACTATTATTAGGTTAGGTATTAAGTCCTGGTTTGCTGTTGTGCGGCTTAGCAAAAGTGACTGCATTTGGGGCCTATTCTTTCTTTTTTTTAATATGGTCAATTATTTCCGTAATACAACTTAGTTCTGAATATTTCAGTTTTTCTCACTAAGTATTCAAATTAAATTATAATCACTTATCAGTCAGTGATAACAGTCCATGCCACTATCTCTTTCTAAATTTCCCCTCTTTTTGCTATCTGACTCTAAAACCCTCAAGTAGTCTTACTTGATCCCATCCCCTCAGAAGAAAGGGCAGCTGGGAGGAGATATTCTACTTGCCTGCCTAACAGCTCATTGGTGGTGGCAAGGCATCTCAGTCTTGGTCTGGTTTCATTTCATGACTATTACCTCTCAAGAGGTGAATCATGATCTATTCCTATCATTGTGTATACATCTTCTTTTTACTTTTTAAGATTTATTTATTTATTTTAGACAGAGAGAGAGAGAGAGAGAGAACATGAGCCGGGAGAAGAGCAGAGGGAGAGGGAGAGAGGGAGAGAAGTAGACTCCCCACTGAGCATAGAGCCCTCAATCCCAGGACCCTGAAATCATGACCTGAGTCAATCAAGAGTCAGAAGCCTACCTGACTGAGCCATCCAGGCTCTCTATTCTGTGTACATCTTACGAGAAAACTCCAGTAAGTCAGACGTGTGACTTTTTTTTCTTTACTGACCTCTTCTATAAATTCTGAGAGTCAAGAGCTCACTGGAGTAGGCATCTCCCTCCATTCTTTTTGGGGGGCACAGAACTTCAGGGCTTCCCCACGTCCTGTTCCTTGGAATATATGAGTGAATCTCCAGCCTTTGGGCACTATTCTCTATATTCAAGTACTCCAAACTCCAAGAATATATGGCTAGTGCTCAGAAGGTCAGTGCAAAATGAAAATGCAGGACATCTTGTTAAAAAAGAAGAAAATTATTAAGAACTTCAGGACAGCTACCACAGAGTATCAGACCAAAACTTTTCTGAGTGCTGGGCTTTGTGTGACTGTAGAGGCAGCACCCCGATTATACCCACCCGGCCAAGGCCCTCTTAAGAGCTCTACCAATACTTGCTCTAAGACCTCACACACTGTCTTCTAGATCTTCTGTTGTATCTCCTCAGTATAAAGCAAGTTCATCCTCTCCTAAACTTGAAGTTCATCTGAAAATCTCAAATCATGGACTAATTTTCTTTGAACTTGGGTGGTGTGAATTAATGAAATTTGCTTTTAAAAATGCACAGTCTTTATCTTGGGTATATTTGAAATGCCTGGTTGTTTGTTGTTATTTGGTAAGCCAGATTCTCTCCACACTCCCTGGCTACCATTATAGTCTCAGGGGTGAGGGAGAAGCAGACGCCATCTCAGTAAGTAGCAAGAGATCAAGGGAATATCCCCATCATACAGCAAAAGGGAAAAGAAAGGCAGACCACCTTTTCTAGTCCAAAGATTAGGGGACTAGATATAGATATAGATATAGATATAGAAGGAAGAAGGGGCATGGTCATATGTATATTATGATTTTTCCCTTTCTAGGTCTGGAAAGAGGAAAGAGAGCCTCTTGCTCTGCACCTTGTTTGGGACTTGGGCATATGACTGCTGTGTATGACAACCCCACACATCCAAGTGTAGTAAGGAGAGAGGAATCCAGAGGTAAGATGGAAAACAGTCTGTTTTACATACTTGTGTCAAACGTGGCTTCTAGGTGCTATGGACTTTCAGATAAGAGCCAGGAGACTTGTTCTGAGCCAACATGATGAGTGTGTGTAGAAAAGTGAGGTGATTCCGTGGCAGAGTCTGTGAGGTGGACAGGCTAGGCCTTGTGCCAGATAGATGACACAAAGGAGACTCAGAGGGATTTGTGAAGGCCACAAGACAATAGGAAAGGCTAAATCAGGATGGCAGGGTCATTAGGCCCTGACCAAGCCAAGAAGGACAAGAGTTTATTATCCTTAGATGTCAATAGTGGATGGCAACTACAGGAGAGAAAAAATAAGTTTCCCTCTACCCTTCTCAGTTCTTGACTGAAACCCCTGTAACAAAAAACAGATTAATAGAAGAAAACCAAACAGAAGTTTATTAACATTGTTCAAAAAGGAAACAACAGGCCCAAAGTGTAGTCACTTATGCTAAGCCCCATGACAAAAAACCAGGCCTGAACACCTAACCTAATTCCAGGAGTGGCATTTTAAACCAATGGATCTGGAATTTCCTGATTAACACTAGTGAGGTAATCTGCATGGTAGACCCTCTCACCCTTCCCCTAAAAGAAGGTGACCTTGACTGAAACAATCCTTTCTTTTGCTAATAATTTCCTCGTCCTGCCCTGTTTCTGCCTATAAGAATCTTCTACTTTGCATAGCTCCTTAGAGCGACTTTTTACTTGCTGGCTGGGATGCTGCCCAATTCACAAATCATTGAATAAAGCCAATTAGATCTTCAGATTTATTCAGCTGAATTATTTTTAACAACCTAGATGAGTATTTACTTGGGAATTGACCAAATGAATAAAATATCGCATGTTAGCAATTTGGATGTTCAAGGGTCATAACAGTATTGTATAGCTTTGAGAATAAGTTAGTTCACGTCATGTGTGTCTGTGTAGAGAATTCTCATTCCCACCAATTACACACATACACGCGAATTATAATTCAATTAGTTTAGAAAAAAGTAAATACATGTATTTTTTTTCCTGTTGATACTTTGAAACACATTGGCAGATCCACATTCTCCATGACTACTTGAGCGTTTAAATTAATGACAATGAAGTTGATCAATACCTGATTTCTCTGCTGGCAGATACTGCTAGCCAGGGATCGGGGCTCCACAGAGAATAATTTTCAGTCAAGTACTGTTTATTTAGTATCATTCTGGCCCCTGACTTCCTCAATATATGAAATCATCTCCAGGTTGATGGATGGTAGCACTTTAGGTCTGCTGGAGAAGCAGAAGACAATTCATCCTTCTTGTCACAATAAGGCAAATAGCCCGCGGAACAAACCAAAGACCACAGTAGTTTTAAACAAGAAAGGCATTGATTAGAGGGAAAGCAAATGCTGAAAGAGAACCCTAGAGTTACTGAGATGGAGTCAAAGAAGCTACCAGTCAAACACAGAAAACAAAGAAAACCCACAGCTGAGAACCTGTGGGACTAGAGATAATAAGAACAGCAGGAGGAGATAGAGGGAAAACAGAGAGAGGAAGGAAAAAAATATATAATAAAAAGAAGATACATAAAAGGGAATGAAAAACCAATAGAAAATGCCAGAAGTTTTGACAGTGAGGGGTAGGATCTGAAAGAACTTTTGAAGGAGGCGACCGAACTTCCCTATGGGGCACCATCCCTGACAATGAGATATTAACCTAGAGGGATATCTGTGCAGCCTCAAGTCCAACAAAATAAAAGACACAGAATAACTAAAATGCAAGCCCTGGATTGCACGGGTACACTCAAACACCCTCTACCATAGCTATTTTCAAAGAGACGGTAGCTGGAAAAACTGTGTGTTTTAGAAAATGTAATCAAAAGCAATTTTTTTTTGTATGTTTTGTTGCTATTGTTACCTTTATTCTGTTCATTTTTCTTCTGGTGTGGTAGTCAGGCCCCATTAGGTAAGGCTGCATTTAAGAACCATTTAAAAATAGAATTGGCCCCTCTATTTCTCCATTTATTTTCTCCTATCCATCCTCTTCTCTTGCGCTTATTTCAGAAGTTTGGGGCATTGAAAGTATTTCTGCCTTTGATTATTGATTACTCAGTAGCACTCCTCGACCAAACTGCATTTCTTGGATTGGGGGAAATAGAATAACTTCTTTCAGAAAAGAGATTAACTCAGCTTCATGTTTTTCTCTGTCTTCTGATTTTGCCCATCCATTTCCATTTATTAAAAGTCACCATGCCCCTGATAAAACCTAAGCCTGTTGCCTAGCTAAGAATCAGAAGGTCACCATTTACTTCATGTTGTGGAAATTCTAATCCGATACTGGAAGTCTTGGTTCTGTCTTGCTCTGTGTCCTCAGGCGTCGTGCCCTACAATTTTTAACACCGCAGAAGAACTCTGTAAGAGCTGATTCCCTTGGATTCTTTCTCAGCAGATGCAGATAACATTTTGAATAAGATATGGCTCCATTTATTTTTAGCAATTTGCTGATTTATTTATTTTAGTGGTGGAACCAGATAAGAGTCTGATTGAGTTCACACCTCAGTGATAAGCATATTGGGTGACCCTGTTAATGCTGGTGATGAAACTGTAGCTCAGGCCCGCAGACAGTTCTGTTCAGATTTATGGCAAGACATGGTGATGGATAAGTATAGACTCTTAGTTATGAGAAAGCAAATGAATATTTCCTATGTAAAAAATAAATTGCAAATAAGCTAATTTAAGGCTAATCAGAAACTGCCATTCACTCTGCATGGGAATAATGCCCAAGAAGTTCTCTGTAATATGTCTCTGATCCTTTTGGCAAATAGATAGCACAATAGAGGTGGAGAGAAGCATGCTCCTCACCCATAAATAACCCCCTGATGTGATCCCTAATGCATTGTGAATTCATTGTGGGGTTTTAGGCAGCTGGAAGACACTAATCAATGCAAAAGAAACTTTGCAGTGTTTTCCACATGGAAGTAAGTATCAATCAAGTCACAACTGTGCTTTAACTCAGATGGTCTGAATAAAACTTGGTAAGACAAAGTTTGCCAGAACGGAAAAAAAAAAAAAAAAAAAAAGCTCTACTTGTGAAGGAAGCTTTTCTTGGGAGATTTCAGAGCACACTGAATCAGATCATCTTCTGATATAGTATTTTTCTTTGGTTCAGAGTAGCTTACAGAGTCACCAGTTCATACATCTAGAAAAATTTATACCTTTGGGAGATGTCTATGTAGTCCTGCTTATTTGGATATTTTGGCCCCCTGGAAGTGATTGTTAGAATTTATGATGTGGTATCTGCTTCTACAAAGGCAAGAAAATAATTTCAAATACAAATGGTAGGTGGATGGACCACTCTATTCTTCCAAAATCATTTATTTGGGGATTCCCACCTCTTGGGCTTCTCGGTAATTTGTGAAATTTATAGATAGACAGAAACATGATGTTTCAAGAATCTGTGATTCAGAAGATATTCATTCATTTTTATTCTTTGAGTTCCTACTATTTCAGTTTGCTAATGCTGGCATTACAAAATACCACAGACTGGGTAGCTTCAATGATAGAAATTCTCTTATGGTTCTGCAGGCTGGAAGTCCAAGATCAAGGTGTCTGCAGGTTTGGTTTCTCCAGAGGCCCCTCTCTTTGGCTGGCAGATGGCCACTTTCTCATTGCTTCCACACATGGCCTTTTCTCTGTGCTTGGGCATTTTATGGTGTCTCTCCCTCTTGTCATCAGGACAACCAGTCATATTGGGTTAGTGGCCCTCATTTTGACTTCATTACCCCTTTAAAGATCTTATCTCCAAATATGGTTACTTTCTGAAGTACTGGGATCTGGGACTTCGACATATGAATTTGGGAGGGACATCATTCAGTCTATAACACTTTGTCCTCTGGACCCCCTCAAATTCATGTCCTTCTCACAGGCAAAATACATTTGAAAATAAACACATGAAGAGATTTTGAACTGGCCAACATTTAGAAATCCAAGATGACTCCCTGCATTCCCAAGGGGATCTGTGGTTTGAATTCTTGGGCTATGCAATAAAATGAGGGTACTTTGGCTGGGGAAAGAGAGGAGCAAAAAGTAGAAAAGAAACAAAGAAGCTGCAATTTGGGTGCCACTCTCAGGAATGGTTGCCTCTGTCTTTAGGATAATGTCAGAATTGGAAGTCATTCTACTGATCATTTAGGCCAATTTCTTCATTTTTAGATGGGGAAATAAAAAGATATGAAATGATCAAAGGCACTTAACTAGTTTTGTAGCTGTGTCTGGTTTAGAATGTGGATGTTCTGATCCCCAAACTAGTACTCCTTTTCTATGCTCATGGCCCCTAAGGGGGAAACTATTCTCTCTTAGAACAGGATGTAGCTGGGGGGGACAGGGTGATCTTTGGTGAGATATTGCTGAGAGAATGTGGCTTCCAGATGGTCATAGGATATACATAATGAACACACAATATCTAATAGTTGTTCCTTTTTCTGTTTGCCTTTTTATTTGCTACTTGGTGGAAACAGTGCTTGCAAGTAGAGAATACTGGGGTAGCTTACAGTGTGTTTCCCAGCTTTCTTGGTAGTAGTGTGAGCTAAAGACAGTATTACAAATACTTACTCTTTTCCCCTCTGTGCGAGCAGTGCCTGTGGTATGGCATGGGCATATCTTTTACTATATTTAAAACTCTTTATGGGCAAGGACCTCAGACATATTTTTATTTTTGGAGCCCTAACAAAGAGCTATGAACTCAGGTGCTTAATATGTACACATGTATAATTACTTAATATATGTATGTACATTATTTACTTAATATACATATATGTATGCATACACAAATGCATATATATATTTATGCATATGTGTGTCTATACCTCAGTGGTGGTCGGCTCCTTGTGGCTCTAATGATTAACTGCTCACTGCTCAACAGAGGAACGAAGGCTGCTTTGAAAGCAATAGTCCTGGAGAGGAGCTGTAACTCTTCAAGTAATGATGGCAACAGCAAGGCAAAGGGTTGGCACAGCTGGGGAACATATGTGTGTATAGATAACCTTGTCCGGAGGGGAGGGGGGTGATACCAGGAGAGGGGTTGTCCACAGGCTTGTAGGAACTGGTCCTCACTCACGTTGCCCTTGACTTCACTCTCAGTGGCTTCTGGATATGTATTAAAATTTCAGGGCAGCACAGGTTCTCCATGAATCTCTCCCTAAACCCTCAGGGGGAACTAATTACTTTTTCCTCTGTCTTCCTAAAGTAATTAGTATCTGACTCTATCACAGCCATTACAAGGTGTTATAAGTGCCCGGCTTCCACTGAACTTTTGAGTTGCCTAAGTACGTGGATTATGTCTTAGCGATCTCCATATCTTCAGTGCCTTTCATGTAGGTGATGAGAAGGATAAATGCCAGACTCTGATTACAATCCCCAATTATCTACCTGTCTATCTCTATGTGTGTATTTACCGATGGGAGAAGGAAACTGAAGTTCAGAGAGATTAAGTCATTTATTCAAGGTCACACGCATGAAAAGGCAGAGCAAAGAATTCTCACCCAGAAAGTGTGGCTGCCAAGTCCCTACTCTAACGAATCTCACTATCCTGGCCTGGATGGTCAGCATTGGGGCAATCTTCTTTTAAGGCATTAAGCGATTAGGATTGGGAAACAGTGGTGAAGAGGACAAATCCTTTTGATTAGAAATACTAGGAATGTCTGTAGCAAGATGTTTCTGCTGACAATTGGGAGTCATAGGACTCCTCCTTAGAAAGCCAGGGGGAAGGGACAGATTGATGCAAAAACAGTGTTTTGGAAGTGTCAGTACAGAGGTCAAGGATGGACGAGTTTTCACGTTAGTCTCCTTACAGCAGTGTCTGGGGATGATAGCGGTGGTTTTCTCTATCCTCATAGAGTGTTGGTATTTTGACCTGTTCTCTCCTCCAAGGAAATGGCTAAGATGTAGGCTCATTATTTCTAAGGGATTATAAGTAAAAATTATATCTTTATTGTTGTTGTTTATTCATAAAGTAAGCCTACATTCTGCAAATGTCTTTTGCAAATACTTTCAGAGGCTGCCAAAGCTTTGCTCTTGGTCAGTCTTGTGGTTTTACCACATAAAACAGAGGGTAAAAAACACTGAAACCTCTGAGGTGGTCCCAATCCATTTTTTTCTAGCCCTCGTACTGAATTATAAACAGATATCCCAGTCAGACCACACAACAACCCCAATACTGTCTGCTGCTGGTTGCAAATTTAGAAAGGCAGAGAACAAATTTACAGTTCCTATTTTGAATCTATTGTTAAACCCGCAGGAATGTGTAGCTTAAAAGCCCATTTGGTGCCTTGGAGAAGCATGGTGAACAGTTACATTTGACATTACTCATGTCCTTCAGGGAAATGCTCTTGTTCTTGTTGAAGTAAAGTTCCTGGAGGGAACACTTCGCATTATGTATCCTTTCCTACTCACTCTGATTACTTTTCTTGAAGTTCCCTTGGGTTCTTCCAAAGTAGACACAGTCTCTAAATTCCCAGTGATGCTCTTCACTTCTAATACATGTGCTGTTCCAGTCTCATTGCCGTAGTCAGTCCCAGATCTAGAGGGAGGAGCAGATGGAGTGATGCAGGATGCTCCCTGGCAGACTGAAAAAAAAAAAAAATCTAAATGTGTAGATTCAGGTCAAAGCAACTAATTGGTTTCAAGAACTTTAACCTCTCATATGGGTGAATCTCTATACTCATTTTGCTTAGACAACAAGGCAACCTCTTAAAATCAAGTGCTAAGGAAAGTATGCCCCTCTTAACATACTACTCACATGACACTCTGCAGGGACCCTGTAGGAAAATGTCTCAATTTCAGACCCGCAGTTTTGCTCTCTTTTAATTAATTTTTTTCTTTCCTCTTTGTATTTCTTTGTCTCCTTGTTTCTTTTCTCTCTTTCCCCCTCTTTGTCTTTTTCTCTGTCTTGCTTTCTCTGCCAATGCAGGTATTTCCAGTGCTGTCTAATAGAGATTTCTGTGGTGCTGGAAACGTTCCATATTTACATGGTCTAGTGCAGTAGCCACCAGCTATCTGTGGTTACTGAGAACTTGAAATGTAGCTGTTGTGATTGAGGAATGAAACTTTAATTAATTTAAAATAATTTAAGTTTGAATAGTCATTTGTGGCTAATGATCATCCAAATTGGTTAGTGCAGCTTTAGACCAACTGTTATCTCTGACATTATCTGTATCATTCATGTGTTGATGACAAGAGTTGAAAACCTCTTTGGCTACTCTCTTTTTGTAAAATCACTCGTCACTGGGAAAGTTGGTCCAGCTTGTAAAATTTGGTTCGAATCTCTTATAAACTCTTCCCCCCAACTTTAGAGGGCTTTCAGGGGAAGAGAGCACTTAGTATCTTATTTTTTTGAGGGGGGGTTCACTATTTGTGACAAATATCCCACATCTGTGATCCTCTTCAGTCAGAAATTCTTTGAAACGATATGGTAGGTCTTGGTCAGTCAGAGGATGGAGTCATTGGACTCACCATCCTGCGAATGGCCCCACAGTGTAGGTTTTAAACTGGCCGTTGAACCTTGTCAACCTCGGCCATATTCAGCTGGATGGATGCGTGGTCCTTGGCATAGATGATGTGGTTGCTGGTGTTTCTGTGACACAGACAGATCCACGAACTCGCCCACGTTGAGGACACGCCTGCTGCCACCATCCCAAGCACAAGCGCAGAAAGGAAGTGCTGCGTCCCCCCCCACTTAGTATCTTTTTTGAAGACAGAATGCTCCTCCCTGATTGCCTGGAGACCAGATATTCTCCAGCTAGGAATGTGAGGCAATCCGGTGTGATTGCAGGTTCAGATGGGGCTCATTTGCAAGGTGTGGGAGCAGGTGTGTTTGAAAATTACACGAAGGAAGGCAGAGGTCAGCAACCTCTTTGGCCATCTGCAGGAAGAAACAATGTTGGTACGAGGGTCTTGAGCCAGAGAGGCATAAGAGAGGGTGAAGGCGTTGAGAAAAAAGAAAAGACAAAAGACGTAGTGGGGACGAGGAAGGATGAGAACAATTAAAGGACACATGTTAAGAATGGGACTGTTACTCACAGCAATCTTAGTTCCAACTCTGCCTCTGGTCATCCCCTCCGAGGAAGCCAGGCCCTCTTACCAGAAAACCTGTGCTTGAATCAGCCACAGATGCATGGGGCACAGGCTTAGGGGCAACTAGGAAGGCTGGGGCATGGGGGGAGTCAGTTAATTCTATGTACACTCTTAGAGTCTCGCTGAATTTCACTCCAAGTGGGTTTAAAATGGCACCCAACATCGACTGGCTACTATCTTCTGTCCCTCTTTTTATTCTCCTTTTCCCTTTATTTCAGATTACTATTTTTTTTTTAGCTTGACAAACATGACCTCAGTGCCTAGTGACCCTTTTGGTTTTGGTAGGTATCTGTCTTGATTAGCAAAAGGGAAATAGGAAATGACATTTTAAGACCAAGACACTAATAAAAGTAAAGACATTTCTTGTAAGCCTAAAATTCTGCTAAATCACAGATTTTTTTTCTTGAGCAGTTTGCTTACAATCCTGGAACGATGTTTCTCATATCTGGGAAATCTATTTTACATTGACTTCTTGTATTTGCTACATTTTATATTGACTGGCTTTGCTGTATTTTAAATGTATTTGTGTCTAGACTTGTGGGACTTTAGCTCCAGCCAATTTCTACATTATTAAGAGGGTTATTTTGAGTGGCCCCTGTGAATAAACCTAATTTTCCCCTCTGATTAGTGCTTAATTTGAAATTGTTTGTGCAATGATGAAATCTTTCTTGAGTTTCACTTCCAGATTCCAGTTTCCATTCCCAGAGGTTGCTTTTGATTACATAAATGCTTTCAGGGTGATTATGTGGGCAAAATTGTATATTAGGTAGTTTTGGTGCTTTTTATAAGAAATTGTGTTGTTTAGAAAGAAGGACTGTGAGTTAGGTTTTGAGGTTTTAGGTACTTTACAATTACATGATCACTACCTCTATTCAAGGCAAAAATATACCCTGCATCTGCAACCCTGCATAATTTTGTCACCCACCCTTTGATTGAAAAGTCACTTCTTTTTAAGATTCCACATTCCACAGCAGGAAGATTTTTCTAGATCTATACATCAGGCTTTTCAGTGTGTATATAGTCTCCTGTATCTCTCATTTTTCTCCTATCTTCAGTTTTTCTAATAAATATCTTGAGGGACAAAAAATAAGATATTCATGCTAATCCCCCAAACTGAGGCTAGAAATCAGAACACATGACTTCTTTATTAGCCAATATTGGCACCTATGAATCTCTGTACATATACTCTCTGACCCCTGGCCATATAACTTGGTAACTGCCTCACAGATTCACAGCTGGAGAGGAATTTTGCCCCTGAATGAGTACCTTGACTCTTAACCTTACCTAATTTAGATGATAGCAAGTGACCTTTGGACTTAGAGTTGATGTTGGAACAGGTTAAGATTTTAAGGGATGTTGGGGTGGGGTGATTATAGTTTGATGTGAGAAGGACATGGAGAGTCAAGGGCAGGGTTATGAGTTGAACTGTGTCCACCTCAAATCACTATGTTAAAGTCCTAACCTCCAGGACTTCTGAACATGACCTTATCTGGAGATAAGAGTCTTTACAGAAGTAATCAAGCTAAAATAAGGTCGCCAGGGTTGGCCTTACTCCCATATGGCAGTGTCCTTATAAAAAAGGAAAAATTTGGGCACAGAGACATGCCCAGGGGCAGACAATGTGAAGACACAGAGGGAACACTATGTGAACATGAAGGTAAATATCTACAAGCCAAAGAGAGAGGCCTAGAACAGATCCTTCCCTCACAGTGCTCAGAAGGAACCAACCCTTCCAACACCCCTTGATGTTGCACTTGAAGCCTTTAGGACTGTGAGGCAAGAAATTTCTGTTGTTCAAGCCATGCAGTTTGTGGTACATTATACAGTCACATACAGCAAACTAACATAGGCGGCCAGGCTGGACTGAACTGGATCATGGAACAGACAAATGGCCTATAAGACCTAGTCATTGCTATATTTTCTACATATACACATCCAGCTTGCTAGAATATAGTTTTCTGTGTCCTTCTTTTTCATTATCTTCCATTTTTTATAATTTCTCTAATTCTCTAGAAATCTCAAAGAATTATCGACCGCCAGTCCAAGGATTACACCCACAAACTTTCAGTAATATAAGATGTTATTCTAATATCCAGAGATGGTGAAAGTTATTTTTTTCTACTAGTACTTTTACTACTACTACTATCAGCTAGCATTCATTGACCACCTGTCTTGTTTCAGGTAACATATTAAGATATTATCTTCTTTAACCATGATCACATTATAGGCATGAAGTAGTAGCCATCATTGTTTGCTTCATTTCGGAAAGGAAAGCACGGAGGCCAGAGGGTTTGACAATTTGGCTCACCCGGCTCGTTAGTGACAGAGCTGAAAATCCTACACCTGTATGGTCTTCATCATGTCTCTACTCAGAGACCCAAATTCTGAGATTGAGAAAAAAGAATAATCAGAGTAAGATTTAAGCAGGGAGGCTACAGAGAATAAATCACTTTTGTTTCTTAAAGGATGCTTGGAAGGTATCCTTTAAGAAACAAGTCACGTGACTTTAAGCATTTCTAATTTTTCCCACTGAAGACTTTTCCAATAGCAAAATCTAACATGGGTAGTCATTGCATCAATTCACATTTTAAGCCACAAACAGACCAGAAAGTCTTGCTGCATCAGCTCAAAGGAACATTCTTCTGTAATCAATTAAAATCATTGCACTTGATTATTCCATTCCTGCCAAGAAACAATTTAAAAAGCCCGTTCACAACAATTTGTTTTACAATTTCCAGGACCACTAAAATAACCTCCTGAGGACCTGGAACTTTAAAAGAGTCTTCCAGCGTTGCCTAAGGACAGTATGGCAGTAGAACAAACAAACGTAAGCCTACTTAGATCTTAATGACATCCATGTGAAGTCTACATTCTTTGTTCATCAAACTTCAGTTTGTAAGTTATAGACGTTGTCATGGGACATGGCTTTTACTGTAAATAAACAAAGGACTTTGGTGACCAGAGAACTGGGTTACTACTGTAGTTCCACCATGCCCTTGCTGTGTGTACCTTAACAAGTTATCATTCTTCACTGAATGTCCGTGACCTAATCTTTAAATGGAAAGAGCAATGCTTACCTCACAGGCTGTGAGAGTCAAATAGAATAGTGAGCACAGAGCATCTGGCACATGACTGAGACCATCAATTCTTACTTCCATCCACCTTTTCTTCCCTCTTGTTCTCTCAGGTGCCCAGCATGTTTCTCTGCCCTTATGTCAGCTTGCCAAGGGCTGACCTGCTGAACCATGGTAACTAAACAAGTTGACTAAAGCTTGAGTCAGACTCCTTATAAGGCCAATTTCTAGTGTATGTTTTGCTGAGGGGGAAGTGAAGAATACATAGGTCATGTAGTATCCAGCCTCCACCTGCACAACAGTGGTTAGGAAATCTCAGGGGAGACAAATTTTGCTTTTTTCTCCCCACCCCCATTTTTCCCATTTAAAGACATGTATTTATCCCCATAGTTTCCATTTGAGTGTGTGTACAGGCATGTGTATGTGTGTGTATTAAGTTTACCTTCTGTAGCTATTTCCTTTCCATGGCCTTGGCTTTAGTTTTGAGTCTCTGATCTGATCTTCCTTCTGGATGGACCCTGGTCTACACCTCACTTTTTTTAGTCAGTTAAAATTCTCTAGGCCATCAAGAATCGGCAGATGCCTGAGGGCAAAAGCCTGCTTCCGTGTTTTCACTCCTCTGTGGATTCTCCCTCTCAGATTTCTGGTATCTAAGCATTTCTTTTAACTTTCTGGCATCAAATTAATGCATTTCAAAACACTTTATATATAAAAATGTTTTTCTTCCACATTTTCTAGCTACTCTCTACCATCTTCCATATTTTTGGGAATAGAAATCCCAGTCTCAGAGATTATTTCCAACTCTTTCTAAATAAAATGCCAAGGAAATCTTCTGTTTCAGGCTGCTCAGACTGCCATAACAAAATACCGTAGGCTGGATGGCTAAATAACAGAAAATGATTTTCTCACAAATCTGGAGGCTGGAAGTCTGAGATCAAGGTACCAACATGGTTGGCTTCTGATGAGATCTCCCTTTGAGCTGCATATGGTGCCTTCTCACTATGTGCTCACATGATCTCTTTGTGGGAACATGGGAGGCAAGGAGTGGGAGGAGTGAGAGAGAGAGAGAGAGTGGAGAGAGCACAAACTTTTGGTATCTCTTCTATAAGGGCACTATCCCATCATGAGGGCCCCAGCCCAATGGTTTCATCTAACCCTAATTGCCCCCCAAAACCCCCATTGTTACAGGGTTCTTGTCTTGAAGAGTCAAAGAATGAATCTCGTGGACACAGAGAGGTGAGATGATAGTTTATTAAGTGAAGGTGAAAACAGAAAGAAGAAAAAAGCTCTCTAGAGTGAGAGGGGTCCCGAATGGGTTGCCACTGTGGGCTTTCATTGGCAGTCTTTTATTGAGAACTGACTAGGAAGCTGGTGGCCTTGAAATTCTCCTGCCATCTTGGTCTGAGCAAGGACTATTGATAACATCCTTCATGGTTTACTTCTTCTTTGAGGTCTGGTCATTTTCTGTGGTGACGATGTAATTGCCATTAAAAAAAAAAAAATACCCAGGGCAGAGTAGTCTGGTTTGTTCCTTTATCTCTTGTTCTGCTCTGTCTCAGCATCTCTGCCTGCCAGGAATAGTTCCAGAGCCTAGTCAGGGGCCTCCTATCTCTCCCTGCCTATACCTTAACCCTTTCCCTACTCACTATCTCAAAGTACCATTACACTGGGGGTTAGGTCTTCAACAAATAAATTTGGAGAGTGGGAGACACAAATATTCAGTCCATAAAATCCTCTTTCTGAGCCTGAAATAATTGCTTCGTGCTATAGGTATCACACAGACCTATCTGATCTTCAAGTCCATCACCTTTAATATGAGGAGAATCCAACTTAAAGCATTGTTGTAAAATTACCCAATACTATACTGGGTACAAAACAAGGTTCAAAATGCCCAGCACAGCAGGAACTTAACAGACAGTCTTCCCCCTTTTCCTTTGCCTCCACTCCCTCTGTCCCCGGAGTGACTGGATGCAGCTGACTGGTGTATGATGGCCATCTCCAGTGTCAGTCCAGTGATGCCGGAAGTGGTACAGCTGTGGTCCTGCTTACGTCATGCTGTCAAGACTTTCCAGCCTTTGTGTCACCAGAAAGGGATAGAGTAGAGGACGATAGCATGAAGTGAAGGCAATTACAAATTTTTATGGAGGAAACAGGCAAAACCAAAACCAAACAAAAACAAAGATGACACCTGGATACTTTCTTTTCAAACTCACAATGGAGCCCAAAGTTGTAAGCCATCCAGATAGTGAGCTCGCTAAAACAGAAATTAATCACCTATTTGTATTATAGTTTGAGGATTTAAAGATCTTTGGGGAAGATGTTGAAAAACCTCACTCCAATTAACCTTACCCTATTAAGTATGCCCTGCCACAGATCAGAAGCCAAAGAATGGATTTCAAGGGTGAAAGAGCAACACCTAGCCTCTTTGGCCATTTCCCCAGAAGGGAAGAACCTCTGGAGGGAAAAGCAAGCAGCTTTAACAGATAGGACTGATCGACGTGCATCTGGGATACAATATAAATCTTCTCAGAAAGGGTTGAAATGGGACAACCTTCTGATTTAATTTTAAGGGCTATTTTGAACTGTGTGACCTTTTTCTGAATTTGATCTAATAACAAAAACGGATTATCACGTGATATCACATGTCAGTGTGTATGGTCTTGGCCGAAATGCTGACCTAGACCATTTAGAATCCATTTCTTCTCTCTGATACTCTTTTTCACCTTGCATACAAAGCAGGGGGAAAAAAGAAAATGGTATTTAGTATTTCTTCTTGGGGACAGTCATCAAGTAAAAAGGTTGGTGATTCTGGTGGAACCTCTGAGAATTAAGAGATTTTAACAGCCTTAAAATACTACCAAGAAGTACTATTTTAAAATGTCTCTGTGACCTTTCTGGTTAAATTGGAAATGAAAAATAAGACACAAGCACATTTTTTCTTATTCAAGAGATGTGGAAAACCCTCATTAACAGACCAAGAAAATGGGGAAGAAGGAAAGAAGAGAGATGAGAGAAAATGGGAACAGATGCTACAAGACCACGTTTATACTCAAATTTTTATTTTGTGTGCAATTTGTGGAACACCCCTAAAAGTTTCACTCTGCCTCCTAGGACTCTTTCCCAGATGCTGATCCTCTTTCTTTTATTCTTTAAATTTTAATACTAAACTATATCTTTTGCCAAAATTATTACTGGGAAAGAAAATTAAAGGATTTGGCCTCTGTCTCAATCTCCCATTTTAGTGCTAGCTTCCTAGCTGAGATTGTGAATACAGAAATCTATAGAATTTGTAGTTAATCACAAACATAATCACTCCCAGTGGGTGGTACATGCCTCATTCCAGGTTTCTGGCTCCTAGGAAGGATGTTATCACCCCTACTGTCTTTGAAACTTCCCATGGGTTTGACCAGGTCATAATACATACACACATTTATATGTGTGTGTGTGGGGGGGTGCGCATGTGTGCGTGGTAGGATTAGGTAGAACTAGGCAAACAATCATCTTGATTTATTTGGCTCCCCTGGTAATAAATTTGGGTGTTTATTGGGTGCAAAGCAGTTACTCCATTTTCATTTATTACAAATAAATATTTTAAAAAGCAATGGTATTATCATGGAGCTAAATGGATTTTACAAACATGATGGAAAAGAATAGCAGTAGAACAGGTCTGCTTAAGAGAGCAAAAGAAGTTGCAAAATGGCCAGCAGGTGTTAAGGAGTACAGAAATAGTAAGGAAGGGAATAGCTCAACCTGGCAATGAGGGATATGGGCATATACCTCGTTCAAACTGCAACTGATTTTCCATCTAAACGGCTGCTTTAGCTTACTTGGTGTGTGGATGGAAATGCTGATAAGGCCAAATGACTGCCCACGCTCATAAAAGTTTTATAGAAAAACCAATATTAATAAAGGTCTCTGAAAATAGAAATTAGCCTGCTTATGTGCAAGTTGATCAGTACAGAGAGGTGTATATACAGCATGTCCCCTCTTCTGAAATTACTTTAAAATTTTTTCCTTCTTATTGTAATCCTGCAGAGTAGATGGAAAGAGAGAGTGTGGAAAACGAGTGACACCATGGAAAAGAAGCCCAGTAATATTCTCCCACAAATGAAGTGGAATTATTCTTAGGCTCTTTTTAGAATTCACCAACATTTCTTTTGTAAGAATATATTATGCCCTCAAGTTTGTTTTTATTTATAAATGCCTCTGACAATAGTTATTCAAGTCCACATTTCTGATACTGTTCTGTCCTGCATTAGCGGGAGGGTGTGGGGTGGCCCGTGTATTTGACAGTGGCACGTAAAAACACTCTGAGGGAGGAAAGGGAACTCACAGTTAGTTTACATGCTTCATGATTGGGTACACTCTGCGTTCTTTAAAAAATCAGGAACATTTATAAATACGCATCAGAATGTTTTCTTAAAAGCTACAGTATCAAATCCCCAAAAGTTGATGGAAATAGGGAAGAGGAACACAGAAACAATCATGTATTTACTCAGAAACAAAATGTTTTTCTTTTTGATCTTTAAAACTGTCTGTTGCTTTAAGGAGTATATCACATGTGAAAATATTTGGCTTTATGTTCAGAAGTAATTCATAAAAGGTGGCTTCAAGGTTTGGGTATTCTCTGCCAGAGAGATGTATAGATTTTTTACTAAAACTGTTTAACTTTCACAAAGAATATTGATATGGGAAAGGGTACAACCGTAAGCCTCTTCAGCAGTTTCATATGCATTTCTACTTGAGCTTAATTTTTTTTTTTTTTTTGCAGACAGTGAGGCAAAGCTGGAAGCCATTTTGGAAGTTGTATCTTAAGTTGTAAGAAGGGAAAATACCCAGCTTAGCAGATTTTTTCTTCTCAGCCCTAAACCAAGAAATGCAGCCAAATTTTAGCTTGCTTTCTTTTCTTTCATTTCTACCCTGAAGATATAATTATGGCCCCATGGCCAATGCATGTGCCTCTGGATAACTTACTGTACAGCACAAAGTATAAAATGTCTGGGGTAGTAGAAGCACGGGGCCTTGAGAGGTAGAGAATGTATATCCTACTCATGAAAGCAGCTATGGGATTGGGGGGAAATCATTTCATCATTTGTCTCATTTTACTTTGAAAATGGGGAAGTTATTGTAGAAGAGGTCCCGAATCATTTCCAGCTCTGCCACAGCTGATTCTAGAAATAGAAAAACAGAAGGACATCTGCATTTGTCTCTCAGTCTATTGTGATCCATATAATCCTAAATAGATTATATAGAATATATAGAATAGGAAATTCAGGATTTTTTTTCCTCTCTAATTGTGTTTCCCTAAATATTTTTCATACTCACATTAGCATCTTTTTTAAAACAATTAAATGTATACAGTCCTACAGAATTAAGGCCAAGCAAACTGGTGCTGTCTGCTCTATCACATATGTCAGCTTCCCTTGTGGAAAATAGTAAATGTATAAATTTTTAAAGTTCTTCATTCATTCATTTACTCTCTGAAAGAAGGGAGTTAACAAACAAAGCAGATACCCTGGGGGGAAACTGTCAGAGGCGGAGGTCTGCAAGTACAAAGACAAAAATGGGAGCATGCTTGGTGTATTTGCAGAAAAGTTAGGAGGCAAGCCTGGGAAGGCACGTTTGTGGAGATCAGTTGGTAGAGGGGTGGGAGAGGGCAAGGGCTGGGTCCTCTATGTATTTAGAAGCCATGGTAGATGTTTTGGCTATAAGACGAAGCTATTTTGGTTTCATCACGGAGTCATAAATATGACTTACATCTTAAAGGATTAACTCTAACTACTGTGTCAAGAAGAGATGCTGGGGAGCAAGGGTGGGAATCCAGAAACCAATGATGACAAGACTATTGTTGTTGTGCTTCGAGGAATGGTGGTAGCTTGACCTAGAACTACAGTGATCAAGGTAGCAAAAAATGATGACATTCAGGATATATTTTGAAGGTAAACCCTTCAAAGAGGAGAAAAACCAATCTTAAACTGCTTTAAACTGGAAAATGTCTGAAACTAGGCCTGGGCAGAAACCTGCTGAATGAGCCGTGGGACAGAGGTGCGGAGACAGGGTCATTGTGTGCACTCTTGTCCAAGAGCTCCTTCCTGGTACACATCCCTCTGAGTGGTCCTCAGTCCATTTCTCTTTCCTACAACTCACGCTATTCTTCCCACTTTGGTTGGAATCCCCAAACTCAAAGAGAAAACTGGAAAAATGGAAATATTCCTTGAAATAGTGAAGATGTACTTAGATCGGTATATTCCAGAATAATCAGTCCTTTGATGCAAGGGTAAGAGTTCCCTGGTAATTTGCTGGAGAAGAGGAAATATTGTGTCCTTTTTGAGATTTAGAGTAAATCTTGTTTTATTCTTCTTTATTCTTATTCTACTATTCCTTTAATGGCACCAAGAGGTACTATTAGTAAAGAAACATGGAATTTGTTAAATCTAGTTTTATCCTAAGTTTATAGTCAAAAAGCACTATTTTATGTGCGTCCGTTTATCATCCTAAAGAGGTAGAGTTACATAGAACAGATGCAGAGAAGGTTGAGCTTAGACAATGTTATTGTGTATATAATCTGTATTAAAGATAGTGCTGGTATTGGGGGGTGCCCTGGACATCAACAAATGGTTCTTAGTGAGAAAATTTGCATATTGGTAACAGGAGAGAGTGAATAAACCTTACAATATTGAAATTGACTCATTTTATAACTAAACCATGAAAATGCAAAGTATGCTGTAATAGAGGAACAAAACTAAATGTGGCTTGTATCTTTTGCAAAATATACTGCATTAATTTTGAAGCAATGCATATTTTGAAGTACATTAAAATCAAATTTTTTATTATGCAAATATAGATGCTCCCTAAAATTAATGTAGCTCAATTACATCATTAGATGTCAGAAAGGCATTTGAAAGGGTAGGTTGGAAATAATTCTTTTGAATGTCACATAAATTTTCTTTGCAGCTAATTTCTGAAAAGAGGGAAAAAATTCTCTCTACTCAGGCATAGAATAGAAGCATTAACAATGGAAAGGTCAGTGCATAATGATGCAAGAGAGAAAAGGCCTAAAGTGCCATATTGATGAAATGAAATGGGGAAAGTTATATAGAATATTAATCAATCAATCCTTAATTTAAGACCTTTGGGGAACTTGCTAAAATCTTCTTCACTATTTAATATCAAAGAAATGCTAACCAATATTTTTTTTTCCTGTGAAAGGAAGAAAGCTCAACAACTCTCTGTTTAGACTCGACATTTCTCTTTCCCTTTAACTTCTCTGTATTGCAGGAGGAATTTGACAAACTCTGGTTATCCTAGTAGGTATTAGATAGCCATCTCATTTCCAATATAATTTGCCTCCATTAGCTTAGAAAATCAAGAGTTGATTATATCAACTCCACAAAGGAAAATTATGTATTCATTAAAATTCATGTTTGGAAAGATAGGAGGAAATGGTCACGATAAAATGGTAAATAAAATTGCAGGATATAGAACTTTATGCATAGTATGATCCACAGTTTGTAAAAATAAATCAATGTGCACACATAGGCCAGAAGAAACTGTATGAAGGGGAAAATTGTGGTTATCCTTGGATGATGAAATGCATTTGGAAAATGCATTTTTGTCTGCTTTACTGATTTTACAAGTGTGGTGGTATTTAAGATTTGCAGTGATGTAGCTGGCATTAGCAAGAAGAGTTTTTCTCTTCTTGACCTCATTCTTACTAATTTGCCTATTAACGATTTCCTTGGTCTATTAACTTATATATGTATTTTAAAGGCCAGTAGGAGCTGGAAGGAAAAGAAAAATGAAGAAGCAGAAAAGGTTAAGTTATCATTGTATAGGAGCAAACCTGTAGAAAGATATTTGGAAAGACAATGTATTTGACTGCTGCTGAAACTTCTGCTATTTATATAAAGATTTCATGGGAGGCGGAGTACATTTAGGTAAGGGAAGAGGAAGAAAGTCACACTGATTCGCTGGCTCACTCACTGATTCATTCATTTATTCAACAAACATACATGAGTACCAAATAGATGCCAAGTGCTCGGGAACCACTGATTAATAAGCTATAGTATCTGCCTTCAAGGAACTCATGGTTGAGCACGGGAAGTAGACGAATGAATATGAAGAATATAAGTCATTAATATAAATGCATACCAGATAAATCTGTAACACAATGCATAGAGTCATTCAAGCTGCTTGAGGCTTTCATACATTGGAGCTGAGTCTTGAAGAGTCATTAAGACCTCACAAAATTGATGATGGGAGGGAGGACTTCTGGTAGAGGGTTCAGCATGTAAAAAAAATCTCAAGAATTGTGAAAGAACAGGGAACTCGTAATGGTTTAAAATGTGGCTGGAACTTAGGGGCAGTTGGGAAAGTCTTTGGAAATGACACTGTGGATGGAGATGGGAACCAATGAAGGTTTCCATGGCGTGTTGAGTCACTGGAGTTTATCTTATAAGCAATAGTTCTAGAAAATGCCAGCTAATCTGTAGTGACAGAAAGCCAATTGGCAGTTTACTAGCTATGGGGGGTGGGAGGATGGGAAGTATGGGGGGGATTACCAAAGAGCACATAAGATTTTTGTAGGTGATAAATATATCTGTCATCTTGATTGTGGTGATGTTTTATCAGTGTACACATGTCAAATGTATCGAGTTGTACTCTTTAAACTTGGTCGGTTTATCCTATCTCAATTATACCTCAATAAAGCAATTAAGACAAAACAAACCCAATCCCTCTAAATTTTATAGGCTTTAGGTCTACACCACTCCTCTCCGATCCAGTCCCCATACCCTGGTCATAGCAGATGCTACACAGATTAAAAAAACAAAAACAGAGCTACAGCTCAAATATCACCTTTACCTGGAAGACCTGCCCCACCAAGGAAAGGCTCTCAGGCTCCCTCCTCTGACTTTTCTCTAATCTTTCCCTTCCCTGGGAATTGGGCCTCTAGGTCTCTTCCAGTCTCTCTTCTGAATCTGGGACCTCCTAGAAAGCAAGAACCGCCTTAGACTCATCCTGGTATTCCTTCAGAATTCCTTTCCATGATGTTTCCCCATCTCCACTGACATGATGCCTGGCCTTTCTGATATCACAGGTGAAAAAGCCAGCTAGTGTTCTTTTTTGATGTTTTTCTGACTAGAAGCAGAGAGGATATACATTAATAAGACCAGTATTCCTTTATATAGCTCCTAGGTCACAGTGAGGCCTGGGTACCTGGGATTCCTCTCTATGGGAAAGGGGCATCACGGAGCCAATTTCCATTTTCTCAGAAAGTAGAAAATTTAGTCTCCACAAGCCAAGCAGTGCTGGCATATCTTTGGGGCCTTCTTATTTAGTTTTAACCTGTCTAATCTCATCAACCACTTCCTCCTCCTTGCTCATCCCACCCCAGTCATAAAACCTCATATTTCTCAAACTAACTAAATATTCCCACTCCTCAGAGCCCTTAAACTTTTTGTTTCTTTAGTGTGATGGAAATAGACACACACACACCCTTCCTCTGGGATGTTGACTTATTAGTAATTCCAGACTTTAATTTAAGGATATGAAGTTGGCAGTGAGAGGGGCCTGGAGCAGACACAGGTGCTGTACATCTCAGCATACCTTCTTTTACCTTCTAGAGGTCTTACCGAGAACACCCACGTGCTAGTGAAACTAGTGAACTCTTTTTCAGGCCTGATAATGCAAAGTTCAGTTATCTCTGACCATTACGCTTTGTACATAGTTCTATATCATCATAGAACTTCAACTAACAACCCCTGGATCTATATTTAAAAGAATATTTATAAATGGTGGGCTTTCCTTGTTATTGAACCAAAGTGAACATCAGCAAAGCCTTGGGAGTCCTGAACAAAGCCTGGCCAGTGGCACTCTGAGTCCCTTCCTTCATACCATCAAGGACTCCTTCTAAGGTACATTTTTGAAAAAAGAAAAGATAATGGCGATATCCAATAGGCCTTATTGGTTGAGATGACCCTCCCAGAGCTCTTTTCAAAAGGCTCCCATCACCCATTCCTTTTAGGAGTTCCAACACTGTAAGTCTCTGGGGTTCATTTTACTTGATTCTGTAAGTATGTGTGTGTGTGTGTATGTGTGTAGTGTGTGCAATATTTCGACCACATATATGGAGATGATCGTAGACTCTGTAGAGATGGAAAAGGAGGCAAAGGGATCTGAAAGTAGACCCCAAGTTTATAATATGTTTGCCAAAATATATCCCAACTGTAAACATTCAACTCATAGTCCTAATGAATTGGTCTTAAGTTTTACATATTATATGACCAAAGCCTGTTATACATCATTGTTTTTTTTTTAAGAGTGTGGCTTTGGATTCAGCCTGGGTTTAGTGTATGATAATGCCATTTACTAAAAATTACCTTGGGAGAGGGTATCATACAAACCAAGTGATCTACTCTGCCAAATGAGATCTCACTTGGGTGTATTAAGATACAATGTATAAAGCAGATAGCATAGTGGCTGGAACATGGAGGTGGTGGTTGCTGTGTAATTACTCAGATGTTGCTAAAATATACAATTTCCAAGAATATCCATTGTTCAAACTTACAGTGTTATCTACTTTAAAATACATGCATTATATATTCATATGCACGTATACATACCTATATGTAGTTAAAATATATTTATCATAGTGTTAGAGATAAACTGTTTGGATTGAACCTGGGCTTTGTTGCTTATATTGCTTAACCTCTCTGTCCTTCAGGTTTTTTTTTTTTTTCTTATCTGTAGAATAAAGAGAGTTTTGGTACTTCCAATAAAGCTTATTTGAGGATTAAATAACATCTGGAACTTGATAAAATACAAGTGCTGGTTGTCATTATGATTACTACCACTTTATCAAGTGGTGATGCAGAGAATAAAAAAAGAAAATCAAATGAAAATCAAATTAAAACAATAGTAAAGATTAAAGAGATCAGCAAATACATGCACCTCCTTTACTTTAACCTAATTTCTACAACAGACGTTCCTCTCTTAATGTCAACAGGGAACAGATTTCACAGCCCAGGAGCATAATTACAGAAAACACTAACTCCCGTGGTCACAAAGTTATACTTGGGGCACACTGAGTAACTGCCAATTCAGACCTCGATGGGTGACTGGGGCATATGGTGATAAAGGATCAGTCAAGAGGACCCTGTAATGCTCAATAAATGCCAGCAGCTTTGTGAAATTAAAAATAGAGGTCACCATGCTGCTCCATCAATAAGAAGCAACAAAACCTACTGTAAAACTGGATAAATATGTCTCATTTCTTCTTCTCTCCTTCCTCACCTTTCTTCTGTAAAACTATGTGGAGTGTACATGGAGTACCTAGCATGTGTCAGACAATGCCTTAGGTAGCCGGGGTAAAATAAAAACAGACACACCCCTGCCCTCTGGAGTGCATGGTACCAAGGGATTTTTCCCTCTGGTGCTTTTCTGCGGAGGGTGTTCTCCTGTAAGCTGAATGCTCCCAGGACTTCAAACTTTACAACATACAAAGTTCTTTCTGTTCTTGGTAACATGGCAGTCATTTATTCTTTCTGTAGATTCAGATCTCTTATTCTTGGGGCTGCCTGCCTCTCGGAAGTTCTACTTTCCCAAGATTTTCCACCATATGGTCAGACAGGAGAAGAGATTACATTCCCCCCAGTCACTTTGGCTTTCTTCTGTTAAAGGCTTTGGTAGGAATTTTTGACTAAGGTCGGATTTGGGAATTGTCTCTATGCCAATGCTCCATTTTCTTCTTGTCTCCAGGTACATGGAATTGGCTATCTGTGAAAATAAAGCCATAAAGGTCAACAAATTAATTCTTCGGTTAAAGGAACCAATATTTTTTGTTAATTTTAGCCAAGGCACTTCTATTTGAAAAATGGTGGTGTACCAATTGAAATTTCTCTTGCTTTTCTGTCTCTTTTTTGAGAAGTCAGTTATAGATCATCAGTGGTGGAGAAACAGTAAGAAAAAGAGTTGCAATGCTTCCTGGAGTAAGGGACAATACCGACACATTATAACATACTCCCGGATGGGTTAAAGAGTGAACATCTTTTGAGTGCATTCTGTACCACCGAAATGCACGTTCAGTATAGCTCAGAGAACCTCTGTGGTGAGTGAAATCCTCTTAGACTGCTTTCCTGGGGAAGTAAGATCTATAGGGATAAGCCGGCCTATTCTTGTTGCAGTTGCTCTAAGATACCATTGAGTTAGATATGGACTAGAGAAGCACAGTATGGGGAAACGCTGGGTGTAAAGTACACTGCTTAGAGTACTCCTGGATGGCTGAGCTCCAACTATGACCCACTGAGAACCTGAGACCCCAGTTTCAGCTTTTCTGACAGCTGCTTACTTGGTTAGTAATACTCTATCTCAGGTTCTGTCTGTAGCACGTGGCACTCAACTGGTTGGACTTTTCTAGGGAGTTTTATGGGGATTTTGTGTGTGTGCATGATCTAAGGCACTTTCTTATATGTATAAATCAGCCTGAATTAAAATGAATGAGGGAAGAGAATGAGGGCCAAGCATCATAATCTCTTTCAAACCCTCTGTGTGTGTGTATTCTCTCTATATAAGGAGTATACGCACACACACTTTCAAAAAATATTCCATCACTATAAGATGAGCTCAGTGATGAAATGATAAAAGGGTAAGAGAAACTATTCAAATACTACCTTGAGGATAAACACCGATATGATTCTTGGGTACTCACATGCAGCTGTGTATATCAAACCTATTTCTTTCTTTTTATCTTCTGGGAGGGATAGTCTGTAATGTACATTGGGGTATAGAAGAGGGCAAAGAGAGTTCCATTAAAATCCCTTTTGAGGTCCCTTTTCACCCCAGTTAGAGAGTAATGAAGCCAGTAGACTCAGAAACTGTGTCCTTAAGCAACATCACAGCTGGGGAAGCAATTTATTATGGTCCCCTCTAGGCAATGATGTTCACCTTGAGGAATTTAAGACAGACAATCCTTGAGGACAGTAGACTCACTCCCCACAGTCTCTCCCTTCCAGACTGTGCCTCATTTTTAAAGTGCTCAGCATAGGTGATGGACAGGCAACAGTCTTCTGGTGGTAAGCAGTTCTCTTTTCATAAAATTGTAGAACAAAGCCAAGGGGAGTGAGTCCATATCTGGGTAATGTACATTATCTCATTTTTGGTAATGGGCAATCATGCCTTGAGTGTCTTCTATGTGGTCCTCTCTATGTAGGCATTATTGGGGTCACAAAAAGTGTAGATATTATCTCTACATTTAAAGAATTTATTTAAACCACCAAATTCTGAGAAACTTAGGCACACAGTAGATAAGTGAAATAGCTAATGTTGCTAAGTTAGAAGTGAGAATTTTAAATATAAAATAATAAGAAAAGAACATAAAGAACTTGAAGAGATATGTAATATTTTGGTGGTCTGATCAGGTCATCAACACTAAATGTACCTGCAAATAGTTTGCTGTAAACAGTGACTTGGAAGAGGCAGGCAGTTGGTGGGAAGATACCTCCTTAGAGAGTGTATATCAGAATCTCCTTAGGCCTTGCTCCTCAAAATAGAGCTTCCAGGAGCCTGGACATCACATGATTCACCTACTGAATCAGCATTTGTGTTTGAATGAGACTCTGCAAATGAATTATGAGCCAATTAAAGATTGAGAGGTATTATCCTAGGAGTCTTTGCAAATATATATTTCCTATATTAGCACAATTCATTGCATAATCTGTAACTATGATGGATAGAAACATGTTTTAGCCTCATGAATGCTGAGGTAGGGAAAGGGTTCAAAGAGCTTTTAGGATTCCAATAAGATGGCACACCAAGATAACCTGGCAACTAGAATCATTGGATGAAATGTAAAAACAACATTTCTTTAATGCATAGCTGAGCTTTCAAAAAGAAAGCGAAATCTCCAGGTGCTTAGGAACATAGGTGAAGCTGAAAAGCAGAATTATATGCACATGTTGAATCTCTGGCTGTGCTGGAGCAAGAGGTCAAGTGGGAGTTGTCAGCTGCAGGCTAGTCAGTTAAGTTTTCATTTCACTAGAGGGACAGAGCTAACGCCTTAGCCCCTTTCAAGCTAGGTATTTGGAAGTGAAATCCCTGCATGGAACTGGGGCCTTTGAATGGATTGTCATCACAGAAAAAGTAGCTTCAGTTTGACCTCACTTGAGGGATTGAGGTAAAGCACTGGGTTTTTTTTTGAGCTAGATATTGGATAGTGAGAGATCCCTTCATAAAGTTGGGGTCCATGAATGGCTTCAGCCTCAGATTAGATAACATCTAGCCAGTGGGACAGGGAAAAGACAGGGGTCAGAGGGGGTTTGCAAATTCCACTGAATTTATTTCACCCACATAGACCATGAATAAGAAACCAAAATAGTAATATAAAACTTGGTCCCTGACTGGTAATGCTAGTGAGGTACTTGGTAGAAGCAAATATAACTATTCTGTATGGACACTCCTACCACATAGGCTACATGGATTTCCAATGAAAAATTGAAATTGTATAAAGATAATGTCATAATACAAGGTACAAAACATTTTTTAAATCATCAATTATATGCTAGTGAATAGATAATGCAATGATTATATCCCAAAGAAGTTGACATAAATGATAATAAAAATAAAATTATTGGGGAACCTGGGTGGCACAGTCGGTTAAGCGTCTGACTCTTGGTTTAGGCTCAGGTTGTGATCTCAGTGTTGTGAGATTGAGCCCCACATCAGGGTCTGTACTCAGTGTCGGTTTCTCTCTCCCTCTCCCTTTGCCCCTCCCGCTCATGCTCTTTCTCTAAAATAAATAAATAAATATTTTTAAAAACTTATTATATTAATGATGATTAAGACATTAAATCCAATGAGAATAATGAAACAAAGAACGGATTTAGAAAATGAAAATTTTATTACTTGAGATTAAAAACCAAATTAATATATTGGACAAATATTAGTCACAACTAAATAATGAATGTGTAAACTTGATGATTGATTAAATAACCCAGCAAGAGAGTATGAAGATGGGAAGAGAGATTAAGCAAACATGGAGGATAAAATGAATCTAAACATATACTTAGAGGAGTTTCATCATAAGAGAATATACAGGCACATTGCAAGATAGTATTCCAAGAGAATAGTGCTATAAATTTCCCAGAATTGGTATTTGAAAAATAGGCAGAATTAATAAAGACAAATTAATTCCCAGGCCCATGGTGGTGAAATTGCAGAACACTAAAGCCAGAGAGGAAAACATTTAAAGCAACTAGAGAGAAACGGCAGATCTCTTACAAAAGGGCCAGAATGAAAGTGACAAGAGTGTACAATAGAGGGCAAAAAAATGACAGAAATTTTGTCTTCAAAGTGCTAACAAAAGATAAAAGTCAATGTAGAATTACATACAGGAATAAAGTAATAATAATAAAGAAAGGTGAAATAAGGGTATTGAAGGCTGTGATATTTCACAGAACTATCGAAGACCGATCATAAGAAACAAGAAAATTGATTTCAGTGGAAGAAGTAGAGTACAATAAGCTCTGATGAACAAAAAATTAGTAAATCGTTTAAATCAGTAAACCAGCAAAGCATTTAATGTTTAAGACAGCCACCACCATAATAATAATAATGAATTTGGGAGTTATTAAAAAACACTAGGTAGAAAATAAAATAATAGAATTAAGGTAAGAGGGTTATAATTAGAAGCAAAGTGTCTGAGGGATGTTTATTCCACAAAGGAAGCCACAGTTGTTAATTAACTTTACATCTGAAATCAAATGACGGCAGTTTAAGAATAATCACCACATATATGGAAATAAATACAATTTTTCAGTTGGTAGTATGAAGTGAATGAAGAAAAGACAGTCCTACAGAAGTCAAGAAAAGAAAAAAGCAATCTTAAAAGAAAAAAACCCATGATGACTAGGAAAGCACAATAGAATATTGCAAAAGTAAATCCAAAGATATCATTAATCACACGAACTATAATTTTAAGAGGTCTTGCAATTAAAATACAAACTTTCAGATTAAAATCTTTTAGCTGTATATTGTTTATAAGAAATCCAAATCATATCTAAATAAAGGCAACTCAAAAAAGTTAATAGCTACAATATCAAACAAAAGGAATTGCATGCAAAAAATGTTATTATAAAATGGGTCGACATATTATTATAAAAGGAAAAAATCACCAGAAAGATTCAAAGTATTCTAAATTTTGATGCATGCAGTAATTCAAATAATTAGATTGAACTATATAAAGTTACAGTTTTTTAGGTTAAAAAAATGAACACCTAGTGGCAATTTCATATAACTCCACCTATGCACGAAGAAAATATTAACAAAATTACTAAAATTGTATAACTCTGTAACTATAGCAGGAGATTTTTAACAAACCTCTTTATATCAAGCAAAATTTACTAAGTATGCACTGCAGAGCTGAACCATATAGTTAATAGTCTTGATCTTTCACGGACTGAAATCATGAATGGAATAGTTATAGTAACAACCCACGTCCAGGGCCAAGAAGGAAGACTCAAAAAAGAGTGCAAATTTGTATAATATAAAGCACCATTAAATAAAATTTAAAATCAATAAGAAAACAAGAACACCCTCTCCCCTTCCCTTTCCAAATGAGTGTAGAAATTTTAAATTCTCATCTGAATAATTCATGGATCAAAGAAGAAATTATGACGGAAATCACAAGCATTACAACAGAAAACTATGAGACGAGTGCATATCAACCTTGTTTATTGATTCTTTTTCTTATGTTAAAGTATTTATGGCCACCATGTGTCTCCTGAAAAATGGATAGATTCTCTCCAGATATCCTCACTGTCCACCTCGTTGCTGTTGGTTCTAAACCTGCACTGTTTGATACGGTAGCCAAATGTGACTAGTGAGCCCTTGAAATTGTGTGAAATTGTGACTAGTTTGAATTGAGCTATGATACTTGTCATACATTAGATTTAAAGACTTAGCATGAAAACAAGAAAAATACCTCATTAGTAATTTTTCTATTATCTATGGATGATTACTTGGATTTGTTGGTTTAAATAAAACACATTCTCAAAAATAATTTCACCTATTATTTTTTTACTTTTATTAATGTGGCAACTAGAATATACAAAATCACATGTGATTTGTATTCTCTCTCTCCTGGAGAACGCTGTTCTAGACTGTTCTCTGGCATCTTAAGTTAAAGAGTTTATTAGTGATAGAGCAGTTTACTGAGGAGGTGAGACACTGGGGCCAAGAGCAACTCTGGCAGGGAAACCATGTCCTCGCATTATTGCTTCTTAAGTCTGGAATGACAGGGAGCAGTTTTGATTTCTGGCCTTTTGTCACATAAGGGGCGATCTCCAGGGTTAGGGAGAGTCCCTGCCATAACAGTTTGCTTAATGAGGTCCCTTGGACCTCTGTGCCTCCTTTCACTCCATAGTGACTAAAGAGATCCCAAGGGGAGCGTTCCTCACCTGCTCTACTGGCCACCATACCCTCCAGTATTCATCTTTCCAAATTATGGAAAGGTCCAGAGTTTGAGTTAGGTCAAGATATGGTCTGTTATTTTCTGATTGTCACATGGTTTTCTCAGAGAGGAATTTTGAGGTAGTTTTTAGAATCTTCTTTCATTCAGATCTCATCTGCACAACATGTAACATGAATAATTCTGTTTGTGGGTATGAATGACTCTGTCTCTTAGTTTCCAGGCTGATCCCATGTGACAGTGACTAAAATTCTTCTTGGCATTTAATTAATGGTCAGGAAAATAATGTAGGTGGCATAATCAATCAGTACACTTGGTAAAATGTGACCTTGTGTTTAAGTTACTTTAAGGCAATGGTTCTCAACTGGAGACAACCTTACCTCTCAGGAGACATTTGGCAATGTCTAGAAACATTTTTCGTTATTATGACTTTGGGGGAGGGAGTGTGCTATTGGCATCTAGTAGGTAATGACCAAGGATGCTACTAAACATCCCACAGCATACAAGACAGCCTCCCACAACAAAGCATTATCATGCCCCAAAATTGCAATAGTGCTCAAATTGAGGAAATCCTACTATAAGGTAATGTGATTAAGAGTATATAGAATTTTATGGGACACCTGGGTGGCTTAGTCGGTTAAGCATCTGCCTTCGGCTCTGGTTGTGATCCCGGGGTCCAGGGTTCGAGCCCCAGGTCAGGCTCCTTACTCAGCAGGGAGCCTACTTCTCCCTCTTCCTCTGCCTGCCGTTCCCCCTGCTTGTGCTTTCTCTCTCTGTCAAATAAATAAATAAAATCTTAAAAAATATATATAGAATTTTAGAAGTCTATGCATATATAGAATAATTTTAATATACTTATATTGAAGTATAGTACATAAGCAGAGAAGTGCAAAAGTCTTAAGTCTAAATCTTAATAACTTCACAAAGTTAATACATCTGTGTGACAAAGTAGCCAGCTCAGGAAATAGAGGATCACTAAGATCCAAGAAGAAGCCCTCTCATGACCTGGTCCAGTCACCTCTTCTCATTATAGATAACCACTCTTATGGAGTCTAATACCACAGATTAGATTTCCCTGTTTTTAAATGTTGTGGAAAGTGAATAATAGAGCATGCACTTTTTGTGTCTGTCTTCTTTTCTTTTCTTCTTTTCTTTTCTTTTCTTTTCGAGAGGGAGAGAGAGAATCTCTCAAGCAGACTCCCTGCTCATTGAGTCAGATGCTTAACTGACTGAGCCACCCCTGTGTCTGCCTTCTTTTATCCAACTGTGCATTTTTACGGTTCATCTATGTAACTGTGGAGAAGCAATGTGTTCATTCTTACTGTTGTACAGTATTTCCTTCATTTATTCATTCAACTATCGAAGTTTACCTGAATGGTTTTTAGTTTTTGCCTATTAAATAGTGCTCTATCATATAGTACATAGTATATAGTTATATATTATATAACTATAAATAGTTATCATATGTGTAATGTCATGGAAACACATACACATTTTTGGGAGCATATTCCTAGGAGTGGAACTGCTGGACATAGGGTATACAAACGGCAGCCTTAGCCAACATTGCTGAACAGATTCCCAAGGTGGTTATATCCTTTTACATTCCCAGGTGCAACACACACACACACACACACACACACAATTTACATGCCCACTAGTCACATGTGAGCCTAACCTGATCTATTTTTAAAGATCCAGTCCATTTGTTTCATGCATACATGCATGTGTGTACATATATATATATACGTATATATTTCCCAACCTTAAAACTCCTATGTTGGGCACCAAGCGAGTTAGGAACAGGGAAGAACATAGGCCTACTTGCCCATTCATCCCAGTCGGTAGGTGACTAAAATAGGTCCTAATGAGTAATTGTGCTGACCTTATGGATCCAGGGAGGCAGCATCAGATGTGGAAAATGTGTGTGTCAATAAACCATTTGGAAGAAGTGGTTCTTTGAAACTGTTGGTTTGTTCTCACTGCCTTCTTGCAGCCAATTTAGGCAAGCAAAACCAAGCGCTGCAATCCTGTTGTGACAAAAATAACTGTAAGATTTTGATATGCTTGCTTTCTGTAAATGTCACCCAAATGTCTTGCCTCTGAAGCCGATGTTCTTCTCACTCTACTGGGCTATTTCATTGTACACAGCCCTTTCTCCTACACGACTCTATTACCTTATGTTACCGTCCCTCAGACTGGAATGTGCTTGAATGTAAAAAAGGCTTTTGAATTCTTTAGGTAAGAAAACCTGGAGAAAATAAAGGTATATAAACATATTAGCAGTATTGATATTATTTTGACTCCTCCAACTATTCTTAATATCGTACTTCCTTTGTTAATTTTTTAACACTGGTGGTTTTCCAGTTTCATGTAAATTAGCATCACAATCTTATAAACATGTTTCTATTTATTGAATCCCAGGTCAAAGTAATTATACAACAAAGAACAACAGTTTTCATACCAGACTGCCTGCATGCATGTAAATTGGGGCTCGCGCCAAGGAGGTAATGAATATAATCTCAGGTTTCATGAGATGAATCGAAAAATGGAAAAACTAATAACAGTTCTTATACTTCAGATCGCGTAAGTCAAAGTATCTTCCTTCTACTCTATAAAACTAGCTTCTTCATTTTAGACACGATGTATTAAGTGGTATAAAAATCAATCATAAGGGAAAAATCTGAGGCCTCTCATGAATGAGAGAAAGTGAATTTTCATTTTTAAAACTAATTTGAGTGGCCTCACCACACCACGATGATTCACAACAAATCCCGCCTTTCTGGAATAACAGTGATACCCAGGAGGTAATACAGCACACGGGTCAGAAAGCATTGAGTCTGCGATCTAACTGCCTGGCCCTCAAGTTTTAGTTCTCAAACTCAATAGCCACATGACCCTCGGCAAGTTACTTAACCTTTCGGAGACTTGTTTCTCATTCTGCAAAATGAAGAACAATGATAGCACCTGTGGGCTTGTGAACATTAATGACAGTCGGCATCATATGCAGTTAGCTGGGTGCCTAGGACACAGTAAAAGCTCCACAAACAGCAGTTGCTATTCGGGTGGCTGGTGATAATGATGCAACAAAGAGGATGCGGGCAGTATCCGTGCTCCTCCTACAAGTGCGTGCTGCAAATGTGTGTTGGAGTGTCTCTGAAGCTGTCGGTAGTAAACAGACGCAGTGGGATAGTGGCTGAAATACTCCAGGTCCATTTGGTCACTTTTTAAATTAGGAATTTATGAAAAGTAGTATGACATTCAGTCTCATGAGGCAGTGGAGTGGTTAAGAAAATGAATCTAGGGCCCCTGGGTGGCTCAGGCGGTTAAGCGGGTTAAGCGTCTGTCATCAGCTCAGGTCATGATCTCAGGGTCCTGGGATCCAGCCTCACATGGGGCTTCCTGCTCCGCGGGGAGTCTGCTTCTGCCTCTGCCCCGCCCCCTGCTCCTGTGCATGCATGCTCTCCATCTTTCTCTTTCTCTGTCAAATAAATAAACAAAATCTTAAAAAGAAAAGAAAAGAAAATTAATCTGGAGCCAAATTGTCAAATATCTGTTCTGCCACTTTTACTCTGTATGATCTGGGCAAATCATTTAATCTCTCTCTGGCCCATAAGATGGGCAGAGCTGGTGTGTGTGTGTGTAGGACATGTGCAATAGAGTTGTTTTGAAGACCCAGTCAAACTATGTAGGGCACTTGGAACAGTGCATGGCGCATAGTAACTGTTCTTAGGTGTTTGCTATTATTATTATTCAACTGACATTAGATTGGGTACTTTCTAGAAAGTACCCGACTATGTAGAGAAAAAGAAGCAATTCCTGAAAAAAGATATGAAAGTGATTCCACTGCCATCCCCTCAGGGCTGAGTTCCCTTTCTGGGGCTAGCTTCTTACAGAGGCTGCTCAAGGGAGTGTTGAAAAGCACATGGCGCTTTTAGCTTGAGCTCTGTGGAGAGCTGGTCCTATGCTATTGGAAACATTGATGGAAGTGACAGAACTTGGGGTGGAAAAAAAGGTCATTTTAAATTTGCAAGCAGTTTTTCTTTTTTGCTGAAAGTTGGGACTTGATACAATGTTGATGTAGACTATTTCTGTATTTTGAAGAAAATCATTGCCTGGGCCTTTCAGTTATGCAAATCTAAATCACAGGTCGTAATTAGAAAAGGAGGTGTTTGAGAAGCTGTAGCTAGGAGGAGCTAAACTGTTCTGGGTGATCATGGAAAAGGTCATCTATGTGATCTATGTGGTAGGCAGAATAGCATCTCTGTAGGCTGCTTGTTCTGAAAAAAAAAAAAAGTTTCTTTTCTAAGTATGGATTTAGATGCCTATAAAGTGCTGCTTGCTCCATGGAAATATATCTTGAGTCTTACATTAAGTAGCTTCTTGGAGTTGGTCAAGCTCTGAGACCCAGAGACTTTGGAAAAGATATGTAGGAATCACCGTCCCTTCACCCTAGAGAAAGAACCACAAAACACTTCTATGTGTGGTAAATTCAAGACTGAAAGCCCAGAATTTGCAGAACATTAAACATTAATGGAGCTATCAATTCTTAGTAATTTGGAAGCCGGGGTCATAAAGAAGCAATATCTCCTGCTTCCCCAGTCTCCTGCCCCTCTCTACCTTCAGTGTGTGCATCACTGATAAAGCAGGATGGCTGTGTTATGATGTGGTTGTTTCATTAAGGCTGTAAGGTGAGGACCAGTTCTTATGGGAGTGGGGTTTTCCAGTGTCAGTCACCGTAGAACCAAGTCAGTGTTGAGACAAGAATGAATACTTAGTCTGGAGGAGAGGTGGGGATGTTTTTATCTCCTTAGGATTGATTTGTTTGGGTCTCGTCTCTGAGACATTGCCTCTTTCTCCTCTAGTGCCTTGAAGAGACACTAGGGGAGATAACTTACCGCCCTCACAAAGAGAGGCAAGGAGGCAGCCTTTAAGGAACTGTCACAACCAAAGGGCTCTAGGAACAGCCATCTCTAGCAGCTGCTGTGAGTTAACCTCTGCATGCTCTTCCCTTCCCTTGTATCTGGGCCTTCACTCAGGTGTTGTGAAAAGTCACAGTGTCCCTCATGCATCTGGGAAGAAAGAGGACCAGGAGGAATAGCCTGGGCCAGGGGTGACAGTGTCATAATAAAGAGCAGTGGCTCCTGAGGAAGGCATGGCATTACAGCTTGGGTCTAAGGGCGCTCTTAAAGTCCCGATCCGTAGGATGTGATTGTCAGGGTGGGAGAACTGGCCTGCTGCCAGAGATGGGGTCAGAAGTAAGGGTCTTCTTCTTTTTTTTTTTTTTTTAAAGATTTTACTTATTTATTTGACAGAGAGAGACACAGCGACAGAGGAAACACAAGCAGGGGGAGTGGGGGAGGGAGAAGCAGGCTTCCCGTGGAGCAGGGAGCCCGATGAGGGGCTCGATCCCAGGACGCTGGGATCATGACCTGAGCCGAAGGCAGACGCTTAACGACTGAGCCACCCAGGCGCCCCTAGAAGTAAGGGTCTTCTTGACACCCCTCAGGACAGAGGAGAGAGGCGCAGGCAGGGACACACAGGGGGTTCTGAGACTGGGAATTAATATTAAAGGGAATCTATCCCGGCTCTGGCTTTCCCACAGGTGGTAGGTACTAAGAGAACTTCAGTTTTTCTAGTAGTGGAATTTCACTTGTACCTATAAACAGTGGAAGCCTCGTAGACATTGAGATTATGTTTATTTTCCTATTGCATAGCAAGAGGTGAGAGCAACCTAACCCAAACAATCAGCCAAACAACCAAAGAGACTGACTGCCCAGAACATGAAGAGAACTTCTTGATTATGCCTTTACCTGTCAGACCGTCACTACCTTAGCAACCGGGACTAGTCATTTTAGCAATTTCTCTCCATATAGTGTGTTTGAAAATGAGTTTTCAAACTTGCAGTTGACTAACTGAAAAATGGACTCCTTTATAATTTAGCACATAGTAGCCAGGGAGATCCAGATTTCTGAGGTTCTCAAGTAAGTCTTATAAAACATTTTATGGTGAAAGTTTTTTTGTGAGTGAAGAAGTTTTAACCATGTCTCTGGATTTCTAAAAGGGCTGACACATAAATTAGAATTCTTTTAGAGTTTTGATTTACATTTTTTTTTCTGTTTTTTACCCTGTTTTCACTTTCCAATTGGGTATTCTCTTTTATAATATTCTTACCTTCTCTAATTTAAGGATATTACATTTTAGAGAAAAATTATCTTAAGGGGAAAATCTTGTTAGTGAAATCCTTTTGTCAGTATTTTTATAGTAGGCACTCTTACTCAAAGGCAGTGTATCTGGGTGGTGTGTTTCCCCGTACATTTCTTTCTCTTTCCTTCCAATATCCCTCCCTTCCCAATGCCTCTTCTATACTCCCTGCTCCCACACCAGAAATACGCACATGCACACAGCACGTCCTTTGCTATTTTCCTTTTGATCATTTGGGCTTTTGTAATTGAGCTGAAATCACAGAAACGGTTTTTCTTTTTATTAATAAGCTGATGTCAAGGCTTTGGTTGGGAGGAGAAATACCAAAATTGTTGCTTAAAATGAAATTTCGTGCCTCCATAAAATTTCATAGTGCACGTGCCTCCTGTGTCTCCTATTTTCCTCATTATTGCTAGGACATTCCTAAATGTTTTTTTTTTTTTTTGAAGATTTTATTTATTTATTTGACAGAGAGACACACAGCAAGAGAGGGAACACACGCAGGGGGAGTGGGAGAGGGAGAAGCAGGCTTCCCGCGGAGCAGGGAGCCCCATGCGGGGCTCGATCCCAGGACCCTGGGATCATGACCTGAGCCAAAGGCAGACGCTTAACGACTGAGCCACCCAGGCGCCCCCCTAAATGTTTTTAAATCGAGCCATGTAGTGGCACAAAGAATCTGTTTGAAAATATTCATACATTAAGAGAGAAATTTCTTCACCCTGTGGCTGTATAGTGAGGGGGAAACAGAAACCTAACAGCTGATAGAATTAGAATATAAAACCTGAGGTTTTCTAGAGATGTTTGAGTTTTATTTGCAGCTAATTAACATGGAGTTTTCAGTGGGCATGACTCTTTTCTCAAATACAGCTCGTTTTATCACTTAATATTCATAATAAATATGCTACACTATAGAAATAGGCTCTCTGGAGAGCAGCAGGAAAATTAAACCACCAATCTCAGTGAGCCAGGTTTGCCGCATAGCCCATACCCTTCAGCATCCAGGGTCCAGTAAGCATGGAGGCTGACACACTAAACCGCAAGTAATAACACGGTCACTGCTGTGGAGCAAATAGGTCAGGGCTGCTGGCTGGATCTTTGGAGACCAGCGTGTACACACTCATTCCGGGCGCATAATCTCCCACAGTCTCGAATCTTGCCTCGGGTCCTAACACCTGTCTTCAGTCTCTGGGTTTTTTCAGTAACATTAACCTTCCTTCCTGCTTCTTTCCTCACATAGGAAGAGCGCCATTGCCTTCTGCTTTCCAGTCCATTTCTGAGCAGGCTCTGTGTCTTTCCAGGGCATTGGAGGACCATTGTGGCAGTAAAGCAGATAGTTTTAATTAGGCTTCATTATTTTTAAAATAAATTTTGGAGGATTGGGGAAAGCAATAGCTGCAGAGCACAGGCTTTGTTTAGAACCGAATCTGTGGAACGGGTGTGGCGACTCACAGAGCAAAGAGGTCTTTTCTCCTTCCTCCTTCCCTCCTTTCTCCTTCCCTCCTTCCCTCCTGTAAAGTGGGAGACTACCTTCCTTGGGGAAGAAATCCACACCTCCCCCAGCACACACAGGCAGGTACTTCTTTTCTCTTTTAAGTCAAACTGGAATACAATAACCACCTTGAAGGAAATTGTAGCTGCAAGACACAGGCTCTGGATTTCGCAGTCAATTAAAATTTAAATATCTGATTTATTTATGCTTGCTTACTTGGTTTGTTTTCAACGTAACCTGAAAACTCTTAGATTGTGCCATTTGTTCTGCCTGGGAGATCATGTGAGATCATTTACAGCTTAATGAAGAGAAGCAAAGCAAGGTTATAAAAGAAGTTCTCAGTTGATGGAAATGCTCCTTTACACAGTAAGTGTGGGAAGAATTTTTTTTTTTCCTCCCAAGATTACCTTAAGGAAGGTCAGTCAGTTAACCCTCATATTTGCAAACTTGGATCTGTGTTTACCACATATGAAGAAGGTCCAATAACTGGACTCAATCTGAGCAGCAAGATTCTCCATCTAAGTAGCTTTATCAGTGAAATCAGTTTGTCTTTAGCCATAAAACAACTTGGACTATTTGGAGCAGACATCTCATTCATCCTTATGGCTTTATTGCTATTTCTTGCATTCCAGCCATGATGACAGTCCTGATGAAGTAGGCCCAAAAATCAAGTTGCATTCTAGGGACAAAGATTAAGTTGGAAATATACACGCCTTCAAAATCCTCTTTTGTTTGTTTATGCAGGAGGAGGGAGGAGGTGAACTGCCCAGGAACGTTCATTGAGTGGATCATGGCTTTTTGTACTTTAAATTATCTCCTTGTCACCTCAACTCTGCTAGCACTAATATTCTATGTTTGAAAGAAATTAGGTCTACAGGGAAATCAAGCTTCTAGACCTCACTGAAATGAAATATTCAATACTCTTCTTTTCCCCATATTCCCTATACATTTCTCTGAGAACATGCGAGATGACTTTTAAAATTGCTGACAATGTTTAGATGATGATGATGTTGGTGATGATTGTTATTAGGAGCCAGGAGCCATACAATAAGCTAGAAATAATTGGAAGAAGAAACAGCAATATTGGTAATTGTTGGAGTTGGCTGCCAATAAATGACACCCTCTTCTAGGGTATTTAAGAATTATTTGAGGAAAATACACAAGAGTTAGACAAATAAATATCAAACTATAAGCTTTACTGATGATAGGGTTGAATTAGAAAAGGTGGATTGAAAATATGACCATAAAAGGATTTCTTTATACATTTCTCTCAGAATTAAATAACTCTCCAAGCCACAGTTAGAACCACAGGCCTTACTATCCCTACCACTACTTTGTTCCCCAATGTTGGAAATTCTAATAATGGATTACCCTATACAAGAGTCTGAAGCCAAGCCATGTGTTTGCAGACTCTTTTCCTAATATTACCAGTCAGATAAACAATGTCTTTTCCTTTGGGAGGAGTAAGTGAACTGGATGGACGGAAGCATGGGAATTACTTTCTTAATAGTTCCAAGAACAGGAAATGTCTGTTTCATTGGCCTGCTTGGGCCAATGCCAAAAAAGGATGAAAATGATTCCTTTAACAAAAAGCCTCTATGAAGCTATATGAGTTTTATGGAGGGACTAGAAGTATTCCAGAGTTAGTGATATTTTAAGATTTTATTTAAAGCTAACTTATGAGCCTTCCACAAAAGGTAAAGAATCTTCTACACTAACCACTACAATGAAGGCACCTAAGAGAAACAAGCAAAAAATGGGAGTCCTAGACCAATACACAATCTTACTCTTCTTACTTTTCATGGAGGTTTGTAACCTAGAAGGAACCCTCACCTTTCTACTTTGCTATATTTCTTGGGCCTGAAGCCAGTCCTAAGAAGTATTTTTTTTTTTTTAATTTCTTTGCTGTTTCTATTCAGACTCCATCCTGGAACTCCACTTTAAAGAGCTAGATCCTCTCCAAGCAAAAGATACTCTTCTGCCACTGATTTTCTCAAACTCTATCTACTTCAGTCAAAACCTCAGAGGTCAGATGCCCTCAGATTCTCCAGATTTTCTAGTTTATAATCCTCACACTACAAGCACAAAAGACCCAACCTGATTCTATGATGTCTCCAAAAGAACTACATGTCCTTTTGTGTGGTTCAGCATCAGCAAATACATACCTTATGTTAACACAACTGAGTTCTTTGCTCCATGCGGACATCATTGATTAGCCATGTCGTGGCAAGTATGACTAGCTGATTACAAAATTATTTCCCTTTCTTTCTTGGACTCAGCTAGATCACATTCCCTGGATTTCTTTGCACTTGGTTATGCCATGTGGCTAAAGTCTAGAACTAATGGAAAACACATGGAGGCAATGTACTTTAGTTGCATTCCTACCACAATAAAACTATCCATTTTTTTTTTCTCCTTCTTATGAGCTAGAATGAAGGTGATATACAGGGAAACGAAGATGAATAAACCTCCATCTATCTAGTCCTTCAGTGACTTCCTGGAGCAGAGAATGCCCTGTCCTCCTTACCCATTTTTAAGACTTTACAGTGGCAATAAACAAACTTCAATTGTGTCATGCCACTGAAAATATGAAGTGTATCTGTAATAGCAGATAACATTATCTTAATTAGTATTCATGAGTATTTTTAAAATTATTTATTTATTTATTTATTTTTGAGAGCATGATGGGGTGGTGGGAGGGGCAGAGGGAGAAGCAGACTCCCTGCTGAGCAGGCAGCCCAATGTGGGACTCAATCCCAGGATGCTGGGATCATGACCTGAGCTGAGGGCAGACTGCTTAACCAGCTGAGCCACTCACCCAGATGCCCGAGTATGAGTATTAGTTTTCTTTCTTAATGAGTCCCAAGTCTCTTTCTGCCCTAAATGCCAGGCAACTGCCTCCCATTGTAGTTGGCAACTGCCCCCCATAAAACTACTTGCCATTCCCACTACAGAGATGTTGCTGGCATCATCCTTCCCTCCCACACTGGGTATTGTTCTGACATTCTTTCCCCATTACTTTCTTCCCAATCTTAGTAAGCTTATTCATTTCAAAATTGTTCAATTTGTTGTAATAAATATTTAAGAACATGACCTATAAGCGAGTTACTCATTATGCTGACTAAAAATATGAGCAGGTTTTTCCTCCCTTACCTATCTCTGTCTTTCTTCCATGTACTATTGACTAGATGTTTTTTAGGTCTCCTCTCTATGACAAGAGAAATGAGTTTGATCAGGTTGCAGGGCAAGTAATATTTATCAGATAACTGTTATATACTCAGTCTTTTGCTTGGTGATGTGGCATATTTAAAAGTATAAGAAAGGATCTTTGACTTCAAGAAATTTAGAATTTTTTATGATAAAAATTGTTCACATATTACTGTCAAGAAGTATATAAAATAAATTGAAATAATTTTTGATTGCTTATCTGCCGATACTGTATTAATCCTCTCTGTATATTACTGTTTTAATCCTCACACACACACACAAAAATTAGCAAAAGAGGAACAAAACTCTGAAAACTTCACCATTTGTGTTGTCACAAAGCTAATGAGTGGCAGAGTAGGACATGAGCTCAGGAATCTAATTGCAGAGAACGTATTTTTTTTTAAAGATTTTATTTATTTATTTGTCAGAGACAGAGAGCACAAGTAAGGGGAGCAGCAGAAGCAGAGGGGAGCCCGATATGGGGCTCCATCCCAGGACCCTGGGATCATGACCTGAGCCGAAGGCAGACGCTTAACTGACTGAGCCACCCAGGCACCCCTGCAGAGAACGTATTCTTAACCACTACACAATACTGCATTGTACACAATGACAATTATGACTATTAATTTAAATAAAATTATTTTGAAATTACTGATCTCAGCTTTTAATAGCCATTATGCCATTTAATTATCCTATGGGGTTGGCACCATTATTTATTGTCATTTTACAAAGGAAACTGAGTCACAGACAGATCTTATATAAAGACACATACTGATAGATTTTGACACTAGCATTGAAAACAGGCTGTCTGACTTAAGAAATTTCTTTCCGAACCTTTTGAAAAAATTTTAAATCTATAGAAAAGTACCAGGAAAAACCCAATAATCACCCATATACTCATCATCTAAATTCACTAACATCTAAATTCACTAATATTTTCCACACTTGTAGAGCCCACACTGCTTCTGAACAATATGACTACATAGCTAAATTATTGATCAGATTAAATGCTAAAGGATGACTACATGGCTAAATTATTGATCAGATTAAATGCTAAAAGAATTTATAGAAAATTGAATGAATAGGTAAGGGAGGCTTTATAGAGGTGTGTCTTGAAGTAGTTCCTGAAAGTTGTAGATAAATAGAAAAAGGAAGGTGTGCTGAAATAGGGACACTCTGAGCACAGTGGGATGATCATGCAGTCATATGTGGAGGGAAGATTTGGATTGAAGAGCAGCTGGAAAACTAATCTGGGATAAAATTAAGAGTATCCAAAAGCCAAGAGAGCAGTTCAGATTGATTATCACAGAAAAAAAGGAACCTTGACAATTTTATTCATTAGGAAGAATAACAGCTAAGTATTGGCATTTATAAATAATTAACTTCTCATTGTTTTTTAAGAACTTTCATGGAAGGGTGCCTGGGTGGCTCAGTTGGTTAAGAGTCTGATTTTTGGCTCAGGTCATGGTCTCAGGATCGTGAGATCAAGCCCCAAGTAATGCTTCATGCCCAGCGTGGATTCTCTCTCTCCCTCTTCCCTTCTCCTCACCTCTTCCCCTCTCTAAAACTAAAAAACAAACAAACAAAACAAACAAAAAACTTCCATGGAATACCATGACTCTGAGGGAACACAACACACTTCTCATTCAATTTCAAGAACTCAGGACTTAGATAATTCTTTTGAAAATCAATACAAATCAAAACCATAATGAGATACTACCTCACACCCATCAGAATGGCTAAAATTAACAAGTAAGAAACAACAGATGTTGGCGAGGATGCGGAGAAAGGGGAACCCTCTTACACTGCTGGTGGGAATGCAAGCTGGTGCAGCCACTCTGGTAAACAGTATGGAGGTTCCTCAAAAAGTTAAAAATAAAGCTGCCCTATGACCCAGGAATTGCACCTGCACCCTGATGTTTATAGCAGTAATGTTGACAATAGCCAAACTATGGAAAGAGCCCAGATGTCCATCGACAGATGAATGGATAAAGAAGAGGGGTATATATATATAATGGAATATTACTCAGCCAGCAAAAAATTGAAATCTTACCACTTGCAATGATGTGGATGGTACTAGAGAGTATTATGCTAAGCGAAATAAGTCAAAAAAAAGACAATTATCATATGATTTCACTCATGTGTTGAATTTAAGAAACAAGACAGAGGATCATAGTGGAAGGGAGGGTAAAATAAAATAAGGTGAAATCAGAGAGGAGACAAACCATAAGAGACTCTAAACTACAGGAAACAAACTGAGGGTTACTTGAGGGGAGGTGGGTGGGAGGATGGAGTATCCGGGTGATGGGCATTAAGGAGGGCACTTGATGGGATGAGCACTGGGTGTTATATGCAACTGATGAATCACTAAACTCTACCTCTGAAACTAATAATACACTATATGTTAATTAATTGAATTTAAATTTTAAAAAATTTTAAAAATCAATAACCTGAAGAATTCTTGCAATGACATTGTATTGAGTGGCCCTTGGAAAAAAAATAGCAAAATTGTAAAAGAAGGAAAATTTTTTTCATGCTTTCTTCACCCATTTTTAGTACCATTTCTTTCTTTCTTTTTCTTCCTTCCTTCCTTTCTTTCTTTCTTTCTTTCTTTCTTTCTTTCTTTCTTTCTTTTCTTTTCCCTTTCCTTTCCTTTCTTTTCCTTTCTTTCAAATGCCAGAGGGTAGTTTTATGGTTCTATTAATACAAATACAATGGGCACATAAGCTGTTTGTCTACACATTTTCTTTGCTGCACAGCCTGGCACTGGGACTGGTAACTCTGATGGCCAGCTACGCTGCTCACAATGGCTTAGTGATTCTTAGAGGAGACATTGTAAGCAAGCTCTGCACAGTATGGTTTTTTTGTTCATCAGCAGAACTTCAAGCTCCTTGATATTGTGGACTAGGAACTTCCAGAAGCCACTGGGCAGCATGGGCTTTGTTTTCTTGTTGCTCCCATAACCAATGTTGGGCAGCAAGATCTGGCCCTTGAATCTTCTATGCACCCTATTGTCAATGTCTCTGGGTTTCCGCTAGTTGTGCTTAATTTTGACATTTTGGTCTAACTGGTGCTGGATGAACTTCTTGGTCCACTTTTTAGCAATCTTGGGTCTGAGGGTGGCCACGATGCCATGTAGGAGACGGCTGCCACCTCTCCACATAGCACAAGGAAGAGTAACACCATTTCTTTGTTTTCCTTAATCTAGGACAAGGAAAAGACATCACTTTCTTTTTTGATTGCTGTCACTGAGACTGGAGAACTGTATTTTATGTTCCAGAATGTTCCCTTTCCCCCCAAATCAAAAATTCACCTGACCTATACCCTGTTTTCTTAGATCCCTCTTAAGTCATATTACCCAAGTTAGCTAACCTAAAGAATTTAGGGGCTAGCTTATAAAAATATAATATATTCCTCTTAACTGATGTTTAGGGGTGAAGAGATTTAAGAAATAATAAACAAACTTAAGATATGAACCCTTCAAATATTACTACATAGGAGACCAAAGATTGGACCTATGCTTGTGTTCATCCTTGAACATGGCCACTGGTTTCAATAAATGGAGCAAAAACTATGTTGAGATATAACACTGAGTCACTGCAAGTTTTAGAGGCATATATATATTCAGGAGGCATGGCTTCATGGTCACTGAGCAGAGGGGTTGGAAAGGAAAGCTCTTTTACCACCTATCTGAGAGTCGCATTGCCTGTACTTCCATGCTTGACAGAAGAACAGAGATGAATATTGCAAAATGAATATGCTGGCCATCTGTGTGATATGCTACTAGCATTTCAAACATGATGCAAATACATGACATGCCTGTCATCCTAACCTCGTAAGTCCTTCTGATTCCTGGAGTGGTGAGTTGTAAGAAGTAATGTTTCCAAGTCCATAGTATTCTCTGCTATCTCGAGGTCAGAAAACCTTGAAGTAAACAATAATCACAGTAAGCACCAATGTTTGTTAGTGTTAGGTTACGCCAGTATCATGCAAAGACCTAAATGGTAATACTCCCCCTACCCTATTCTTCACCAAAACAAAGCCCAAGGTAATTGAATTTCTGTAGTTACATTGTGAGATTATTTTTTAAAAAATGTTCATTTTGTTCAAAAATTAACCTAAGGCAAGGTGAATAATTTTTGCTTTCATGACTGCAAATTTTTCCTATTACTGGAAATTGATGACATTTAGGAAGACTTAATATTGAATCAAAAGAAGTAAGAAATGAATAATCTAGAATGATTTCAGTGCTGAAGGATTTCAATCAATTACCAGACAGTATTGAGGTTGAAGCAATGACATGAAAGTATAATGGTACTACATAACTATATTGTCCTCTTGCCACATTCTCTTAACTTTGTCTATACTTTCTTTACTGAATTGCCATAAATTATTCCTTTTTTAAAGATTTTATTTATTTATTTGAGAGAGAGAGAGAGAGCATGAGCAGGGGGGAGGGGCGGAGGGAGAGGGAAAGAAAGAAGAAGACTCCCTATTGAGTGCAGAGCCCAATGTGGGGCTCCATTCCAGGACACTGAGGTCATGACCTGAGCCAAACTCAGACGCTTAACCAACTGAGCTACCCAGGTGCCCCCATAATGGTTCTTTTTAGGCTAGTGATTCAATGGTTATTGAAAAATTTGTACTAGACTTTTAAAAAATAAGAGTCATAAATATCAATGGGCAAAGAATTACTGTTCTCATTTTATCTGTGAAATAGTGCCTATGGCTAGATAAGTAATAATGGAGAAAACATTGCTTGTTAATAAACTTTATTTTTTAGACTAGTTTTAGGTTCACAGCCAAATTGAATAAAAAGTATGGAGAATTCCCATATACCTCTACCCCCACCTATGCCCAGCCTCCCCACCATCAACATCCTCCACCAGAGTGGTACATTTATAACAGTTGATGAATTTACACTGACATATAATTATCACCCAAAGTCTGTAGTTTACAGTAAGGCTCATTCTTGGTGTACAGTCTGTAGGTTTTGACAAATGCATAATGATAAGTATTTACTTTTGTAATAACATGCAGAATAGTTTCCCTTCCCTAAAAATCCTCTGTGCTCTGTCTGTTCATCCCTCACTCCTAACACCTGGCAACCACTAATCTTTTTACTTTCTTTGTAGTTTTGCCTTTTCCAGAATGTCATACAGTTGGAATCTTGTAGTATGTCACCTTTTGAGATTGGCTTCTTTCACTTAGTAATATGTGCTTGAGTTTCTTCAATGTCTTTTCATGGCTTGATAGCTCATTTGTTTTTAGTGCTGAATAATATTCCATTGTCTGGATATACCAGTTTATTTAGCCACTCATCTATTAACAGATATCTTGGTTGCTTCCAAGTTTGAACAATCCTAAATAAAGTTACCATAAACAACCATGCACAGGTTTTTTTGAGTGAACACAAGTTTTCAATTTACTTGGGTAAATATGAAGGAGTATGACTGCTGGATTGTATAATAAGTGTATGTTTTATTTTGTAAGAAACTGCCAAGCTGTCTCCCAAAGTGGCTATACCATGTTGTATTTCCATCAGCAATTAATAGGAGTGCATTTGGGAGAAGACTTACTGCAGGTAGGAAGAGTGACTTATCTAATAAGCATGTAGGATAAAGAACTAACCACATTTGGCTCAGTCTCTACTGGGATCTTTCTATTTCAAACATCCTCTTCATAGAGTACAGGGCTTCTCTATTCTCAGGATCCTGCAAGGTAGGCCTATGATTGTTCATTATAGTCTGTAATTGAATAGTTTAGTCTGTCTATTGCAGGAGTGGAGTGACCTCAAGACAGTTTGTTCATAATCCCAAAGCTAAATTTTCTTTTTTTATATATATATATATTTTTAAGATTTTATTTATTTATTTGAGAGAGAGAGAATGAGAGAGAGAGAGCACATGAGAGGGGGGAGGGTCAGAGGGAGAAGCAGACTCCCTGCCGAGCAGGGAGCCCGATGCGGGACTCGATCCAGGGACTCCAGGATCATGACCTGAGCCGAAGGCAGTCGCTTAACCAACTGAGCCACTCAGGCGCCCCCCAAAGCTAAATTTTCTATTTGTCTTCTTCCTCTCCTTCTTCTTCTTCTTCTTCTTCTTCTTCTTCTTCTTCTTCTTCTTCTTCTTCTTCTTCTTCTTCTTCTTCTTCTTCTTCTTTTGTTTCAAACTCAGACAGGCAAATAAAATCAATATTATATAATATTATATATTTCCTTTCCCAATACCAACAGTAGTATTTTTAACTAGAAAAAATAATACATGATATGATAAAAAATGAAAGAAAATAAAAGATTATACAATGAAGAGTTAGTATACTTTCCCCTTTGGGTTCTAATCAGCCTTCCTTGAGCCAAAAACTATTTCTAGTTTTTTTTTTAAGAAATATTCTATGTATGATAATGGCATGTCTGTGTGTATGAATATTCTATATAAATTGTTTCTTAATCTCTCACTTAAACATGTATCTTGGTGATCATTCAACATAGTACCTTTGAGGTCTATTTCATTCTTTTTAATGGCAGAAATGTATTCCATGTTACAGCTGTGCTAATGTATTTAACTAGTACCCTATTAACTGATATATAGGTTGTGTCCATTCTTTTGCTACTGAAATATTGCTTCATTAATACCCTTTGGATGAGTGAGTACATTTATAGACTACAGTCTTAGAAGTGTATATGTTATATCAAAGGGTATATGCATTTAAAATTTGATACATATAATTATTGTCAAATTACTTTCTAAAGTGATTGCACCTACCAGTAACATTCAAGAATGTCTGTTTCTCTATACTTTTATCAATACTGCTATAATATTAAGTATTTTGATGTTAAAATTTTTGCTTTTTAAAAATGGTAGTAGATTTGCACAGAGAACAAACTGATGGTTGCCAGAGGGGATGGAGTAGGGGAATGGACAAAATGGGTGAAGGGGTGTGGGAGGTACAGGTTTCAAGTTATGGAATGAAGAAGTCACAGGAATAAAAGGCATAGCATAGGAAATACAGTCAATGGTACTGTGATAGCACTGTATGGAGACAGATGGGAGCTACACTTGTGGTGAGCAGAGCAGCAATGTATAACTTGTTGAGTCACAATGTTGTACACCTAAAGCTAATGTAGCATTGTGTGTCAACTATACTTCAACAATAATAATAATAATAATAAAATGTTTGCAGAAGAGGCTAGTGCAAAAAGATCACCAGAGGAAAAAAATAAAAATAAAATAGTAGCATATTATTAAAGAGACTTTCTCAGTGTTGCTACAAATGCTATCAGGATATAGCTTATTTACTTTATTGTTTGGTATAAAAATCAAAGGGACAAGTCAATGTATCACTTTTCTTTAACTCTTCATGAAATAAGTTTAGAGAAAAAGGTATGTGTATGTGTGTGTGTGTGTGTATGTATGTATATGTGTGTAAATTATCTTTTTCTATTGTCATACCACAAACTTCAAATTCAAATATACTTTTAGGTTCCTTTAAAAAGTATGCACTTGGATACAAAACATTATTATAATTTCCAGTGCGAGCAGCTCCATTTGCAAAGAGCAAACCTAACAGGTATGTAATTTCATGGTGTCTTATATAAGTGGTCATAGTTTGTGAGGAGAAAATGCCAATGAGGCATAGTTAAAGGTCACCTATTTTAATGAACTGGTTTATGACTCATGGTTTTATCTTTACTTTTCTTTTGCCTTTTTCATAGGTTATACTTTGATTAGCATAGAGATTGTCTAATAATTGTTGTAGTATTTCAAGTTCAAATGATTCCTTATTCAATGTGTTTCTTCATGCAGAATTAAAAGCAGGTAGACTCTTACAAGCTGGGAAGGGGGTGGGGTAGAGGAAAGGAAGAAGGGAAGAGACAGAGAGGAAGACATGACAAAGATGAACTGGGCTTCTGGAGAAGGAAGCTTAGGTCTCTATTTTCTTAGAGTCTCTGGTGCTAGCAGCCTGTTGAGGTAGGAAGGTTTCTCAGTGAAAAGAAAATGAATCCTGTGTCCCAGAATTAGAGTTGATGTGACTTTTTATATGACATAATTTTATCTGCTATATTTAATTAGATTCAGTACATCTCTATTCTGACTGTGTTGGTAAGAGGACATAGATGTCACATAAACAAATGGTCAACTTAATTCTTCCTAAATGTTAGTAGTAGTCTTCCTACTCATTTCCCAGTCCCCACAGCCAACTGCCCCTCCAGATTTTTGGGTAGGTATCATGGGACCTCTGCTCTGGTGATTTTCAAAAATACTGCAATTGCTTCATTGAATTTGTACTTGAACAACCTGAAATTCAAATTCACAATTCGCACTGCAGAGTTTCACAGTGTCCCTGTGGGTTTCTGTAGGGTAGGTATTAAGTGAACTTATATTTGTGAGAGCCTTCTATATACTAGGCTTGTGTGCTGTTATATTTAATCATCACAATATCCCAATGAAATAAGCATTGTTATTCTGGTTTTATAGATTAAGAAACTAAATCACTGAAGCCAAGGACATTGACTAAGATCACATGGCTTGACCCACCAGAGCCAAGTTTTGAGACCACATCTAACTTAAAGTTGCATTTTTCCTACCACACTACTTTGCTTAAATTTGTTGAAGTATGTGGGTCCTTTGAGATCACGTACACAAAAATATCCATAAATTATTATCTTAGTAATCTATTAATGTTCAATGATAGTTTTCCTATGTGTTTTGTGTGACTTTGTTTACTCTAACATAGAAGAAATGGAAGTGAACAATTAAATTAATGTAAAACTTGCCAGATCTAAGAAGAGATATAGTAATGTATACCCATATGCCCATGACTCAGCTGAACAAGCAAAAATCAGTGATGATTGGAGCCCTACACCATCCTGTATACTGCTGTTTCCAACACTCCCTCCCACCCTTCCTTCATCCTCCTGCAGAAGCAACCACTGTCCTAGATTTGGGATTTACCATTCTCTATTAGCTTTCTCTAATCCCTTACTAATGTGCAGGAGTGTTTTGTGTTTTCAGATCCCCATACACATCCTGTCATGCTTTCTGCAGTCATTGACAACTTGCTTTATTTTTTTTATTGTTCAACTTTCTGTTCTTTAGATTTATATCTATTTGTTGAGATTTTTAAATGAAAACATCTAAAATGTTCTTCTGAAATGTGATAATAAAAAATAATAACTCAATTCTATGAGCTAGGCACTGAAATGGAACATTTTACATATTAATTTATTTAATATTATAATACTAGAAGATATATATTATTCTTATTGTGAAGCTCAGAGAGTTTCAATTATTCATATCAGGTAACAACTAGTCAGTAGCAGAGCTAGAATTCCAGCACAGTATTTATAACTCTAATTCTGTACTTTTTTCTATTACACTGCACTGCCTTCCTTTACTGAATTCCAGCTTTTATCTCATTCAATTTTCTTCAAGATCAAGGCTCCAAACTCCTGGCCAAGGGCAAAGCATAGAGCAAGAAATGGTGACCCCCATGTGCACAGGAGCTGACTTAGTAATGCAGCCCCCAGGGTTACCGTCTCCCCACTGCCTCTCATTTACAGAGGCAATTACCCTTTACTGTTACTGTGCTATGTAGTGACATTTGGCATCACCTAGGGCACCTGTTTCCTGAGACATCCTACCCAGAGAAAGAAATAGCTATTCCATGAATCCATCCCCCAACTAAAACCTGGGCCAATTCACCACCACACACATGATTAAAAAGATGCCATAGAAAAACGTAACAGTCCTTCCCAAACCAACCAATGGCCTAATTGTTAAGCAAAATTGCTGTGTCTTACAATAACTACTATTACAAACTATCCATTAAAGAGCAGCCTCTGCTTCCCTCTTGACTCTTTCATTAACATAATACTCCCATATTAGTACCCAATTATAAACAAGCCCTATCCAAATTTACATTACTCTCCAAATTACATACACAGACTGATTACCGTTTCTTAAAAGAGCAAAATCTACGTGAGCACTAAATAGTCCTTTCCTTTTCAGTGTGTTCTGGTTTCACGGTCAGCCCCTTTTGAATCCATGTGGCAGCGGCCTTTTAACTTGGTCTGCAGAAACAGCCATTATACTTGGAAGGTGTTTCTTCAAAAGCAGAATTCAAGAGCAATGGAACTGGAAGATGTGTGTTCTTGAAATGATGCACATCTTTCTTTATTTTTCTATTCTCGCGTTCTTTTTTTCCTCCCATTGTGTTCTTGACTCTTACCTTTAGTGTCTCTGTAGTTCTGTCATTTTTAATGGCCTGGTCCTCCCCTCTTTCTGATTCTCTTTTTATCTACCTCATGCATATTTTTGTCTATAAGCACTGTTCTCAGCCAGTTTGATCTCAGTACAGTTAGTACCTTCGGTCTTACAGTTTTCTGTTCCTTGTGACTCTGTGGGATGCCCTGTAGTACTGTCTTGGAAAGGTGGCCTTGCAACTGGTGAGTCTGGTCTTAAATCTACCCTCAATGGAAGTCAAAATTCTTTTGTCACTTTGGTGCTCCAAGACATCTTTTACTTTCTCAGAGCATGGGCTCTTCTGAGATAATTTTCTGTCTGAGAATTATTTGGAATGGCCTAACATTTGTTTTTTTGCTAAGCTTCCTTACAGATGGAGAATTCTGGTGGTTGGAAATGGCAAAAACAGAAAGAATTTAATCCGTTCATTCCAGATGGAGGATTAATATTGTATTTAGTACTGTGAACTCTGCTCTTTTCTCTTGAAACCCATCTAGTCCTCCATCTACTAGTGATTGCTCATTCGCCACTCCAACAAAATGCCTGAACTTTTAGCTGAGCAGGTGGTTTTAGTCCTAAACCCAGAACCCCTTTCAATGGCTTCTCTTGGCCTCTTGGATACTACCACCTGCTCCAAACAGGGTCTCTTTAACATGCAATAATTCCTAATTTTGCATTTGACATTGTTACCTATTTGGTATGTTTTCCAATTCTTTTTTTTTTTTTTTTTTTTTTTTTTAGATTTAATTTATTTATTTTAGAGAGAGAGAGAGTGTGTGTGTTCTGGGGGAGGGGCAATGGGAGAGGAACAGAGGGGGAGGAAGGACAAGCAGACTCCTCGCTGAGCATGGAGCCCGGAAGGGGGCCCCATCTCACAACCCTGAGATCAGGACCTGAGCCGAAATCAAGAATAAGATGCTCAACCAACTGAGCCACCCAGGCACCCTTATTTTCCAATTCTAATCTAAGACATTTTATTTATCTTTTACCCTCAAATTAGAAGGTAGCTATCTTTATTTATTAAAATGAGGTTAATTTTCCCAAATTGTAAATAACATAATTGTGATTTACTTTAAAATACTCCATTAGCTTTCACTGCACTCAGTACATCATCTACATTTTCAGTCATGGTTTATACGTTTCTGCTTAATAGGGCCCCTGCTCCTTGATAGGAGCATCCTCTCTCACTTAATATGCGCCAATCACATTGTCCTTAAAAACTCTCAGACTTACCAAGTTCACTCTTGCCTTAAGGCCTTTGCTGTTGCTACTTGTTGTTTCCTGTCCCTGGAAGATCCTTTTCCTCGTGTTCAGAAAGGCTGACTTCTTATCAATCACATCTTAGCTCAAATCTCATCCACCCATTTGCAGGTCTTCCCTAGCGTGTAATATACAGTCAGTACAGACATATTGAATTGATCGGTTAACATTTGCCAATGAATTTAATTTCTATACAGCATACATTCTGTTTCTGCTGACATTGGTGATGCCGTCTGATGTATTTTTCCACTGAAAAAAAACTTGTCTGAAGTTTCCGGTGGGAGGAAGGGAAAAGCCCCTGAGATGGTCTGCAGCATTCCATGTGTTGGCCCCTGGCTACATCAGACCCTGCACTTCCTCTGCTGTTCTCTTCCCGGGAACCTCCAGCCTCCTGTATGGTATTCTGGGGGAGGAAAACATTTTACTCTACCCTACTAGGTTCTTTGGCTGCTCTATTAATTTAAAATGACATAAGACAGACTAACAGGAGAAAAACAAATTTAACTGCTTACATACAGGAGCCTCACATAGACATGAGAGGTTCAAAGACAGCCAGTTGAGGTTTATATGCCATGCTGAGCTAAGAAAAGGATGGTAGGGGTCTGGAGCTTCAAAGGGAAGGAAGACAATTCACAGGAAGATAGGAAGAACAAATGTTTGGTAAATGAATGTTTGTCATGCCATGCAGAGACAATGAGACACAGAGAGGAATTTGAACAAACAGGCCCTGCTGAGCTTTCCCCAGCTTATTAAACCTAGCCCATACACTCTGTATTTATCTTGGTGATAGTTCTCTTCCTCGATCAGGCCCTCTATCTCAATTCTTTTAGACAGTTAAGGGGGAGAAAAAGCTCTCCCTAAGTCTTTTGGGCCTTGATTGCCTTCAGCTCAAAATAATCCACATACCAAAGTGGCACGTTTTAGGGAGGCTTGTTCTGAACCCCTTCAGTATTTAAGTTTGGTAAAGAGATGCATAAAGTGGCAGAATCTTTTTTTAAACATCACTAGAACCTAATCAATCATGGCTAGATCAAGAAGAGTCAATGAAGCTTTAAAAAGGTTTCTTAATTGAAATATACTTGACACGCAATGTTACATTAGTTTCAGGTGTACAACATTGTGATTAGGCAACTCTATACATTATGAGGAAGTGAAGCTTTGAAAACTCAGGAATATGAAGTATTATGAAATAATATGAAGTATTTTCTGTATTTTTCATAGTCATGTAACTTCTACTATACCTACCCATCAACAAGCAGAAGGCAGATGCTCATGGGGCAGACAAGGTAATCTATCATATCATCCTATCTTAATTTCTGTTGTGCTGTTTAAGGTTGTAGATCAACATTTCATCAATTTGTGCAGGTTTAATTCAAGAAGAAATGGTGAGCGTTTTATATATGTAAGACATATTTTAAGTTACTCATAGTGCACCCTGTCCAACAATACTGCTTGGAGGGTGGAAATAACACAAAGACAACCTATCATTTATCATCTTTGTAGCCACGGTATATCTAGTTTCTTCTGCTTGTGCACAAACCTGACAGGTGGTACCTCCATAAGTTCTAGCTCTTCACTCCCAGTCTTGATTATGAGGATGAAGCTGAACAAGATGGCCACAAAGTTAGAGCAGGATTTAAGGTACGTTCTCACTGACATAAGAGAAATCCTCTTCCCTCATTGCCATGAGATAATTCTTTTGATCCAGCCCGAAATAGAATTGGCCTTTTCTCTCCTGTTTCTTTGTCAACAGCTATTTTTGCAAGGTTTTCATTACTTCTTAATTGTTCAAACTTCCTAACTTCATTTTTCTTGTTAAGGACCGATTTTACAAATGAGTTCATTATCTCTACCATTTTAGACTCATCATTAATTTCATGCTCCTCATTTATTAGTGGGCCTATTTCCTCTCTGGTACTTCTTTTCTCACTGCAGTATTTGTAAAATGCCCTTGTTTTCTTTGAGCCCCCTTGACTGCTTTATTACACTCTCCTTATGCTACTGGTATCTTTCCTATGTTTAATTGATATATCTCTCTTTTTATTCCAAACAGCAATTTTTCCTTCATTGACTTTAATATAAGGTGTTAAAAGACATTCATGTTTACACTTCATATTTGCACACCTCATTCTTCAAATACATTTTAAATCTGCTCTAGTCTACTTAAAATATCAATAGAAGGAGCCCTGCCAGAAAGAAATTGAGACAATTCCACATCTTATAAATGCCTTACTGTATGCAATAAATTCCTTAATCCTTAATTAGAGAAGAGATTCATAATAGTTTTATCTGTTGGGCTGAAACAGAGAATTATTTAACAATGTCCTTAGCCAGGGCATCTAGCAAGGCCAACGTATAGAATTTTAATTGCTAAACTTGTGGGCATTTGAGGAAGGAATGTGTAGGCTAAAAGTGGATAGCATGCACTAAGATATGGAAGACCTAGTTCTAGACCATGAACAATCCTAACTAATTTTTAACCAAGTCTCTTGTTCTTGCTCTCTGCCACAGTCCCTTCATCTCCATTTTGATTCTCACTTTTCTGTATTTCTTAGAAATATGGGGGTAGGGGTGGGAAAGGGAGAGGCATGTATTTGCATGTAGAGCACTTTGGCAGAATTTAGGCAGCAAAAAATACTGTAATCCATGATTTCTACTGAGATACAACAGAGCATTGGATTAGGAAACAGGAGGCCTGGGGTTTTATTGCAGGTTTCCTATTATTTGACTTCTTGGCAAATGAGCTTCCTCATTTGTAAAATGTGGGAGTTGAATTGGATGATAGCTAAGGTTCTTTCTATTTCTAAATGGTCTATATGATTCTTAAACTTCAGAATCTATTAAGTCATTCACTGGGAGATTTATTTATGTATTGCAATCATTAGGCTCCTAGTAAGTACTTTTAGTCTCCTCCTTGGAACTCTAAATGAACATGACCATTCCATATACCATAGGCATGCCAGCCCACAAAAGCCAAGTCCTGGATACCAGCCTATATTTGAAGTTAATACCCAGGATTCCTGTTTGCCTAATCTTCCGCTGATTCAGTTTTTTATTTCAGTGTCACTTAGCTTTGAACTCTTCGTATCGAGGTCCCAACCTTGAGCTGACCTTTAACCTGTCCAGAGTTGGTACACATGAGGGCTGTCTGTGGTATATGGCCTCAGCGTGCAACTCAGATGAATGAGGGCACAACTTTGACTATAAGCATAGCCTGCTACATGAAAGGGTGCATCAGATTATTATCTATTAAATATTTTGTCCTTGGGAAAATTTTTCTTTGGATCACAGCTCTGCCATTTGCAAAAACTGCTAACATATTTAATCAAAACTGCTGTGAAAATCTGGTGAAATAATTTCTGTGAAGTTTCTTTGTAAAATATCTTATGCATCCCTATGTGCAAGTCTCCAAAATGATAGCACTGCACCTTGCTTTTTTTCCCATTAGATGTACACCCACATCTCTCCCACTCCTTGAAATCGTGTCTTTAATTATTTTTTTTCAATCTGGTAGGCTCCTATTCATTCTTCAAGACCCAACTCAGAGGTTATCTCCTATGTGAAATCTTCCTGTCTTTTTCAGGCAGAGAAAGAGCTGTGTTCACCTCCATGCTCTCTTGGTGCTTTGTCTACACTTTTAGTCAGATTTCTAGCAGCAGCTGTCCCACAGGTAATAGGCTTTGAGCATTTTTTATGTGATTGCATTGTACATCCCTTATTTCATCCTGAAACAATATCAAAAATGAGGTAACTTTATTTTGTGAGAAACTGGGGCCAATAACTTGCTGAGAGATCTTTTTTTTTTATTCTTATGTTAATCCCCATACATTACATCATTAGTTTTAGATGTAGTGTTCCATGATTCATTGTTTGTGCATAACACCCAGTGCTGCGTGCAGAATGTGCCCTCCTCAATACTCATCACCAGGCTAACCCATCCTCCCACCCCCCTCCCCTCTAGAACCCTCAGTTTGTTTTTCAGAGTTCATCGTCTCTCGTGGTTCGTCTACCCCTCCGATTTCCCCCCCTTCATTTTTCCCCTCCTGCTACCTTCTTCTTCTTCTTCTTTTTTTTTTT
>NC_138377.1:62750158-62881943 GCF_054177405.1 Leptonychotes weddellii
CGGGGTGCATGTACCCTTTCGGATCCCTACTTTTGTATCTTTGGGGTAAATACCCAGTAGTGCAATTGCTGGATCGTATGGTAGCTCTATTTTCAACTTTTTGAGGAATCTCCATACTGTTTTCCAGAGTGGCTGCACCAGCTCTTGCTGAGAGATCTAAGTAGAAAGGGTCTGGACCTAGAGCAGAACCCAAGCTTTAGTCCTCCCACTCCACCACATGACCTTCCAGAGCATCCTCAGGAGGTAATTGGCAGAATCCACTCAGATGGTTGTGACTAAGGGCAATAATTCTGTCCTCACCTAAAGCTTTCCTCTATTCTTACCATCATGGTTTTGCAGTGCTGGTTGTTCTTGTTCTGTATCTTCTAATGTTCTACTTTTTTGCTATTACACTTTTTAGAGTTCTTGCTTTCTTGTAATGGGTAAGACTTTTTAAATAATACTCATGTTAAAATTCTTAGTCTCTTTGTTTGAAATTTCCCCAAGTTTATACCATGTTCAGAATTTTTTTTTCTTTTTATTTCCAAGGAGATTTACCTTCCTTGTAAAATCCCTTCCTTTGTATCTGTACATCTTGATTTGACCATTATTTGTCTACTTTGGTGTAACGCTGGGTGTGGTTCTCTCTCTAATCGCCATTGTGGTGGGAGGAGTTCTAGAGTCTTCTGGGTTTTTGGCAGGGAGAGAGCAGCTTCCAGGTTTTACTAATATTCAAAAAGAAGCCCCCTGCACAAAGTCCTAGTTGTTCTCATACTTCCCATGACATACTGTGGTGCTTTGAAATAACATTCTAGCTGGAATTCTCAGCTAGAGCCATGAGAAATTTGACTATTTAATGGTTTTATGTCTGCTGCTTGAAGGCTCTACCAGCATTTTATTAATTTTATTCCTATAATTTTTAAACACTTTGATTGTGTCTCCATTTAATGCCATGCAGCTACAGTGTTCAAATCATTCTGTGTGCCTCCTTCAGTGTTGCCCTACTTGCAAGGATTGGCTTATTAGGAGAGAAGGAGTCTATTTCTAAGAATAGTACACAGTAAATCTTGATCAAGTAGGTAATGCAACTCAATTATTTATAGGAAATATACTCTAAGGGAAAAAGAGTGAAAAGTCAGATTAATAAATTCATGGAGACTTTATATAATCCATAACTTGCAGCATATATATAATAGGTGTTCACAGTGGTAATTCCAAAATTTTCAATCATCCAAGAAAAATGCATTTCTGATTCCTTTGGTATTAAGGAAAGAGGAACCATGTATTTGAGAATGATTTCCAATAATAAGAAATGAAGTAGAAAGAGGTGTCTGTTTCATTACAGAATTAAATTAGTCAGAACATCCTATTCTTTAAGCATTTCCATTTATCAACATTTTACTGTACTTTTAGATAGGAAGTCTAATCAAGACTATCTGAGAAGTCAGTGTATTGGAATGTCACTTACCAAAGATTTCAAATTTACTTTTTAGAGCTTTTAGACCATGACTTTTAGGGAAAGTTCTCTGGTCAAAAGACCATTCGCCTGCAGAATGTCACAATTGTCACTAAAATCTCATTTCGCTGTCAGACAGAAATGGCATTATTTCAACGATTGGGTGTATCTAGATATGTATGAATAAAACGATACAATAAAATGCTGAAATGTGTTGATATATTCAAGGCATGGCTTGAAGAATGAAGAGACCTTCCTGGAATCAAGATAGCCTTGTTTACTGGATCCAAATGCTCTTTAGACACTTGAGCGATTTAGGCAGAGATGCAGTTTTTGGATCCTTTTGTTTTAAATTGTGTCATCCATTACCTAAATGCATTTTTACCCAGCAAAAAATGGCAGAGCCCAGGATTTATAACATCAACACTCCCAGAATCAGAAAGATGGTGATTTTGATCATGGTTTTTGAAAAGGTATTAACATGCCTACACATGTCTGTCCTTTCCACATCCTTCCCCCACCAAATCCCCAAATATAATATGAATATTTTATAGTCATGTTTAGTAATGAGCACCCAATCCAACCTTAAAATGACTCCTCTTTTAATTAGCACATTAGTCACTCAGTAAAAATTGAGTTGGATGAATTATTCAAACAGAATTCAGCAGAGATTCAGGAGCAAATCTTAGAGACTGCCAAAAGAAGGAGCAAGGCTGCATAGTTGTTTTCCACTCACAGAAGGTTAAAGAGAGATCCTGCAAAGCAAAGGAGTGGGAGTCATGAGGACCATTTGTTAATAGAGAAAGCCCTAGAATGAGCTGCCAGTGTCAGAGGATGACCTTGAAGTACTGATAAACACTAAGCAGAGGAGGGGGAACGTGTTGGTGAAGTAACGCTTCTTTATTTTATTTATTTATTTTTTTGCTTTCATAGCTTAAATTAAACCCCAAAGAATACCACTGTGTACATTTTGGGATGAACTCTCGCTAGGCATTCACCTAGTGCCTAAAATACTTTTGAACTGCAAAGAAACATTCATGTTGAAGTTTTGTTGCCTCAGGATAATTCTGTAATTTAGTGCAGAAGAAATGGTCCAATTAGCAGTTGGGACCAGCAGGGGAAAACTAACTGGAGTGAAGAGAGAGAGAGAGAGAGAGTGAGAGTCAGAACTTTATTCCTCAAGCACAAAAAACCTACTCAAGGGAAGGAGAGGAAGTGGAAAAAAGCAGGAGGAAGTAGAATTCCGTAAGTCAGTGGCAGTGATAATTGGAAATAAAAATGACTTTTGAAATACTGCAAAGCCAAAGTCCATAAAAACAAGCAGGGGGGAATCCCCTCAAGGACTTAGACTTTCTCATGAAATTGTTCAGAAGCATAGACAATAACAAAGCATGAATCCTGCAGGATAGATCCCTATCACCCAGATTTGGGCAAAGACAAGAAATAACTGAGTCCAGAGGAGAGTATCCATGAAAGTCAGCCTGGCTCTCCAGGTAATTCATCTGCAAGAGACATTTGGTTGAATTATTTGTTTTTGGTTGCTATTCTCTTTCCATTTCAAGTTGCTTTAGTCAGAGAAAAACACTTGAAGGCAGGAAGCCTGCTGGGTTATACTTTTCTCATGCTGAGTGAACCATTTCCCTGGGCTCAGTAGGAACTAGTTTGACTTTAGCCTGATGTGCAACCTTCAGGAGAGAGCTTGGCTTCCAGAGACCCATAGTCCTTCCATGGCCATTTTGAAGAGGTGGGTTATTTTATGACCTCTATGGCTGGCCACAGAATATTTGAAATAAACTGGGTTCGGGGGCCATAATCTAGTGGTCAAAATCTGCGTCTGACTCCTAGAACTGACCCAGGTTCACTTCCACCTTCAGAATGAAGGGTCATCCATTTATCTACTTGCCCACCTGAGCTGTCACACCCACATTTAATCTGTAGGTTTAACCCAGAACTGATCATCTGGCCCAAGCATACTATGCTTTCCATTGATCATATTTTGTAATTGTTTGACTCCAGAATAGCCTGAATCAAAGAAATCTGTTCCTACCTACAGGGTATCATTGGAGGGCTACAGAATGCTATACAGACCAGGGGTTTCTTTCTCCCACTGGGCCATCACAGGAGGTGAAATTCTAGTCCCAGCTCCAGCCTACAAGGGATGCACAGAGACTGGTTCATTTTAGCTGGAATTATATTGCCTTTTAACTTATTTATTTGATCCATGCTAATGTGAGTAGATGTGTTGGTTGCTACCCTTGTTATCCATCAAAACATTAAGCAGCCCTGGGAGAATGGGAGACGAGATTGGGTATTTGTCTTTCTGGGTATACCCTGCATACAATGAAACAAAAAAGTGTTTAAAATTGAAATTAGAGTAAATTTTTCTTACATTTTCCAGAGTTAACTGTAATTAATATTTCTGGTAGCTACTATGATGTTCTATTTCTTGACCAATTTCACACAGTTATAACCTCCCAGAAATATGAAGATTTGGCCATTATAACCCTACTTTTTCTCTCCGATTTTTGTTCACTATATGATTATTATTTCATTATTAACTTATACAAAATGTATATTCTGACCTGCGAATATAAATAATTCTTACGTTTTCTTTGTCTACAGGTTAGGCCTAATAGCTTAAACAGAAGAAAAGCCACATTTGTTGTTAAATAAATGTTATTCACTCTAGACCTCTGTAGCGTGACTGAATGGATAGAGAAGAAACTATAATTCTGTCATTCAGTCTCTGCTCAGATGGGAATGTTTCACGTGCGAAGGTCTAGTGGATTCCCTTCGAATTTCCCTTTTTTGTTCTCTTCATTTCCTCCAGACCGTACTCTGTGGCCCATGTTGCTTTTGTACCACATCACCCTTTTTCTTGTAGGACTCTTTTGCTGCTTTGGAACGCTGCCTTGAGCATTTAAGAGCAACTTAAGAGTCCACGCATGTCCAAAAATGTCTTTATGGTGCCTTCACATTGGTTGTGGAATTCATTCGAGTTAGAATTCTATTACCTTTTAGGTTGCTTATTTGATTCCTGCTAATGTGTTCATTGCTCCTCATATTACCTAGCAAGATTTAGGCAGCCCTGAGGAAATGCGACATGGGGTTCTATACATTTTAGGGGGAGGGGAGGGGAGGGAAAGGAAAGACTAACCTGAATGTGGTTGAAAAGCAAAGGCTCTCAAATAGGCACTGGCGCTGTGAAGGACCAGACGGTACATATTTTCAGTTTGAGAGGCCCTACAGTCTGTCACAACTCTGCTATTGCAGTAGAAATGTTGCCAGACGCCTGGGTGGCTCAGTCGGTTAAGCGACTGCCTTCGGCTCAGGTCATGATCCTGGAGTCCCAGGATCGAGTCCCACATCGGGCTCCCTGCTCAGCAGGGAGTCTGCTTCTGCCTCTGACCCTCCCCCCTCTCATGCTCTCTCTATCTCATTCTCTCTCTCAAATAAATAAATAAAATCTTAAAAAAAAAAAAATGTTGCCATAGATGAGATGTAAATAAGGAGACGAGACCATGTTCCAATTCAACTTTAGACATCTGCCCTGAAATTTGAGTTTCATATAGTCTTCATGTGTCATGGAAGTGGTTTTTAAAAAATTATTTTAAAATGTTAAAACCAGGGCGCCTGGGTGGCTCAGTTGGTTGAGCGACTGCCTTCGGCTCAGGTCATGATCCTGGAGTCCCGGGATCGAGTCCCGCATCGGGCTCCCTGCTTGGCAGGGAGCCTGCTTCTCCCTCTGACCCTCCCCCCTCTCATGTGCTCTCTCTCTCTCATTCTCTCTGTCTCAAATAAATAAATAAAATCTTTAAAAAAATAAAAAAAAATAAAAATAAATAAAATAAAATAAAATGTTAAAACCATTCTTAACTCACAGACCATACAAAACCAGGCAGGAGGCTGACCCTCAGTGTAACATGTAAACAGCAAGTAAAAGTTTTCCTTTCACTCCCTGTTCTGATTACAAAAAAAAAAAAAAAATCAAAACCTAAATCCTTAAATAAGTTTCAATTAATTTTTCCCTTAATACTTTGAAGACTTTGTTCTATTGTTTTCTAGCATCCCAGATTGCTAATGAGAAGTCTAACAGCAGTTTAATTCCCTTTCCTTCACAGGGAACCTACCCCCTCGCTCTCCAAAGATTTAGCATTTCCTCTGGATCTCTGAATTCTCAAAATTCACCAGGATCTGTATAAATGTCCATCTTTAAAATGTCTTCTGCTTGAAACTTGGTGGTTTTGTTCCATCAGAAGGCTGTTACTTTTCTTTAGCTCAGGGAAATTATGTTGTATATATGTGCTTTTATTGCTTTTTTCTCTCCCCTGTTTTTTCTTCTCTTTTTTTCTATAATTCCTAATAGAATGGTATTACATTTCCTGTATCTATCATTCATGAATCTTTATTCTTTCTGACTCATTGTCTTGTACATTTCATTCTGCGAAATTTCCTCAATTTGATCTTCTCAGCAACTTCTTATTGTTCTTCCCATTTAATCATTTTATCTCTTCATTGGATTTAAAAAATGTCCCCATATTTTTAATTTAGAAGAATTATTATTCACTGACAGTGAATTGTTGTGGCTTATTTTGCTGCTTTGAGTTTTGGGAGCTTTTTCAGGACACTGGGATGACCCACTCATATGCCAGTTGTCTCCCCAAAGGTTTCTTTCTCCTTTGTGTCCTTTAACCCAATTCTCTATACTGTCTTTCAGTAAGTCCTCAAAACTGTGCTTCACTTATGTTTTCTTTTTATTCCTTCTTTTTGCTCCTCCCCTCGCCTCTGTGTTCCGATAACTGTTACAGTTTCTTTCTATTTGCAAATATTGTTCCTGTCATTTTCTTCTTAAAGAGAGAGGAAATAGAGGTAAATCCTCAGTCTGTTATCTTGAGCAGGGAGATAAGAAAGACAACAGTGGAAAAGTTGATGAGAGTATGGGGAAAGAAAAATAAAAGCTGCTTGGATTCCTGTGGTATTTTATCTGGGACAAAATGGGAGGAAGTGAGGATGCTGTAGGAAGGGGATAACTAAATCAAACTTCAGCCGCTTGGCAGTTTGGGGAAGAGGGCAGAAATGGCAAGACCATTCCTAAATAAAGCCTATACATTTCCAACCAATGTTGTATAGCTAATAGATCCAAATGTTAATGTGGAACTTTACAAATTATGGGGGTACCATTGATCTATTATTAAGATGTTGTAAGCACATTTGTACCAACTAGTGAATCCAGTCATGCAGAAGAGGTGAGGCTGGTTTTATTTGATTTCCTGGAGGCCTAACTAATTGACCATGGATCAGAACAAGATGGCAAGTATGACAAATCTCACGGATGTCTCCTCTTCTATATGATGAAGTAATTAATGTCTATTTAAATGTTACTAAATCTCCCCAGTATTGATGCCAATAATTTCTCAATTACTAGACAGGTCCACCATTTGAATGCTTTCTTGTCTTTAAAAGCATTTTAATCTTTATCTTCTCTCTGAATGTTATAGGTACCTCACAGTGAAACCACATTTTGGTGTCAAAATATTTGTGATAGTGGCTCAGTGTAGACGTGGTTTAAGCCTGTTCCCCAGACTCCTTCATGGCATTAATAATCGCCCTCAGAGTGAGGTTTCCTGGCCATTCTGTATCACCTTTATGTTCTTCCTTTTGAATGGTCCGCAATTTGCATAAATGAGGCCCAGAAGGGTACTGTGTCTGAGTTTTAGTGATGAACTGAGTGGAACTGGGGAGGAAAAGAAAAAGAGCATTAAAAAGTGACCTAACCTAAAACAGGGAGCTATTCCCAAACAGAGTGTACAGACTGTGGATGTTCATTTTGTGTTCAAATAAAATCTAATCTTTCTCTCCCCCTCTCTCTCTTGCTTTATAACGCAGAGCAGATGTAGCAGTTTGGTCTTTCCCTGTGAGCTCTGTGTTGCTGAATTGAATAGTAACTTGCAAACCGATCTGTAGCCCAGGGAAGAAAAACCGAGAAATTAATTCCTCATCCCCTACTCTTTATAGCATATGTGTGACCCTTAATTACATTCACAGGGTCCTATTCAGAATGTGTAATGCAGGCCTAGGAGACAAGGGAACTACCAGACAAACCAGACAAAAAAGATAACCTTACAAAGCTTTTGTTTGTGAAATAATACCGTGCCGGGTTAGAAGTTTTACAAGGAAAAACTACATGAGAATAATAGGGCTTTGTAAATCAATTTGGGCTTCAGAGTTTCCATTTGGGGTTCACCCATATAAATGAAAGCAGTGACACTAAACTTATTTCAACCTTTAATCAGTGCTGAATTTAAATAGTATCATATGTATAATAGAAAACACTGCATTATCTTCTCAAGGCAATCTTTTCTCTCAGGATGAGGTCATAGCTAAACCTGAAACCATTGTTATTGATGTTTAGGGCCAATGTATTAATTTATATGTGCCCAGCATTTTTTAAAAATTCAGGTGTATATCAAACTATTTTAAAGGAATTATATCAGGAAATATATACCAATCTATTTTACCAAGTTTCACTCGGTGCACATTTCAGAAGTGCATATATTAACAACTTAAACACATATATAGGAAGGAAAACCAGTGAGGACAGTGCTTCACTGATCCTTAATATCTTTGATATGATCACACGTTTTTCTTGTTAATGTAACTAAATAAGCTTGTCTGCTACTGCTTGCCCATAGTACCTCAGCTGATATCTGATTGGCATGTAACAGAAACTGATTAAAATGTGTTACAATGTCACTTTACCTTTCCATACCTCAGTTTTCCTATCTACAAAATGAAGGAATTGGGATAGAGTATCTCTAAATTCCCACTTGGCGCTTAGATTTGTTAGTGGTACAACTTGAACTCCTCCCTCTCAGCATACCTGTTGGCATAATTCACAGAAAAGTACTTTGCCTCATTTGAAATCTTAAGACTTGGGAAAACTGATCTTCAATTTGGAAAGGAAGAAGGCCCACCCTAGTCTCCCATTTCCCTAAGTGACTGGTTTTAAGCACAATGTAAATGCTTAAATGGTAAGCATATTTGTGTTACAACATAGTCCTTTCTCAATTCAGAAATCATTGTGATTGCTTACTATATGCTCGACTCTCCAGATATATTCCCCATCCGCTTGCTAATCCTCCTGACATATTCAAGGAATTAAAGCCCACTGTTCTATAATTAGACACAAGATCTAAAAAAGAATTGCCCCAGAGGGGCAATCATTAATTTAAATTTGGGATAGAATGTAAAATTTATAAAACTGTTTCTGAGGACAGGTTTAATCTCTTACAATGTTATTGAGGTATAGGTAACATAAGATACAACTTCACGTACACAATGTAATGAGTTTGATATGTGTATATACTTCTAAAACCATCACCACAATCAACGTGGTTTAAGCCTGTTCCCCAGACTCCTTCATGGCATTAATAATCGCCCTCAGAGTGAGGTTTCCTGGCCATTCTGTATCACCTTTATGTTCTTCCTTTTGAATGGTCCGCAATTTGCATAAATGCAAATTTCTGTTCCTAGAAGTTTTCCAGTGACCCTCTGAAATCCAAGCCTCTCTCATATGCCCAACCATCCCCAGAAAACCCCTGTTTTGCTTTCTGTCACTATAGATAAGCTTGCATTACATAGACTTTAATATAAATGGAACCATACTACATATACTCTTTTTAAACAGGTTTCTTTCACTCAGCATAATTATTTTAAGATGAACTCTATGTTGTTGTGTGTATTGATAGTTTATTCCTTGTTATGGCTGAGATTCCATTGCATGGATATACCACAATTTGTTTATACATTCACTAATTGATGGAGATTTAAGTTGTTTCCAGCTTGGGGCTATTACAAATAACACTGCTATGAATATTCATACACAAGTCTTTATGAGGTTATATGCTTCCTCATCTCTTGGATAAACACCTATGAGTGAAGTGGCTGGATCATACACTAGGTGGATGTTTAACTTTTTAAGGAACTGCCAAACTACTTTTAAAGTTGTTGTACTGGGGTGCCTGGGGGGCTCAGTCGGTTAAGCGTCTGACTCTTGATTTTGACTCAAGTCATGATCTCAGGGTCATGGAATCAAGAGCCCTGCATTGGGCTATGCGCTGAGCATGGAGCCTGCTTAAGATTCTCTCTCTCCGTCTCCTTCTGCCCCTTCCCTCCCCACACTCACTCTCTCTCTCTCTCAAAAAAAAAAAAAAAAAAATACAGTGGTCGTACTATTTTAAATTTCCACAAGCAGAGTGTGACTGTTCTAGTTGCTCTACACCAGAGGTCAACAAACTATGTCCCATTGGCCAGATCTGGCCCACCATCTGTTTCCGTATGGTGGCCCGTGAACTAGGAAAGGTTTTTATATTTTCAAGTGGTTGAGAAAAAATTCAAAAGAACAATAACATTTGTAAAATGTAAGAATTATGTAAAATTTGAATTTAGTGCCCATAAATAAAGTTTTATTCGAACACAGCTCATACATAGTACATTCATTTATGTGTAGTCTGTGGATGCCTATGTGCTCTGTGGTTGAATAACCTTGACTGAGACCACATGGCCCAATGTGGTCAAAATGTCTTCTCATTTTGATATATTTTTAGATTCAGTTGCTACAATTTTATTAATAATTTGTACATCTCTGTTCATGAAGAATACTGGTGTGTGGATCTGTTTTATTATAATGACTTTGTCTTGTTTTGGTATCAGGGTAATGCTAGTTTCACAGAATGGTTTGGAAAGTGCCCCCTCTTCTTTTTTTGAACAGAGTTTGTATAAAAGTAACATCAGTACTTCTTTACATGTTTGGTAGGATTCACCTGTGAAGCCTTCTGGGTTTGAACTTTTCTTTCTTGAAAGATATCTAATTAGGAATTCAATTTTTCTAACAGCTACACAAATATTCAGGATATCTGTTTCTTCGTGAGAGAGCTTTGGTAGTTTGTCTGAAATTTTTCTGTTTGTCATCTAAATTGTCATATTTATTAGTATAATGTTGTTCAAAATATTCTTTCATTATCCCCTATCTAATGTCTGTAATATCTGTACTGATAGCTTCTTTTCATTCAGATATTAGCAAATTATGCATTTTCCCCTTTTTTCCCTGTTCAGTCTGGCTAGTGGTTTATTATTCTTGTTAATTTTTAAAAAGAGCCAGTTTTTGTTTTATTGATATTCTCTCACACCCCCTCTCTCCTTTTAGTGTTTTATTTAGTTGATTTTTGCCCTTATCTATATTATTTCCTTCATCTTACTTTGGGTTCCATTTGTTCATCTTTGTCTGTTTTCTTCAGGAAAAATCTCAGGACATTGATTGGAGACTTTCCTACTTTACTAATATAAGTGTTGAATACTAGGAGTTTTCCATTTTGCACTGAATAAAACACATACCACAAATTTTAATATATTGTATTACCATTTTCATTCACTCAAAATATATTCTAATTTTTCTTGTAATTTCTTATTTGAACAAGTCATTTATAAGTTTGTTTTTCAGTTACAATGTATTTGTGAGTTTTCAGAGATCTTTTTGTTATTTCCAAATTAATTGGAATGTCATCAGAGAACATACTTTATAAAATTTGATCACTTTAAAGTCATCGAGAGCTGTTTTTTGGACTTTCAGTATATGGTTTGTCTTAGAAAATGCTTACATGTGCTTGAGAAAAATGGGAGGTAGAATGTTTTAAAAATCAACTTTCTTCATAACATTGTTTGTGTCTTCTATATGTTTACAGACTTTTGGTCTAATTCTCGTATATATTATTGAGAAGGGAAGGTTGAAATGCTCAACTGTAATTGTGACTTTCTCAGTTTTTCCTCACTGTTGTGTCAGTTTCTGCTTCTATTTTGAAGCTTATTTTTAGATGCATAAATGTTTAGGATTTTTACATCTCGACCCCTTTATCGTTATAAAATAACCCCCTTAATCCCTGGTAATATTCTTTGCTCTGAATTCTACTTTGTCTGATATTAAAATAGCTAATCCAGCTTTATTTTGATTAGCATTTAGCATATTATATTTTTTACTATCCTTGTACTTTTAACCTATCTGCATCTTTGTATTTAACGTGAATTTCTTCCTACCTCACTATCATTTTCCTCAATCTCCCATAAATTTTGCAGGGCTCTGGAGTCCAGTCCTATGCTCTACCTATACTTATTTAGAAGACAAATACTCCCAAGCTTTATACCTCTACCGTGGACTTGCGCCTTAACTCCAGATTTATATAGCTAGCTGCTTCTTACTAAAGATCTCCATTTGGATGTCTAGTAAGCATCTTAGACTTTATAGGTCCAAAATTAAACTCCTGGTCTTCATCTCCAATCTATAGTCTTTTCTATCTTAGGAAGTGGTAAATCTATCCTTTGGCTCAGGTCAAAAATTTTGGAGTCACTTTTGACTTCACTCTTTGACACATGCCTTATCTCCATCTCTCATCAAATCCTATTGACCTTACCTTCAGAATATGTTCATATGTCAACAGATCATCACAGCAACATTGCCCCCCACAGTGCAAAGCAGCACCATTGCTCTTTCGAATGACTAATGGTCTCATTATTATTTCACCATTTCTACTCTCACCCACCCACTCTACTCTCTGTACAGCTGCTAAAATGATCCTTTCAAAACTTAAATCAGGTCATATTTTCTCCTCTGTTCAAAACCCACTAATGACCTGCCCTTTCACTCAGAGTAAAAGCCAAAGTCCTTACAATCACCTCAGATTGCCCCATAGCTTTTTTATTATATCCTTCAGCTCTTTTTCAAATGTCAACTCCATAATGAGGCCTTTGCTGACCATTCGATTGAAACTTATAAAACATCTTCCAAGCCCTGGCAATACCCATTTCCCTCCAAGATTTATTCTTTTTCAAAAGAACTTACCACATCGTTGCATACCATGTATTTTTATCTATTTATTTTTTATTGTCTGTCTTTCCTAATAAAAGGTGAACTCACTGAGAACAGGGCTTTTTTCTTTTTTCTGTTTGGTTCATGTTGTAATCCTACCACCTGGTACTTAACCAATATTGGTTGAAGAAATGAAGAAACAAAACTTTTAGAAACTAAACAATATACTGAGTTTTCAAAAATACCTTTGCTAGATATAGAATATTAAAAGTTGTATATGACTGTCATATTTTTGTCCATACTCCTAGGGTATCCACTTATTGTTAACCAAATTAAAGCATTAGTGTCTACTTCAGTAGTGATGTTGGCTAAGGCATATGAGTTGAGTGAGTGTGTGTGTGTGTGTGTGTGCAAGTGCTTCATTCATCACCCCTGCCCACAATGTATCACTGCTTTGCTCAAGATTCGTAATGGCTCCAAACTTACACACACAAACTTTGCAGACTTAGGCACACCTGCCTTTCTAGTATAGTTCACATCACTTCTCACCAAGGACCCACCATTTCTTTAACTCTTTTCCCTGTCCCTAACAGCACCATGCTCTCTTTACGTCCAAGCCATCACCTATGAGTTTTCCTCACCTTGAATGTCCTGACATTTCCCATTTTTCTTAGAAAATGCTCACTGTTCTTTTCGACAGATGTATCCAATACTGACTTGCCTCTTCTCCCTAGACTTACAGGCATATCATTGTTTGTATCATTCATGTAACATTTATCCTAACTTGCTTTATATTGAAGCATTCATGTCATATGGCTCCATTGTCCTCCTAAAATGTCTGTCTGGAAAAAGTAATTCTGACTGAATTTAGCTACCTATCTTCCTTGAATTTATAACCCTAATGTTGAGCATGGAGGGGAGTAAACTTACAACCTAGCAGATTGATGCTATTCTAAAGTCTTTTTTTTTTTTTTTAAGATCTTATTTATTTGAGAGAGAGAGAATGAGAGACAGAGAGCATGAGAGGGAGGAGGGTCAGAGGGAGAAGCAGACTCCCTGCTGAGCAGGGAGCCCGATGTGGGACTCGATCCCGGGACTCCAGGATCACGACCCGAGCCGAAGGCAGTCGCCCAACCAACTGAGCCACCCAGGCGCCCTGATGCTATTCTAAATTCATGACATCCAACTTCAGCTGGGCTGCCATTGATTTCCTAATTAGTTCTCATTCTCATTTCTTTGTAACAGCTATTTCCAACCTTCTCCTTTCTCCTTAAACCTCTGTTCCTGCCAGTTTGCTTCTTACCCCTCAGCATATGTCTTAGCCTCCTACTTCAAGGAGAAAATAGAAGCCTACTAGCAATGTTCTCAACTTCATGCAACCAAAGCAATTTCTTTGCACCTGCACTTATCCTCTCCTCCTTTCTCTCGCTCTCATTTCAGTGCATGAATTAACTGTCTAGTGCTAATATCTCCACCTGGGCTCTTGATCTCCTTTCTTTTCACCTTCCAGCATTCTCCCTCGATGAAAAGGGGAGGATTCCTTCTCCTGTACCTCTAGCTCTACCATTATATTGAGATTGCTCCCTATCAGTACTAATCAGGCTCAAGTGTTGCCTAACTTTAGAACAACCTCTTTGAAAACTCATTATTCTCCTAGCCACCAACTTCCTTATCATCTTTCTTACATAGAGGCAGACTTTGAAATTGTTAACCATCTTTGTGGTTATTCTCTTCCCACTCATACTTCAATCCACCATACAGTTGTTCCTCAACTTCTGATTGGGTTATGTCCCAATAAACCCATTGTATGTTGAAAACATCCTACGTCAAAAATGCATTTACTACACCTAATCCACTAAACATCATAGCTTAGCCTAGCCTGCCTTAAATATGCTCAGAACACTTACCTTAACCTGTAGTTGGGCAAAATCATCTAGGACAAAACTTATTTTATAAGATGGTGTTGGATATCTCATGCAATTTATTCACTACTGTACTGACAGTGAAAAATGGAATGATTGAATGGGCACAGAATCATTGTAAGTGTTTAGTAAGGGTTGTGTACCCTTGTGATGGCAGGGCTGTTTGGGAGCTGCAGCTTGCTGCCCATCCAGCATCACAAGGGATACTGTACCACATATGACTAGTCCAGGAAAAGATTTAAAAAATTCAAGTATGGTTTCTACTGAATTCATATCACCTTAGCGTCATTGCGAAATCAAAAATTCATAAGTCAGTTTATCATAAGTCAAGAACTGTGTGTATCCTAGCTTTCGCCCCTACCCACTATACTGAGACAGTTACGCTAAATCTTAGAATAAAGTCTTTGTAGCATAATTGATAATATTTAGAATCCTGCATTTTGATCCCCTGCATGTCTTCCTCAGTGTTTCTGTGCCCACCTCTCCCCTTCCTCCACACTCTATGCACACAGCTTCTTGTAAGTCTTAGGACATATAATGATGTCTCTCCTTCTCTGACTTTCAGGATTTCATGTCTTATAACTTTGGCTGATTGGTTAGCATTCGTATATTTTCCAAGTCTCATTTGGAAATTACTTTATTCAGAATATTTCTCTCCTTAGTTTTCTCCCAAGTCTGAGGTTAAGGTTGTCCAGTATGTTGTCCCATAGCAAGTCATATTTCTCTTCACATTGTAATTGCTCATTTGTCTATATCCCCCACTAGATCACAAATTTCATTATGGCATAAAGCTTTGTTTGTCCTTGTCATCCATGTTGCCAAACATGGACCTTGTAGGCCATCAGTAAACACACACACACAAACACACACAGTATGACTTAGTCATAGTGAAATTTGTGATATATACATATGGGGTGTGTGTGTGTGTGTGTGTGTGTAGTAATTCTAACAATAAACCTTTCATGTTCCCATTTGCAAACAAATAGAATTTGTGAAGCCAAAGATGAAAACATAGGGTTACACTGCCACTGTAAATCATCACACTGGCTTAATATTTTTGAAATACTAGAGAATCACTTCCATAGCTATTGTTAAATACAAATGTATTTTTATAATAATATAGGCAAAATTTAATATAATATGCATGTAATATTAGTATTTATTAATGTAGTATAGACATTAGCTAAATATTAGGGCACCCAGGACTTACTCCTTGATCTCATCCCTTTCCTGTCCATCATTCTTTAGATTTTTGTAATGAATCTCTTTGTTTAAGTATTCTAACAGTTATCTTGCTCTGTAACCAATCATCCCAAAATTTGGTGGTATAAAACAATAATTTGTTATCTTTCATGGTTCTGTGGATGGTTATTCCTGACTTACTCACTCAGCTGTGTTCACCTGGAAGGTAGGTTAGAAGGTCCAGGATGGCCTCATACATAGGTGTGGCAGTTGGTTCTGACTGTCAACTGGGATGTTTTTGTTCTCCTGCTTATTGCCTCTCATCCTCTTATTGATCAGATGGGCTTCCTTATGTGACAGTTTCAGAACAGAGTTCTTAAGAGGGTAGAAGGGAGAGCTGAAAGGCCTGTACAGATCTAACCTCAAAAGTCGTATCATCCCTTCTGACACAGTCTGTTGGTTGAAGCAAGTTGCTAGAGCAATGCACATTCAAGAGACATGAAAATACATTTCACTTTTTGGTGAAAGTAGAACAAAGTCATATCATAAAGGTAATTGTGGCAAACTGCTCAAAACACCACCTTCTCCATCCCAAATAATGGCAAATCCATCCCTCTAGCTGCTCTGGCAAAATCCTTGATGTTGTCCTTGTCTAGAGTGGCTATATAATTTATCATCCAAACTGGGATACATTTGGGTGAGAAAACAGAAATGAAAAATAATTGAAATTATATAGTTTTTGAAATGGGTATTTCTCAATGGAAAATTTGATTTTATTGTGGATCTAGAAAAGAGTTTATTCAAAACTACCTTTGAAAATAATTTTCTATATAAAATTTACATTTCAAAATACAAAATAGTAATTTTGAATTACTGATGCAGTCAGTAGATTCTTCTCTGTACACTATAATATTTTTAAATGAGAAGAACACTATATCCACAAGTTTCAAGGATCCCAGGAAGCTCAGAGAAAATTCTGTTGAATGGAAGAAATCTCAATTCTAATTTCTTTCACTAAAGTGCATATATGGTTCATTTGAAATAGGCCACAAGTACTTTCTTTTTGCTTCCATCAAGGGGACCTTTCTTTGAGAAATATTTTTATGATAAAAATTTGTCAAATAATTTTCTCTACATATTTTTCTTTTGAGTGTTGCACCAAATTTAAATACTGCAAAACCATAGGACTTTGCAATCTTATCCTACTGGCATAGAGTATACATATATACAATTAAAAATTCTATGAGGGGTGCCTGGGTGGCTTGGTCGGTTAAGCATCTGCCTTTGTTCAGGTCGTGATCCCAGGGCCCTGAGATAGAGCCCTGTATCTAGCCCTATATAGGGCTCCCTGCTCAGTGGGGAGCCTGCTTCTCCCTCTCTCTCTGCCTGCCACTCCCCCTGCTTGTGTGGGCTCTTTCTCTCTGTCAAATAAATAAATAAATCTTAAAAAAATAAATAAAAGTTCTATGAAATGAGTCTTTCTAGAGACACTTGGAATATTGCAAAGTGAAGTTGTAAAATTTCAAAATGAAATTGTGTACCTCATTTGACCTGTCATCACTTACTTTGTCCTGTTATTCCTTTATTTTTATAGAGATAAATATAAAAGTCTTTCTGTTTTCAGGCTTTAGTTTTAATAATTAGCTGCAATGCATTAATATCTTTAGTAGCTGGAGTTTTGCTTTGTTTTGTTTAGGTTTTCTCATTACTGAATACTTCAGTTAAAGACTTCCAATGCTTTTGAACAGAAATCAACCAACAATTAGAAGGCACAGTCAGAAAAATTTCATTGCCATTTAGAATACTGTTGTGTTTGAAAGGATCAGCTATGGGTTCCACCACTTTGCTGACAGCAGCTATTCGTAGCTGTTTTTTTAAATTAAATATCAGCTTTGTAGCTCAGTTTTTCTGTGTGCTTATAAATTATTTGTAAATTTGGACAACTTTCATTTTTATTTTTAGAATATCACCCCAAATTTGGACTCAGTTTTGAGTTGTGTGTGTTCCACAATCAATTCCAATATACTTCTACTTCATGAGGATCTTAATTAGGACGAATGTTGTTCTTTGCATTATGATTATGATACTGTAGTCCCCAAAATTTGCATTCAAATTTTCACTGCAAAACAAATAATTTTATCTTTATTGTTGCACTTAGCCAACTGGAATGTGAAATAATGTTAGAAATTTCACCTTCAAAGGGATGAAATTTTAAAAGCTTTACTTCGAACTAGCTGAATAAAGTAATCTAAGCATTACTGAATTAACGGACTTTCTATTTGAAAAATCTGATGACACTCACAGGGCACCAGCATCAATCATTCACGAAGCTCTTCAGCTGTTGGACCATAAGAAAGCTTGAAATGGAAGCTGAGCAAACGTAATTTAAAATAATGAACATTGGGGGCACCTGGGTGGCTCAGTCGGTTAGGCGGCTGCCTTCGCCTCAGGTCATGATCCCAGGGTTCTTGGATCGAGCCCCACATTGGGCTCCCTGCTCAGCAGGAAGCCTGCTTCTCCCTCTGCCTGCCTCCCTGTGCTCTCTCTCTGACAAATAAATAAATCAAATCTTAAAAAAAAATGAACATTGATCTAAATGAAAAGACATTCTTCATTTAGTGATCTGTGAACTTCCATCTGGGAGGTGCATATATAAAATCATTTTGAGGGACAATCTTCTTTAAATAAAAAACTTGATGTAGACACTGATGTTTCTTCATCTTTGCCCTCTGTTTTTCTTTTTCTTCTTCTTCTTTTTTTAATCAGCACCAGTACCACCACATTTGATGTTGACAGGATCGAGGATCTCGCTCCTGGAAGATGGAGATGGGCTTTCCATTGGTGACAAGTTTCCCATTTTCAGCTTTGACTGTGCCCTTGAATTTGCTGTGGGTAGAATCATACGGGAACATGTTCAGCATCGTGTCCCGTGGGCATGGCTGGCACTGCACCAGATGATGGGCTGTCTGTAGAAGGGGGAGGAGCAAGAGCTGTCCTCTGATTTTCATTGACCTGTGGTATCATTAATACCCCCATGGGGGCGCCTGGGTGGCTCAGTTGGTTAGGCGACTGCCTTCGGCTCAGGTCATGATCCTGGAGTCCTGGGATCGAGTCCCATATCGGGCTCCTTGCTCAGCGGGGGGTCTGCTTCTCCCTCTGACCCTCCCCCCTCTCATGTGCTTGCTCTCTCTCATTCTCTCTCTCTCAAATAAATAAATAAAATCTTTAAAAAAAAAAAAAATACCCCCATGGAAGATGGTAAAGATCATCAAGAGTTTATGTAGGTTGCATATTTATCATCAACTTTCTTGAGGAATGGAGACTATAGTCTTTTTTGTTTAATTATTAAACATGAATTTAGTGTTTTTTAGTTTAGTGTAGCCAAAAAAGTATATTGCAAACAATTACAAAATAGTAAAACAAATAGTTTTAGATCTATGCCATGTAATGTCTGACTAATAATACAATAGATGGTAAAACTATGTAGCAAGCATGCTCAGATTCTTTTCTATACAGGAATAGCCAATTTCTAATCTCTCATATTTCAGAAGCATTGTGGACACTGCTGACTGGTGATCTGGCAGCATGGTGTGCCTCCCAGGCCTGGTGGGCACAACTGGTGAGTACCCCAAGTGGTCGGCCGGAATGATGGTGCCGAATACTTCTGTCCACTGGAGAGCATGGAGTTACTGTTTCTAAGGGAACACACTTCATTTGCTCAGAGGAGCATAGATTTTTCTTTTCTCTACCTCACACCCAATCCATCAGCACATCCTGTTTTCTCTACCTGAATAATTTGTCTAGAATCTTATCGTATCTTGCGATCTCCTTGGCTACCTCTATGGTTCACATAACCATCTTACCTAGCCTGGATTCCTAGCACTAGCCTCTTATCTGGTCTCCATGTCTACCTTTGTTCCTCAGTAGTCTATTGTTAATACAGTAGCTAAGTGAAATTTTAAAGATTTAAGTTAACACCATCATTCCTCTATTAGAAACCCTGTACTGGCTCTCTAGTTAGCTCAGAGTAACAGCCAAAATCCTGCTCTTGAACTCCAAAACCCTACTCCATCTGGCACCATTCCTCCTCTGAACTCATCTCCTGTCACCATCCCCCTTTTACAAGCCAGGGCCAGCCACAGACAACTCTTTGATGGTCCCACATACTGTATGCATGTGAGGGCCTTTTGTCTAGTTGGTGCATTTATAGGGAATTCTCCTTCCCCAGATATCCCTTTGGCAAAATTCTCTCACCTTATTCTAGAATGCAAATGCAAATCTCATCTCCTCAGTGGGTTTACTTGATTATTCTATTTAATACTGCTATCTGAACATGCCCCTGTGAGCCCCTGAACTCTAGCACTTTTCAGTGTTTATACACTGTATGAGTTCCAGTACTGGTCAGCTTAGCCTATCATATTACTATCAGAGCATAGTAACAAAACACCTCCATTACTTACAATAACATTTTATTTCCATAGATTAACTGAGGCTGTGCTTCAATGTCGTTTTCATTCTGAATATTCCATGCTGAATTGCCTTTCTCCTGGTAGAGAGAAAAGAGAGACAACAGAAACTTCTGCTTGGAATAGCACCCATTATTCCCACTGACATTTCATTGGCTAAAACAGGTAATTTGGTCAAGCCTGAAGTAAAAAATGTAGGAAGAGAATCCTCCCATAGAAAGGGCTTAATACTAGTTAATGTTTATTATTCATTGTGTTCCCCCCACCAGCTTCTCAAGGGCAGTGCTCTTTATCTCTTCTGTTTGTGTTTTTTTCCCCCGATAAGTATTAAGTACACAGAACAGAGCTTGGCATATGGGACATATTAAGTAAAATTTTATTGAATAAATGAACAAAAATACACTACTATATAGTCTTACATTTCCATAGCTATCTAAAGTTCTTTAGAATTTCCATGGTTAAGGTAAATGCTATTGCTATTAGTTAAAAAAATATTGTAGGCTTGTATAACATTTTATTATTAATAACTAATTTCCAGTGAGAATATAAGAATATGGTGGAGGATAATGAATAACATTCCAATAAGGGGATAAGGGGCCCGTTGTTTCTATAGCTTTCTAAGTGGCTGCTTGGCCTCAGACATGTTTCCTTTGCTAATAGGATTCATATAGCACTGCGACTAACCCAAAGGGGTGTGCCATGATTAGTCTGGGCCAATAATGGCACTTGTTTTCTTCTCTTACCCCTTGCGGAGATTGTTCTAGGATGATTTCCTAAAGAAGAAATTTGGTGAAAGCATCTGGAAGTCAGTTTGCTCCCTAATGAAAGAGATAGTTGTGTAAGGAGAATATCTTCCTTAGCCCTATTCTCCTTCTTTTTCTAGTTGGGTGCTGTTGGATGAAGATGACATGCCTAGAGCTATGGCAGCCATTTTGTGACCATGAAGTGACAAATATGGGGATGAAAATAAACACATGGAGAATGAAGGATTAGCGCAGTGGAAAGAACCAGTATCTTTTATCACATCATTAAGCTGCCAAAACAACTCTGCCATTACCTGAATACAGCATTCTTGGTAAGTAAACAATATATATACTTGCATAGTGGTTCAAGACACTGCAGTTTAGACATTTTGTTCTGGCAGCTGAAGGCATCCTAACTGAGACAGATCTCTTGGGTCAAAAAAATCACGAACAGATATTGCAACATCTCACTGTATAGTATGCTTCAAATATGTTTCAAAAACATCTGAAATAAATAAGGAATCCAGATTTAAAAAAGTAACTTTGGCATATTGCCAGTATAATTGATACGGTCAAAATGCTAGAATGTAAACTGGTTTGACTAGCTATAAATGGGGAAGAACTTCCAGAACTGACCCAAAGAAGTAATCTGAGTTGTTGCTTGTCAACCAGCTGTTCTAAAATCATATTGATTTAATCATAAATTGAAATGTTCTAGACCATGCTATATTACCATATTAATGTAGAAATACAAAATACATGGTAATTATTTTACTATTTAGCATATATGCTTGACTTTAAAAGGATCTAATACTAATTTGGGGCTAAAAATGGTTTTATAATTTCATAGACAATGGTACATACCTTTGGAAGCATTTGGCAATCAATATGAGATTTTGAATATTAATGTACCACCTGTGGAAAATGGATGTTTTGCTCCAAAGCCAGGAAGACATTCTGAATTTCAGAAAAGGACATAGGAACCTGAAGAGCTCAGTTTGCCCCTATGAGAAGATGTTACTGACATGAGGAAGAGAGTAAATGGCATTTATGTTGAATTGAAGCATGTATTAGATGTAGTTATGAATTCACTTGGTAGTAAATAACAGACAGTTCTATTACCATGGCTTAAATAGGATGTTGTCTCATGAAACAGGAAGTTAAAGGTTGGGAAATTCAGGGTTGCCATGACAGTTCAATGGTACCATTAGGAACTAAAGCTCTTTCTATCCTCAGCTACTCCATCCCTACTATGCATTCACTAACTTACTATTTCCTGTCTCAGGGTTGAAGAATGGGATTTTTCACCTTATGTCAGCATTCCTGGACAGAGGAAGGGCAAAGACTAACGTTCACTAGGTTATGCCTTTTGATTTTGGGAAGCAAACCCCGGACTTCTGGTGATATCCATTGGCCAGAACTGTGTCACAAGCCTACCCAGGGCAGCAAGGCAGAGTGGGAAATTGGTTATTTTAACTTGCTAGCCTTTACAGTAGAATAATGCAAGGATGAAAGAATCACAAGTGGGTTCTGGACACTTGAGAAAGTATGATAATATGGAAAATAGTTATTAATTTTTATGGTCTGTCTTGTCTGAAGCTGAGAAAGTACTTATGAATCTCCATAAATACAGCTGGATAAAGTGTCCCTTTCTACCATACCCATTTTCCCTGCCTGTGATCCATTGCCTTTCTCCATTTCTCCTGTATGAACATTACCCATCTTTCGAATTAACTACATAATTTGCAGTGCCTAGCACAGAATGAAAACTCAGGGCCCTGACCGCGGGTCAGGAAGTCTGTCTCCCAGTCTGACGGGACTACCACCCCAACCCCTGGCGACAGGTGACCTCCCCCCAACCCCTCCCCCAAGGGATGGCATCCTCTGTGCTGGGACACGCTTTACCGAAATGGGGAGTTGGTGAGAAGCCTCTACTGAATTGCCACTGAATCTGCCTTTCCTGACTCTTCCAGGTCTTCGTAATCCCCAGTTGTGCCCTGTGGGTAACCATGATTCCCTAGCCTGATTATGAACTTCCTGGGTGGTTGCAGCTTTGCCTTACACCGTTTTTAGCGTTATCCCAGAACTGAGCCCTTGTAGATCGCTCACACGTCATTAATTGTTCCTGCCTTTTGTCCTTAACTACAGCAGGGATCTCTTAGTGGTAGTCATGAATCCTATTATTTGGTGGCCAGTAGTAAAGTCTTGACCTATATCATAGAGCTAAATGTTTGGCACAGAGACCTTTCCAAAGGTTTCCACCATGCTCTAGGTCAACACCCTCCTTGGGGATTCTATGACCAAGGCTTCATGGACCTTAAGGCCACATGCTGCATCTCCAATTCAAGAAGGACTGTAGAGACAGAACTCACTTACTCCCTCCTGGCTTTAGACTTAGTTTCTTCTTTAATTCCTCTTATAAGCTGGGTCCTGACATTGTCTATTTTCTCTGTACACTGTCACATTCAGAGAAAGAGCTCAGCAATCAAAAAGTAATTAGAAGCAATCCTACCTTTTTACTAGTATTTCTTGAAGAAGATCCAAGGGATTCAATGCATAATTCATATCAATATCCTCACACTCTGTCATTGCTCCCCAAACCTTTGCATCCACACCTTGTATCCTCATCCTACAAAAACTCTTAGAGAAACACATATTATTGGCTCTTGGAATCTTCACTGTCTCCCTCACTGTATTAGATCTTCTCTTTTTTTTTTCCTTTGAGTGTGAGTGTTGTTTCTTCTGATCCTCCTAGCTTAATGATATTCCCTCCCCACCCCCCACAAGATGCATAGAAAGGCCCAGAGTTTTCTCTTACAGGCTCAACATCTCCCTTTGAAGTTTGGAGAGACAGAGAGACCTAAAAGCGGTGAGACGTTACTTTTGAAGGAGGGAAGAGGGAGAAGTTTGAAACATTCATAATTGAATATCTTTTTAAAATCCCCATCTCTCTGAGAATCACTGTCCATGCTGCCCGGACTTCCTTCCCCCAGACAAGAAAGAGATCTGTCTCACTGAGTACACACAGAACTGTGCTTGGGGGCAGAGAGTCAAGATTGGTTTCTGTTTATCATGGGAAAGAGCTCAAGGTACTTAGTTTTAAACTGCACTGAATCTAGTATCATTCATCTGTTTATGTTCTTTTAAAAAAGCCTTTAAAAATTCAGTGCAGAACAACAACAACAACAAAAAAGCAAATTGTCCTTTGATTCCATAATGGCTTTTATTCCCCAGAACTGCAGTGTGCAAATAAAGGAAAGCAAATTATGTTCTGAATTAAACTTTTCTTGCTTCAGCTAGGCTGAGTCACCTTTGACGTTCCATTTTTTGAACAGAGCCAACCGCATGTCTAGAGTTATTTTCAAAGATGTCACGTACAAACCTGCAAACTTTAGGATGTTCCACTTCAGGCAAGTCATCTAAAGGAAGGTAACTGAGCTGCATTTACCCATATATTTCCCTAGGCTTTGGTTCCTTTCCAAATCTATTGGTATCTACAATAGCATCCAGAATATTAAAACACAGTCATTATAGATGCAGGCCTCTCTGGTCCTTTTGAACGCACCACAGATGGCAAGATGCAATTGGAGGGGGGAGATAAGTGCATTAAACTTCTCCTTGCATATATCCCATGGTAGGGAGATAAGCAAATGGTAAGCAATTTTTCAGTACACTATTTCAGAATGTTTCTTGGGCTTTCAAATAGCCGAGAAGCATTAGCCTATAGTCCTTATAACTTAAATAAATCCATGGCACATTCAGAAAGAATGTTCTCTGTAGAGGATGAGAGGAGAGTGATATAGAATGTACATAATTAACATTAAGCAGAGGACCTAACCAGTAGTATTGTATATCTCTGTGCTCTTTCTATAGAATCAGTTTTTTCACTAAAAGATAGACATGAAGGCATCCTGTGCAGTTAACAGAAGGTCCCAAATTTCTCAACGGGAGGGACTTGGGGCATCAATCTGGTGAGAGAGTAAATGCAGCTAGTCTGGAAACTGTTCATTTCTAAGTGCCTAATTTTATTTAGATAACATAGATATTCAGAGTACCTTGGAGAGTGCTGATGGGGATTATTCAAGGAGGGGAAGCTGCCTAGCACCCTTCTAAGCCACTCCTGCCTTGGTGCCCTATCTGTGCAGAGTTCAATCTTCCAAAGAGTGAAGGTATCACTTCAAAATATTTCTGAGAAACATTCACTTTCAGTGATTTGAAACAAACCTCCAGAGAAAGCCCTAGAATCAACTGAATACTTCTGATTTTTTGGAGTTTTAAAGGAGGCAGGTCGATGTATGGCTTGGGGCATGGATTTTAGAGTCAGAGAGAATTGTTTTTAAATCCCAGTTCCCCCGTTTAGTTGTTGTTTGACCTTGGGCAAGTCACTTTATCTCCCTGACTCTTAGATTCTTTATTTGTAAGTAACCTACTGCCTAAGATTATGTGGATCAAGATGGTATGTGCATAGCTCCTAAGATATTGCTTGGCACCCCATTGGTGCTTAGAAATGATGGCTATTATAATCACTGTCATCATTGATGTTATTATTATATTGAACAAGTATCTGCTCCAAAGTGTTGCCCTTCGATATATTATCCTCATTCATTCACTTGACAAAAAACAAGGGTCTTTATCTTGACCCAGGGCTTGTCATAGGTCAGGAAGACACTGAGTTGAGAAGTTGAAAGTTTGGCAAAATGGAAAGACTTGCACATGAATTTCTAACAATAACTTGGCAATTATGTATAAAGTGCTAGTGGTGTGCTGAGGAGCAGGCTCTGAATCCTGACTGTGGGGAGTAGGGTAGGATTTGTAGAAGAGCTGATGTACTTTAGCTGGTTCACAAGGATGGATAGAAGTTCACTAGTTGGGGATGGGATGGGGGTGGAGAATTTCAAACTGAGAGAAAGAACAGTGTGAGTAAAGGAGAACAGGTTTAGAGGTGCCAAGTTCCTTAGAGTCACCAGTCCTCAGAAACCAGAGCATAATTTTAATGAAAGGGAGAGAGTTGGGAGGTTGGGATAGGAGAGGAGGGGTGGGAGAACAGGGGCTATCGTCAGAGACCCTGTAAGGCCTTTGGGCTCCTGCTTAGTCTGTGTGTACCACAGAGCCACTGGGAGGTTTTTAAGCCAGGAGATGTCACAGTAAGATTTGTGTTTTGGAAGGATAATTCTGATATGCTATGAAGAGTTTGTGTGGGAGAAATACGAGATGAGATGCAGGGACACTAATTAGAAAATTATTGCAATAAGGAGGCATTTTAGGTCAGAGGCAGTGGAAATAAGAGAGATGAAGGTGTAGTTCAGGGAAGGTGTAGTTCAGAAAGGCAGGGCTCTGCAGTGAAAATATTTATACCTCACTGCCGAGTCTCTTTCAGATATTCTAAGACAACTGTTGTGAGCTTCCTAGAGCTTCCATTTGTCAAACCAAACATCTCCCCTTCTTTGTTTTGATTTAGAGATGCTTTGTCTTCCCTAGCATACTTTTTGTGAGTAATCTTAGTTTGTCATTTTCCTCTTTTATAATGAGGTGCTTGGATTGAAACCCATATTCAAATGTAGGCCTATCACCCCACCACAAATCAGACACTGTACGTTTATTAATTTATCATAAAACGGCATTATCTTTTCAAGAGTCTTATCATCATCTTGGCATCTTTTGAAACTGTAGTCAACTAATAGCCCCAGACCTTTTTTTTTTTTTTTTCCTTTAACTGTTATGCTACCTTTTAGCATTTGATTTCCAAGGTTGGGCAATGTCTGGGAAAAATCCCTGGAAGATTATATTATGAAGTGTTTTATATTTCTAAATAAGAAAGAGTGATTTATAGATAACCACATCTATTAAGCTGTTTGGTAAGCTGTTGATATAGACTTAAATAGAATAAGTCATGATGCAAAACATTTATCTTAATTCTGGAGTCTAAGACACCTAGTTCTGGAATGCACCCCCCCCACACAATCTATTTCATGGTAGAGGAATTTTGAGGCAGTGGGGAATCTATCTTTAAAAAGTACTTTTAAACTCCATTTGATTCATAGATCAACAAATTCACCTATAATTCCTCATTAACCCAAATCATCTAGATAAATATAAGATGGCATAATGATAATTCATGTTCAAAATAAACCAACTAAATATTTTTGTTGGTAAACTCCTAATGTTGCCTTGGGCAGATCATCCTCACAGTGCCTTAGTTTCTACTTTTGTAAAATAGGGAAAACAACAATAAAAATAAAAACAGTATCTCAAGGGGGCATTATGAAGATTAATCATATTTGTAGGATAATTTGAATTCCTCCAGGCTTATGAAAAGCACTTTATAGTAAACATAATGTAAATGTTTGCTAACTTAGGTAAGTATGATTTTCTTCCATCACTACCAAACTGAAGTAGCTACTACCCACATGGAGAAGGTCAAAGACCTCAGTTGTTTTCTCTGTTCTCTAGTTTACCTTCAGCTGAATAAGAATATCTGATCATTCACCGGGAAGCATTTACTAAGGACCTACTATATTCCACATGCTGTGTTTAACTTGTGCTTATAAAATATTAATAAGACATGATCTTTGCTTAAAAAATTTAGAGGCTAGGGATGCCTGGGTGGCTCAGTCAGTTAAGTGTCTGCCTTCTGCTCAGGTCATCATCCCAGAGCCCTGGGATCAAGTCCCGCATCGGGCTCCTTGCTCAGCAGGGAGCCTGCTTCTCCCTCTGCCTGCCGCTCCCCTTGCTTGTGCGCTCTCTCTCTCTCTGCCAAATAAATAAAATATTTTAAAAAATTTAGAGTCTAGTAAATTTTAACAAATACTTAAACCACAATTACAGCACAGGTCACATGGACAGATCAGTGCTTTCAGCCATATAGTACTCGGGTATCTCTATGCACTTACATATTTTCTCAAAAAATGTATCTAGAAGTATGACTATTGCATGTGGTAGGGAGTTGGGGACTGTAATGTGTTTTATCCTCAAAATAATCTTTAAAAATGTAGCCACTATGGATCTCTTAGAAACAGATGAGAAATACTGGGTACAGGAGTGACTAGAATATAATGGGGATAAAGCTAGTGCCAAATTAAAGGTGGAAAGAAATTGTGGGCATATTTATGCATCATGGAAGTTGTCCTTGCTAGACTGTTTCAGACATTGTCATCTCAAACCTTGTTTTCTGCAATGAGATAATAAACGTAAATATAAACTGTGCATATGGATCAATAAAACACCTCCTATCTGAGCCTTCCAGTACCCGACACATGAACCAGAGGTCAAGTGGCATTGCGCAGACGTTGATCTTTCACTACCCTACTGCGGTCGTTCCAAACACTTCCAATCATTCTTCACTGACAGCACTATTATGAGTCAATTCACCTTGCAGTACTCTATGCTTATTAGGATGACAGCTGAAGTGGTGCCAGCAGCTGGGTAGCACTTTCCTGCCTAGAGCCAAAGTCTACTTGTACTTCTTTCAAACACGGCAGAAGACGAAGCTGGTGTAACAAGGCTGCATCCAACCTCTGTCCTAGCACAGAGCAACTTAAACTGGTTCTAGCCGGTGCCACTCCCTTTTCTCCATCACCCGTCCTTCTCTTGGGATTACAGGTGTTCTGGAACATTGCAGGATAAATTGAGGTGATAAACTGAACAGGCCAAGCCAGGTCTGCTGGCCCAGAAGGGTGCCACTGGGGGACTTGCCATGGAGGATGCCCATGAAGGCCAGTGTCCCCCTGCAATGAATGGGAAGGCATCCCAGTTGAAGCCTTGGCTTCAGGCTTTGGATGGACCTCAGTGGAGTGAAGGCTGGATGTTTGCAAAGTATGATATGGTGTCCACAGAGCTTTGGAACACAGCAAAAATGTCTGTGCTGGGAATAACTTGGCTGAGACATCTGTCATTCCTGTATGAACCTTGTAGATTCAGCACGTTTCCAGGAATCTTTGTTTTTCATCCTTCTCCTCTCAAATGCATTGCCTCCATTTTTATGCTTTTGACACAGAGGCATCTAAAATAATGCATCTAACAGAATTTAAGCATCTGAGAACACTAGAGACAGATTGGCAGGCTATTTCTGCTTTCTACTCTGGCAAACTTAAGGACATGGACCAGGAACCTACTAACTGCTTGAATGGAGGTATTTAAGGGAAAGGAGGGACAGTTTGGGAACAGGTAAGAAATATAAACATGGAAGAGAAAAACTGGCCAGCATTTCAAACAACTCTACAATAGCTCAATCAGATATAGAGTCCTCCCTCATTTCATGGACCCTAGAATGAAGTTGCAAGGATTCGGTTCCTGTTCTGGAACTTGCTAGCTGCGTAACTTTCAGCAAGTGATTTCCTCTCTCTAGGCCTCCTCTGTGGATGAGGATAACAACAGCACTCTTTCTCATGGGTGGTTACAAGGATAAAGCGAGTAAATGCATAACATACTTAGAAGCATGCACTAATAAGCATGCAAAAGTTGAAATGTTTTAGTGACCTTTATTTTTTATTTAACAGACTCTGATAGAACCATTATTATAAGTGAATTCATTTTTTGGACTCTCCTATTTATAAACCTCAAATAATGCATATTACCAATCCTAAAATTGACCATGATTTGGAAGGGTTAGACTGGTAGTGTTGTGGTTATGGTCTCTATTAAAAGGTAACTACTAAGGCTCGGAAAAATACCAAGACAAAAGGAACTTTGAGATTGAGCTCAAGTTGCTATGGATGTAAAGACAAAGGAAAACTTCTCAAGTCTGGGGAAGAAGAGAAGAGTCTGGAACAGGGGCAGGAAAGAGATTTCAAGGCCGAGCCAATGGTGTAGAATGTCTTAATTTGCCTTAGACTTAACCACCCCCTCAACTACTTCATTGCTGGCAGGTATTTTTTTTGCTTTTGTTTTGTTTCGTTTGTCTCCGATTCTAACAGACGATATTTTCCATGGGAACATATTTCTGGCTATAAATAGGAAATCAATGGAAATGCAGGTTTCACTTTGCTGAACTTATCGATTCTATAAAATGAAAGCAGCTCATATATACGTCTGGCCAGGGCAAAGGGTACTCGGCAAGGAGCCAGGCTTGTTTCTCTCTAAACTGCCTTTCTTGGCCCTTTCAGATCCAAACAGGCTGAAAAGGAAAAGGGGTGTTCTTTAGCTTCACACAAACTCACAGCCATTTTGATGACAAGAAAGCAGTGTTGCTTCCCAATGCGTCTTTGTTCGAGTGATAGCAGGCGCATTGAAACCTCCTGATGGAGCTCATTGAAAATAATAGGCCCCATTATCTTCACTGGCAATGCTGCCATGAGAGCTTCAAAAACTGAAATAATGACAGCACATATTGGATGTACAGTAGAAAGGCATAGCGTGATTATGGGCAATTTCTGGCTCTTTCCTCCCCACCTCAGTGGATGAGGAGGGGGGCAGTGGGCCGCAGCTGGACACATAGGGAAGGGGCATTTCGTCGCTATGCCCTCTGGGGATGCTTGTTATCTTTCAAACTTAAATGCTTAGGCTTAAATAGTTTGCGAAAGTAAAATCTCAATCTCAGAATCACTTCAGAAACCGGGCTCTGGAAGTTACGGGTTCTTTAATGTAGTATTGAAATGCTGTCATCTTTGGTTATGCGGTAGGGCCCGCCACTGCGGAGTCAGTGTGAGCGTTCTTTCTGAGAGACAGCCAGTGTGGTCCCACGGGGTGACCCAGCAGACTCAGTCCATAGAGGATGGACTGCCTCTTCCCTGAGACTGCCCCGCACTTCCTTTCCCCGGGGTCAGCTCTCTCTGGAAGCCCAGACGTTCCCAGCAAATCGGATATTCTGGAATCGGAGAGGAACCAGTGGGAAGGGGACAAATCTGGACAGGAGGAAACCATCAGCCCCCAGAAAAGCACACTGAGCCGGGAAGAGGCCTGTTGGGCTGTGAGAAATCACCGGGAGGAAAATTCCCCTGAGAACCCATGACAGATGAGCAGGAAAGGGCTCCCTCCGTGGGAGAACAGGCCCTTGCTCGTGAAACGAGGGAAAAAGGGAAACACTTGCTTTTTTGGGAACCTTTTTGTCGCCTGTTATTATCTCTCTGTTTTCAGAAATGAAATGTCTTAAAACCACCAACCAACACACGCAGACATTATTTTTTCATCTGAAACAACTGGAAAGAACACAGAGTGCTGTGTACATCACCCTTGGGGCTTATATTTAATATGAGAACAAGATGGTCTCCCTACTTCCCTTGTGCCTGACTAGAGCTGGGGAGAGGCTGGTGGCAGTCGCAGCATCATCTGACTGTTGTGGCAAAAATGAGAAGTGACAAGAAGGGAAAGGATCTGTGACAGAAGCTGCCCACAGATCTGCCCAGTGGATGAGGCTGGCAGTTACAGTCCCCTAGTCCCAGGCCGGGGATACTGAGAAGCAACTACAGGAGCTTATTGGGACTTACATCAAGGAAGTGAACTTCCTCTCCCCACTCATCCTTCTTCTGGAATATGCTCTTCTCTATTCAGTCTGGTGTGTGGATGCTTCCTTAAGGCACTCAGTCCAGGTGGTGATGTTATTTTATTTGAGAGATGTCACTCCTTGGAAAGCATGTGCCAGGATACCTTACCAGCATGTATGTGCAAATGCCACACATGGCCCCGCCTTGTCACACTAACCCATGGAGGGGCCTCCCGCCACCAGCACAAGGCAGGGGGTGATCCTCTGGGCTGCTCGGTGTCTGCAGAGCATGGTGCTGAGCATGCCTCAATCCCTTTATGCACCTGTCTCTGTAACTAGACTAAAAGCCCCTTCAGAGCGATGGCGGTTAGATCTCCATGCATGGCACCTAATGGGTGTCCAGTAGATATTTCTGAATTAAGCTGCATATAAAAATCAATGGACTATAAAAGTCATTACTACTAAAAGTAAAATGTGAGAAGATTTTAAGGAAAAAATTATATTTCTTGTTTGTATTTATAGCTTCTTAAATTATGTAATGTTTGCCTTTCTAAAAACTCTCAGAAGTGAGATCCAATGCCAGAATTTCATTATGTTTATTAAACTGTCTTATTCCCCCAGGCTGATATACCAAAATATCAGATACTGGGTAGCTTCTAAACCACAGAAATTTATTTCTCACGGTTTTGGAGACTGGGAAGTCCAAATCAAAGTGCAGGCTGATCTGGTGTCTGGTGAGCTCCTGCCTCCTAGTGCATAGAAGGCACTTTCTTCCTGTGCCCCCACATAGTGAGAGGGGCTAGGGAGCTCTGTGAGGTCTCTTTAATAAGAGCTCCAATCCCATTCATCAGGGCTCCACCCTCATGACCTAATCACCCCCAATGGCCTCACCTCCCAATACCATCACTTTGTGGAGTGGGATTTCAACAGATGAGTTTTGGAGGGCCACCATCATTCAGATGATGGAAAGTAACAATTAAAATTTCTTTTCTTCACTTTGAATCTGGCAGGGTGCTTTATTCTCAGACCATTTCACTATTACAGGTGCTTTCCTGTGAATTATCTCCATCAACAGTAACTCTTCTTGTCTGCTCTGCTCATTTTGTCCTCTTACTTTGGAGGAGAGTGGGTGTGTGGGTAATATTTGTTTACTTCTTTCCTTATTTATTTGTCTGTTTGTTCTTGGTGCAAAATGCCGGTTTGCTGAATTAAAAGCATGGCAGTCAATAGGAAAACATTACCAAAAGAGTTCTACTTTTCTGAGACCTTTAACCTGAATGGAATCAGTGGTGTGCTCATTGAAATCACAGATTCCAGGCTCTATCCCAAATCTTGTAAATTGGAATCTTTGGGGATGGGCTTCAGGAGTCCTGCACTTCCACAAGTCTGTCCAGCTGGGAATATTCCAGATGGTTCTTATCCACAAAAGTATGTGAAGACAGCTAGAATCAGGCCTCAGAAAGCATAGCTAGACCCATGTTTCTGAGCAAAACCTCACAATTTATACCTTCCAAACAAAATGAATTAGCTCTGCATTATCTCTCAAAAGCCCTCTCACAGTACTGCACTGTTTTCTGCTCATCGTGTAAATAGCAGTAATGAAGAGTTTTCCAATACCATAGATTTTGTTTTAAGGGGTTGCAGGGAAGATATAGCACAATGTATCAGAGAACTCTTAGGGCACGTCCTACTGTAGAATTGACCGTGAATTAAAATCTGCTTAGTGTTCAATAGCACTAGCGATAGCACACACAAAGCACAAAACTTCCTTGAAAAAAAAAGTACTTAGGGGTCTTTTGATCTCTCTCCCTTTGGCATACCTAGAATGTTTAGCTCTCAGAGTGGACCAGTTTTAAGATCTTTCCCTTTTCTCTGACAAAAATATTTTCAGTAACGATCATCTAATAACTAGTGATACTCACTGATTTCTTGATTCATCCTTTATTTTTTTTAAAATAGTTAACAACTTAAAAAGAATAGATTCCAACTTGAAAGAAGTTCTTCAAGTTTGGTAAATTATGTCATGTATGGTCTAAAATTTGCACTTACCAGTAATGTGGAGTTCTCGCTCTGTTTCACTCTTGCAAGTTTTAAACACACATACCAACTTAAAGTCGTCACCAGAATGATAGAACTGAAGAACTTCTGTTCTTTCTTCGTGTTATAATCATGTGCTATCATTTTTTTTTTACTGTTTAAACTCAGGCACACGTCAAGCTACAGCATTTGGATCTGCACTTGGAGGATGCCGAACTATGATGAACTTCTTCTGAACCAAACTTGTTTAGCTGAGTCCCCATGTGTCAGGGGCTCCTGTCCAACTGGGAGTTCTCTAAAGTACCTTTCATGGAGAATAATAGTGTTTGTTAACTAATAAGTAATAAAATATGCTAATCTGAAGTTCACGTATATATAGGAATAGCACTCGGTTGTAACCTCTGTGATTGTTTAGAAATGAGCCCAAGACCTTTGCAGTGGAGTATTTCATCACTGACATTGTTTAGAGTTGCTGGTGCACAGTGATAATGAAAAGCAGACCGTCTTTTGGTCGCTTGTATAGTAGTAAATTTTTCGTTCTCTGTCAACAATGCATTTCCTTCTTGCCCGCATCTGGGTGGTAGATCACATTGCACAGCAGCGACTAGGTAGTGGGGTGGCGGGGGGAAAGTTCACTGTTTGTGTTTGTGTCTCTTCTAATGGGTCCTATGTGTAGTTTGCATAATTTAAGACTTGAACTGTCTATCTCACCTTGGTGGTTAGGGGACTCTTTTTATACTATTCTTCATGGTCAAGTTCCATTGGATGGTGGTGGTGGGCGACTCACACTCCCGTATTGATATCACTTGATGGCATACAGAATTGGAATTTCTTTGCCTGTAAGGAGTCCCCCGATTTTATACCATCCTATACCTCATTTAGCCTCTAGCGCACACTCCTGCTCCAGCCAGTCCAGCAACCTTGCAGCCAAAAGAACATCCTTTGGTGGAACAATTTGATATCTGTGATTTTATTTCATCCTTGTGTCCCGTGGAAGCCACTGAAGGGACTATTTTTTTCCTATTTTGTGAACGAGGAAAGGAAGGTTCAGTAAAGGTCTAATTGGCAGTTACAAGTAGAACTCAAGAGTTCTGCCTGTGTCCTCCATCTTTGCTCCTTTTATCTCCCTCTTAGGAAATATCACTCATTTACTGAACTGTGTAGATCTTTTCTTGTTTTTTAATTCTCCCTTTTTTTTCTCCTATAAAACATTCTCACATTCATGAAAATGATAGCATAAATGTGTATCTAATATTTAAGAGTTCAAAAGGTCTTCCATATTTTCTTGTCTTCTTAAATTAGCTCTTCCCTGAGAAACAGAGGTTTGTGGGACCATTTGTTTATATAGGGTAGAGTTCTGCAACTGGAGTCAAGGTTTCTGATTTCAGTCCTAGACTCTTTCTACCATGCATCACACCTTTCCAGTCCTGAGACACCTTTGTGCGCCCTATCTCTTAGCATTGCCTTCCATGCCATTCGAATATTGTTTACTTTTTTCCGTATGTGTTAGTCTCTTCTCGTTTCCCCAAATGGACTCTGACTTAACTGGCGAAAAAGGTGATGTTTTATGATTCTTTTATGTCTTGCTCTTCCCTATAAAGCACTTGGCACATTTCTAAGCACATAATAGTTTTCAAGAAACTATTTTTAGTCAATTGCTTAGACAACTGATTGAAAATACCTCTTTGCCATTATCAGTCCTTTGGCTGTTGGCATGACTTATTTTGAGTCTCTTCATCATATCACAGGTACTTTCATTAGCATATCCTTATCACTCCACTGCAAAGGTCTTGGGCTCATTTCTAAACAATCACAGAGGTTACAACTGAGTGCTATTCCTATATATACGTGAACTTCAGATTAGCATATTTTATTACTTATTAGTTAACAAACACTATATTCTCCATGAAAGGTACTTTAGAGAACTCCCAGTTGGACAGGAGCCCCTGACACATGGGGACTCAGCTAAATATTATATCACAGGTACTTTCATTAGCATATCCTTATCTGAATTTAGTAGAATATTTTGACTTCTACTTAAGTTAGCATTTGAGCACAGCATCTTTCCATATTTTGCAGCATCTTCTTGGCCTACATCCCTCCACCTACATGTTCAGTCCTTCTTTTGAATTGTACCCCATGATGTGTCACTATGCATTTGGTTTCCCAGCTCTAGACATGTGACCACCTCACACTATCTCAATGCAACCATAATTCAGATGAAGCATTAAAGAGAAACATTAGCAGAATTGCCTTTGTAGAGGGAAAGGTGAACTGTTCAGAAAATTCTGGTTTTGAAATGATGCTGGAAATTTCCATTCACATCTTAGTAACAGATGAAAGATATATCTTTTGATTAGGCAAATGCCCTTGAAATCACCTGCATTTGGAGTAAAAAAAAAAAAAAAGAATATATAGCTCACATAACAATGGCTATCAGCAAGAAGGTAGACTGATATAATTAAAATGCCACTGAATGGAGAGTTCAAAGATTATGAACCCACTAGACTGTGAGGTCCTTGAGAGCACAAACTGTCTAATCATTAATATTTATATTCCTGGCACACAACTATTTCTTCCTAAAATAGATTGTCAAAGTCTGTTAGATAAATGAATGAATGAATAAATGAACAAAGAAAGAGTGACATCAAGCGCAGCTTCAACTTGGGCTCTGCCACATACTCACTGGGCAACCCAAGCTAAGCCAACAACTTGCACTGTGTTAGCTCCCCATACGTTAACCTGGGATTTGGAGTGATTGACTGCCTTCACCTTGAGGTTATTATGAAAGTAAAATACTGCATGCTTGCTGATGGTAACTAGGTAATGGGCTTGTTAAATTGTAGTGTTATATATTTTATATCAGTTAAACATGGATTTGGCTGCAAGTAACAAAATTTTACTAACTGTTGTTTAAACATACGGTTCATTTCCTCTACATAACCTAAAGACAAGAGGTTAGCTGATGCTGGTACTGGTCAGCAGCTTGGTGGTATTGGGGTCCATGTCTTCTCAACTTTGCTCACTTTTCTCTCCTGAGCACAATGACCCCTGCAGCCCAGCTGCCAGACTGTGTTCACAGAGTATCTGCAGGACACAGGAAGTGTGACACAGCTGTCTGTTTTCTTTTATCTGGAAAGCATTAAATTATTTCCCCAGAAATATACCCGCATACTTTCCTTAAGGTCTCATCAGGCAGAACTTGTTACATGACTACTCTTACATTCCTAAGCAACAGAAATGACTGTCATGATTGGCTTTAGTCAATCATGTTTCATTGCCTAGGGATGGTCATACTCTGCCCCAAACACAATTAAGACACTGTGAGCAAGGAAAAGTGCTAAGAGGGGATCTTGGGTAGACACCTAACCATGTATTCCACATAAATATCTGGAGATGTTACGAGGAACAAGATTTTAGAAGGAGAGAAGAAAGAACATGTCAGTGCTTCCGCTGGGCATAAGCATGTATGTATCGTGATGGTGTTAATGATGTTGTGAGTTTAACCTTTTTCTCCCTTGATTACTAACTTCCTAGTTTGGGAAAGGACTGGCAGAAATTCATCTGGTATGCATTGCCCCGAAAGTGATGGATTTTTTCAGAATCAGCCAGTTATGATGCCGCCCTTTGGAAATCTCTGTTTCTAGCTTTGCCATGACAGAGTGATGGCCACAGTCTTTGCAAGGGTGGGAGGTTTAACTGATCTCTGATCTGTCCTACACTTCACTCTAACTCGTGATACTAACAAGAGAAGGTATTCCACATCATCGGTGTGAAGTGCCTATTGGAGTAAGAACGTAAGAGTGATAATTGTAGTGTATGGTAGAGGAACACGTTTAGTCTAAGATGCTCCTGACTTATGCCTTTTCCCTTAATTATGGGAGCAACCCAATAATGCCATTCCTGTAGTTTCTGGTGACCCACGGCTTCTTTTACATGAGTATGTCTGGCACACTTAAGTAGGGTATTCATTCCATCATCTGTTTGACTAGGATCCTAGTCCCCCTCCTTCCCTTCTCACATCCCCTGTTAAATTGCTCTGCTTACTTCCCATTATGGAAGTGACTAGAACCTAAAGTGCTCTGACTTCTGGCTCATTTATGAAGTCAATGTTTACTCTGTTGAACCCATCAGTGTTTAAAAAGGAAAGGAGAGGGACATCTATGACCCAGCCAACGACAAGAGGTCGCAATTTACAACTGCCATATTACCAAGTAATTTTATTAATACCAGCCTCTGAAGCACAAGGAACAGGTCCTTTTAAAGCCCTTTGGTCACATGGAAAGAATACAATCCTCTATGAATTATCAGCTAAGTTTTTTTTTTTTTCCCTGCACACACAGAAGAGCCTGGATTATTTACAGTTCATCAGGATGCTTCAGGGTTATACTGCTGTCATTCACCAGATTTCTTTGTTTTAAGATTGCAATAGATACTACATGGTTTCCTGTAGTAAATTTCTTATTTCTAACTATAGCCACATAAAAGCCAAAGGTCTTTCAAATTAGCTGGAGGTCTCTTGGTAATAATTTATATCGACCACCATAATTATAGCCCTATTTTTTTATTAATTATACACAGTCCCTCAAGATATTTCATTTGCAATACTGATGGAAGATTTCACTTTATTAGGCTTCTGTAGATTGCCTTCTGAATTCATATAGAAGCTCTTTTTTTGTTTGTTTTGCTTTCTTTCTTCCTTAATAAAGTAAAATCATTCTATTCTTGGCTATTCTTTTGAATTTGATTCTTTACATTGTGGTCCATTTGGAATTAACATGAATTGAACTACTTGTTCCACATGAATTAGTAGGTATTTTTGTTTGTTTGTTTGTTTTGTCTATTATTTGCCTTGATATTGTGGTTTATCTGAATCCAGGAAGAATCAGCAGAGCCCCAGTTGTTGATTTAAAGGTAAGAGCAGCAAGATTTTTTTCCTTAAAACAATATTAATTGAACAAATAAGGGATCAGAGATTCAATATTTCAGAAAGATGACTGATTATCTTAGTCTGCTCAGGCCACCATAACAATGTACCATAGGCTGGGCAGTGTAAATAAAGGTGTTTAATTTTCTCACAATTTTAGAGGCTGGAAGTCCAGATTAAGGTGTCAGCATGTTCTGGTTCTGGTGAGAACTTTCTTTCTGACTTGTAGACAACTGCCTTCTCACTGTGTTCTCACATGGCAAGGAGATACAGAGCAAGCTTTCTAGTATCTCTTCTTGTAAGAGCACTTAGCCCACCACAGGAGTTCCAACCTGATGACCTAATTAACTCTCAAAGGCCCTGTTTCCAAATACCTTCATATTGGGGATTAGGACTCCAATACATGAATTGGGGGGGGGGCACAATTTAGCCCATAACACTGACTAAAACAAATAAATACTCTCCAGCAATAAACATTTAATATTGTTAATTTTGATAGATAAAAAATATTTGAATGTCATTCGAATACACTAAAAGAAAAGGAAACCTTCAGATGCCAAAAACAAAGAACAGAGAAGGTACACTAACGGGTTGACGAGAGTGGGTGATTGTCCAAGTAACACAATAGATTAGGTTTTAGTTTTCCGCCAGAGAAAGAATATGAAGTTTTGGATCCATATAAATTGGTGTTGGTACTAAGATGTCTGCATAAGTCTAAGAATTGGAAGGATGAACTAGGAAAAAAAAAAATCTACCTACCATCTTAAGACAAGAACAAAGCTTGCAGGGCGCCTGGGTGGCTCAGATGGTTAAGCGTCTGCCTTCGGCTCAGGTCATGATCTCAGGGTCCTGGGATCGAGTCCCGCATCGGGTTCCCTGCTCAGTGCAGAGCCTGCTTCTCCCTCTCCCTCTGCCACTCCCTCTGCTTGTGCTCTTCTGTCTAACTCTCTGTCAAATAAATAAATAAAATCTTTAAAAAAAAAAAAAAAAGAACAAAGCTTGCAGTCTTCACCAGTGTCTGAGTGAGAAGAAGTCTTTCCTGAGGCTTGAAACACTGAGCGTGAGCCCTATGTAAGTTTAAGGTTCAAGTTTACATTATCTACATAATCTAAGAGCCCCAAATAATAACCCCTGTGGTGGAATCCCCGAGACTGGCAGAAATAAATTGAAAACTTCTCTATAGGGATTCTCCTATAACTCAGGCTTCACGGGATTGTCAAGGGGTGGGAGGGAGGAGGGATGAATTTATAAAGACAAGTTTTAATCCACCATGAGTGAAGTCCATAGGTACAAAACCAAGAATATTAAGGGCCTAGAATTTGAGATTATAGATTAACTATTACAAATAGAAAAAGAATTAAAGAGGCCTAAAGTAATTAAAGACATGAAAGAAGAAATCTAATAATATAAGGTACCATTAAATAGGCAAATTTCAAGTTAATAAAAATAGAACACATAAAGAATTTTGTCACTGAAGTTAAAAATTATCAAGATAGGGTTAAATAGTAGATTGAACATACATGAGGAGATATTTGTAATCTGTAAAGTAAATCTGAGGAAATTACCAGAAAGAAGCAAGAGAAATAAAAATACAGAAAACATGCATATGTGCTTAAGAAACAGATAAAATAAGGTTGTCCAACATTCTACTAATAGAATTCTGGGGGCGCCTGGGTGGCTCAGATGGTTAAGCATCTGCCTTCAGCTCAGGTCATGGTCCCAGGGTCCTGGGATCGAGTCCTGCCTCGGGCTCCCTGCTCCTTGGGAGCCTGCTTCTCCCTCTGCCTCTCTCTCTCTCTCTCTGTCTCTCATGAATAAATAAATAAAATCTTTAAAAAAAAAAAAAAAGGATTCTGAAAAGGAAAAATAAAGGGGCAAAAAAGAAATATTTGAAAACAGAATGTCTAAAAATTAACTGAATTGATTCATGACCAGAATCTTCAGATCTTCAGAAGTACAACTCAATATATATATGTATATTCATATATTCACATATATATATTCATATATTCATGTATATATATTTATTTATACATATATATTATATATAGGACTATCTGCATATAATATATTTATTCTACACCTAGGCATACTGTAGACCAAGTATAGAATACCAAAGTAAGAGAGCAAATCTGAGAAGCTAATAAGTAGATCTCAAAGGACAATTTGACTGATGACAAATTTTCAACTGTAATAGCACAGGTAAGATGATAATGGAATGATGTATTCAAAGTGCTGAGTAAAAATTATCTTTAAGACTAGAAATTTATATTCAGCCTAGCATTCAACCATGAGCCCAAACTGAAATTAATGAATGTACTTCTGGGAGAAAGAAAATTAAATTAGAAGTAAGGTGGGAGATGTAATAAACAATAGGATGTAGTTCATTATTTTTTACACTTTTCTGTGTGTTTGAAATGTTTCATAATTAAAAGTAAAAATTATAAAGACCTTTAGACTAAGGATGAAAACACGGTTTTCTGACTCTCTCTCTTTCTCTCCTTGCTTGATCTTTTTTCTTTCTCTGTCTTTCTGTAGAACTTAAAACTTATGTAAGACAGTTTCAAACATTATGCAGTATGGGAATAATATCTGTAAACTTTTCAAAAACTTTTAAGAATATTTGCAACCTGTGGATAAACTTTATTGACTCCAAAATAAGCAAAAAATGCAAATTCTAAAATGCTTATTAAAATCTCTACAACACAAAATATTGACAACCTCATTAAACATTAAATTTAAATTCCACGGGGCACCTGGGTGGCTCAGTTGGTTAAGCAACTGCCTTCGACTCAGGTCATGATCCCAGGGTCCTGGGATCGAGCCCTGCATTGGGCTCCCTGCTCCGCAGGAAGCCTGCTTCTCCCTCTCCCACTCCCCCTGCTTGTGTTCCCTCTCTCTCTCTCTCTGTCAATTAAATAAATAAAATCTTTAAAAATAAATAAATAAATATAAATTCCATAAAGCTTCCAGTTCATTAGAAAAATTACAGATTTTCTTACTTTGAAGAAATTCCTAAAATTCCAAGTCAATAAATAGCAAATTAATTTAGAGCCAGATAGTTGCTGAAGGGGAGGTGGGTGGGGGAATGGGGTAACTGGGTGATGGGCATTAAGGAGGGCACGTGATGTGATGAACACTGGCTGTTATATGCAACTGATGCATCATTGAACACTATATCTGAAACTAACGTACTATATGTTGACTAATTGAGTTTAAATTTAAAAAATTTAAAAAAGCAAAATTAGAGAAAAAAATAAACTTTCAAAACTGTTTAGCTTCTGAATTTTTCTTTAATGTGGGGTTTGAGTGTATTTTAATGAAATGATGTGGAATATGGCCTCTGAAAATAGAGAGCATAGGGTTTATGATGGTTCTTCGAGGATCCTATTGTTAACTCAGTGGTCTCCTCATCAAGGATTCTCATTGTTCAACATGTAGAAGAATCTTCATGGATGGATTTGGTCCAACAGCTATGCCTTTATCTCTGACTCCTTTTCTTCTTCCTATGGCTATCACAAGAATAATGTTTATTGAGTTATCATATGTCAGACACTGTGCACCAAGTTCCAAATGCTTTCACTCCCTTAATCCTCAGGTTAGCACTAGGAAATAGGCTCAATTATCTTTAGTTCATAGCTTTGGAAATGGTGGCTTAGAAAGTTATGTAACTTGCCAAAAATCATACTGATAGAAAGTATTAAAGCGAGTTAAGAAATGAGCCTTTCTGATTTCAGAGGCTTGCTCTTGCCCATTATGCTACGTTTCCCTCTCACTCTCTATAGAAAGTAAGAATATTGTTGGCAGGCCTAATATTTGCCAAATGAATTCAATTCACTTTCATTATAACTTCTAAAGGATTGGACAGAAAAAAATTCATGTAATGATGGTTTGAAATTTCTAGTGATGGCCAGGAGGCAGGCCTTTCGAGGTCCCAAGCACTAAAATATTGTGGTGATTATGGAGATTTTTTTGGTCGTTCTCCACCCTGCATCTAATCAAAATACAAAAAATGCTAAACTATAAAATAAGGATAAGATAACCAGAATCATAGTTTTATCCATGATGGTTGTTTTTTTTTTCCCTGAAATATCACACACTGAGTTATTTTTAAAATATTCTTTTCTTCTAATGTACCTTATTTTGCTGGTGTCTTCAGTATAAACTCGGTCTGTGTAATGGTTAATTTTATGTGTCAACCTGCAGGGCATTTTTGGAGATGAAATTAACATTTAATCGGTGAGCTGTGGGTAAAACATTTTGCTCTCCACAATGTGGGTGCACCTCATCTGATCATTGAAGATCTGAATAGAATGAAAAGACTGGCCTTCCTGTTCCAAAGGGAATTCTTGAGCAGACTGTCTTTGGACTTCATCTGCACCTGCACCTGCATCTCCTGCGTCTCCAGCCTGCCAGCCCACACTGCAGATTCCACGTGCCAGCCTCCATAACCATGTGAGCCCATTCCTTTCTAAGAAATCTCTTTCCATATATTCACGCATCCTATTGGTTCTGTTTCTCTACAGAACCTTGAATAATACAGTCTGTCTGCTGGGTAATCCATATTTCCGAAAGGCCAGCCCTCAGTCAAGTGTTCTATCTTTTCTTTTTTAATGTTAATATTTGAATTCTCAGTTCAGTATGATCCCACCTACTTTGCAGAACATGCAACAAAGTATTTATTTAGAAAACTGGAATTTGTCCCTCTTACCTCTGTGGTGCTAAGGACACACTCCACAATTTCTTTCTTTGGGTCTCCTATGGAAATTTAACCTTGGTTTAGGAAACAAGATAACATAATTGTGACCATGGGCTTTGGAATCAGTCATTTATTCCAGTCCCAATGTCCCATGACCTTGGGCAGGTCACTTAAGTATACTACCCTCACTGGTAAAATATGAAGATCAAAAGAGATACTGTCTGTAAGGTGGTTTCACAGAGCTATGCTAACACAAGTGTTCAGTAAACACTGATTATTTGGATTATTATAGGTATCAGTAAGCATGTAAGCGTGTGTATCATTTTTCATCTTTAAGCTATAGTCTTTTGCCATTGAAGTGAAGGTAGATTCATAAACAGCTAACTAAAAGGTCCTTTTGAAACTGTCCCACGGGCCTCTAATGGAAGGAATTTGAGAACCTGAATATTAACTGAGAGACCCCAAGTATGAACTGGGCATATATCTTACTTTTCATCTATCTGCTGTCCTAAGTATGGTGGCAGTCTCCAAACAATTTAAAACTCTCCAGTAACATATTACTTCTTATTCTCTAGTCACCATTTTCCTTAGCTCCATTGCTAACCAATCAAGGTTACTCTCCTGCCTGCTCTCCAGCTGCTGAAGACTTTGTGGGAGATTGTACTTGATGCCACTGCTGCCTTTTCTCATCTCCTCCCTTCACTGGTCTAGCAAATGCAAGTTTGGTCACTGCCTACACAAAAGGTACCCCTGAGCACTGAGTAAGAGCCCGACCCACTTGCTTGTGGGTTTTCGTGTAATTTTCAAGCTCATGAGAAATGCGTTCCCTACTTTTTAATATACCAGATAATTCACTGGTTCTAACTGATCCCATGAGACCCTACCTTTCACTAGGAAAACACCAGAACATTCAGTCCAGTGCTCCTATTAGAATTTATTTTTTGTGTGTGTCCAGATTTTTTTTAATATAAAAAACAACTTCAGGGTTTTTTTTTTTAAGTATCTTTATTAGTTTATTTTACTTATTTATTTTTAAATTAAAGCCCCAATCCAGCAAGTTTCAGCCCTGGTCAGAATTTGTCTCCATCCTCAAGAACACAGAAATAAAGGGAGCTTCCATTTTAAACCCTTTGAGGCTCCTGTGCTGTTTGAGTAGGGGTCCTGAGAGCCATGACTTATCATGCGTTTGCCATGGTGTTTCGTTCTCAGAGACAAGGGTCAAAATGACTTTCCCAAAGGCTGGCTTTCCCGAGGGCTATTTTTTTATGTGGAAGCCCTCATCTCATAAACAACTGAATTAGTTCACATTAACCACGATCAATGGCAAAAGTACACAAAACATAGAGAAATCACCTAAAATAATGTTTTTGAACCAGCTGCTAAATTAAGTAATGTATTTGTTTTATTGCACATTTGCATAATAGGGCAAACTAGAAACTCTCTGTAACAGATGTGCTGGTGGCAGGGAGATTTGATTACTGGCTTCTGTTATTAATCACTGCACAAATCTTAAATGATTTGTTTCTACAGTTTGATCAATTTACATCTCAGAACGTACATTTATGCACACAATGTAGAGATAAAGCATCTGTTCACACCTTTCTGGAAGCATCAATATATTTATGGGAATTGAATTTTTGTTAACCAATGCACAGGAAACTTTGGCCAAAGACTGACAACTTTTGGACAGAACCCATTATTTATTCCTTATAGTTAATAAATAACCATTTTGCCATTTCCAGAACATTGTATTCTGATGTCTATTGTTCTGTCTCTTCTGTGAAAACAAGTGAAATGTATGACATTTGAAACTCATAGGACTTGAATCATGGGCATTCCTATTTCTTACAAATCATCCCAGAATTTTGAAGAAACAGGGTACTATGGTATCATTGAGAACTACTACATAGAGTTTTAAAAATTATCCTTTTTCTTTCAGTTTTGCATTTGACATTTTATAATCCTATATCTGTGATTTCCATCAGCATTTTTTTTAAAGATTTTATTTATTTATTTGAGAGAGAGAGAATGACAGAGAGCACATGAGAGAGGGGAGGGTCAGAGGGAGAAGCAGACTCCCTGCCGAGCAGGAAGCCCCATGAGGGACTCGATCCAGGGACTCCAGGATCATGACCTGAGCCGAAGGCAGTCGCTTAACCAACTGAGCCACCCAGGCGCCCCTCCATCAGCATTTTAAGTGGGTGTAATACATTTTAAGATGGCATGCCTAAATTTAAAAAAAAAAGTAAAAACACAGGCAATATAAATATTGTTTCATTAATTTCCAATTAAGCATGATAAATGCATTGGTTCTACACATAAATGTTTCCCCTGTCAGTCAAAACACTAGATAATGTGATTTTTTTTCTCCAATTGTGAGTATTGCAGTTATTTTGTAAGCAAAAAAGAAAAAAAAAAAAAAAACAGTCAAAATACCCATAGAATAGAGTTAACATTAAGCCCATTTATTTCAGGGGCTGATTTACATTACAACAATTTTTTATTATCATTACTTGCTATAATGATTTACCATTTGGAGTCTAACGTTTCTCTTAATAGTTTATACATTTTCATTTATATCCTATTTGATTAATTTTGGTCTCTTCCAAAATCCCAATAACCAAGTGGTACAGAAGAGAAAGCTTAGGGGATTTTGTTTCTCATGGTATTCTGTTTTTCCAGTTTGGCCTCCTGTTTCTACACGGTGGAGAGAAAAAAAAAAAAATGTGGGTGAGGGAGAGCTCAGTACTGAAATTAAATGCATCATTTCTGAAAACTGGATGAAATTTCAGATAAAGGCTTTGTTTTTAATGCCTAGGAAAAAATTAAAATGTATATATTTTTCTCAGTCAGAGGCAAGACTGTTATGGTTGCAACCCCTGCCTTTTTATAGTTCATCCTGGGAGCTAATGAAGCGTTGCATATTGGTTTCAAATTCAAAGCATATGTAGTCACTGAGGCATTTTTTCTTTATATAGCATGATTTCAAAAGAAGCCCCAAATGTGGTCATCTTAGAAAATGTAATTTGGTCGAGAACTAAAGAACTTTTTCCCAGATGACAAAAACCTTTCCCTTTGAGTTGCCTCTGAGAACACAAACTAGCTGTGAAGTACATCCACAGCTCTCTGTGAAAAATGCACAGAAGCTGATGAAAATGTATGAAAGGACTGGTGTGTCAAGGCCATGAAGGGCATTGGGCAAATTTGGATAAATGTGTCCAGGTCTCACAGATTCAGAATCAGAAGTGAGTTAGAGGACAATGTAAAAAGATGTTGAGGAGGATAATGTAATCCAGACAACAAACTTAACAGCATTACCCATCCAGAGCCATCTCCGAAGTCATTAACGCTGTTGCCGGGGGTGTCTGCCAAAGAGCCAGATGTCATTCTGCCACAACTTGGCATCTGATGGTTGTCATTTATAAGAGGGAATCGAGTGAGGACTGTAATTAGGTGTGTGTTGAGTGGAACCCTTCCTTCTGACTCCGTTGGGGGCTTTTCTCGTGCTGAACACATGGAGGGCTTCAAAGCAGGGGAACTGATCTGCCCTTCAGATTCCTAAAAGTTCATGTATTTTTTTTTCCCCCCTGGGGAAATGTACGGCTTACAATTTTATTTTTTTCCTCCATGCATTTAGCATTTGTTGTGCTCTTTGGAGATGATAAGGACGTGTTCCTGGACCCCCCAAAAGCATACACCGCAGTGGAAGAATCATGCAAACAGATCAGTTATGAACACACCCTGGTAAGTGCTGTGTTGGGGATATTGGTTTAAAAATGGTGTTGTGGGGGCGCAAGAGAATGGAACAACACCTCTTTGGAGATTTGGGCAAGGGCTTCCCAGAGGAGGAGATATTAAAGGAAGAACAAGCATTTGGCGGGTGGGTGAAGAAGTGAGGGGGTGGGCATTCAAGCAGAAGAAATCACGTGTGGACAGGGATTATGAAATCACGGATGGAAAGGTCTGTTGTACTCTGGGAATGGTGAGGGTTTACACATGGTGAGAGTCTGAGGCATGAAGACATTCTAGAAGAGGGTCACCTGAGTGGGGCTGAGATGAAGAATATGCCTGCTGAATCTTTAATTCCTGCTTTTTTAAAGGATAGTTAGATGACAGGAGGTAAGTATAAACTCATGGTAAAACCCTTAAAACTTTAATAACAATAGTAAACGTAGCTCACATTTGAGGGCCTGCTTTCAGTTCAGAATTAGGCTCTTGCGTTCCCACCACAACCTTATGGAATTACTTCTATTTTTATTTTCATTTTACAAATGAGGAAAAGAAGAATGAGAGAGGCTAAATGGCCTGCTTAAGTTCATCTCAGAGGCAACCAGGAACGGGCGGGGCGGTGGGGTGGGCAGAAACCCTGTGGCCATGCTCTCAAGCACTGCGCTGTGCAGAGCTCCACAGAGTCATGTGGTCAGTACGGGCAGACTGTCTCCCCATTGGCTAGAGCATGTTATCTTCCTAAGTAGAGAGAACGTGGCCTAGCAGCTCAGCCTTCAGAGTCATTCATCCCTTTGTCAAGATTAAATCTAGAAGTGGTACTGAGAAATAGAGTTTTAAAAAAATTAAGAGGGAAATTATCTGCCTCATCTCAAGTACCTTCACTGCACACTGGAATACCTTGGAGGCATTGCCCAGACCAAAGGGTATTTTTTTGAGCTTTAAGAATATATTTAGTAATAGGTAGAGATGCTCATAATAAATAGAGTCATGAGTTCAAATAATGGGATATAAAACTACAGATACAGTATGACGTCAAATTTTCAAAAGGGTAAATATGAATCAGAAACACATACACATATATAGCATATATGCCATGGCAATGCTAAACATTCTCTGAATGCTAAGATTTAATATTTTTTGTATCTTTTTCTCATTAACAAGTGGAGTTTGTGTGAGCAGAAAACATAAAACACCAAGAAATGGAGAGAGTCTGTAAGAGAACATACTCCAAGATCAGAGGAGACTTAGAGAACCATCAGAGCAGTGGTGCCTGATCTTCCCTGAGAAGGTCAAGGCCTCCTGCAAATCAGCTGAGAAATGGGGAGCCATGTGCTATCAGGACACATTAGGGTCACTAGGAGCATCCCTCAGCTGCCTTGGTCCCTCTACATTTTAAAATGTTGAGGTTACTCTTTGAGTAGACTTTCAGGAGCCCAAAGCCCTTCTGAAACACCAAGGGAATCTTCTCTCGCCCACTAAACCAGGTAGACAACCTAAAGCTGAGGTAACAATTGGCTTCAACCATAGGGAGCTTATCTCTCATAAAAGGAGTCTGAAAGAAAAGGAGTCTAGTATCTCCTAGATAGACTCGAAGGTGCTCAGAACCCTGTCTGTCCACCTTTCTAATCAGCTCTGGCCTGCTTCCTTCTCAGTCCTGAGGCTGCTACAGCCACTCCAAGCATCCTGTTCAGGCAGGATGTCCAGAGACGGTCATGGGTCCACCCCTTTCTCATGATTTTAAGAACGAAGACACCTTTCCTAAAAGAGCCGGGCAGCCTCCTCCTTGTATGTTGTCATGTCCACTAAAGAACAGGTTTTGAATTGAATGCATTTTTTCAAAGTCCAGTTTCAGCTCCCCTTCTTTTGGATGTGAGCTGTTATAGACCTCCTGGAGGCCCAGTTTTGAAGCAGCTGACTAAGCAGAAATGTGCCCATCATGTGAGAGAAAAACAGATGAGGGCAAGGAATCCTATTCCGTCAGTCCGTGTGGCTATAGTCATTGTGGTAAAAGCTTAGCAGGTAGATTTTCTCTTTTGCTGTGTGAGGAACCAGGAGGTGATAGTAGATGCAGGTGAACACACCTTTGCCGCATGATTTTTCAAACATCTGCACACGGGTGCCTGGCTGGCTCAGTCAGTAGAGCGTGTGACTCTTGATTTCAGGGTCATGAGTTCAAGTCCCACATTGGTTGTGGAGCCTACTTTATAAACAAACAAACACCTGCACACAATTTGTTGGCTCTACTACAAGGTTTCTGACTTGGCAGCATCTATCATGGGAGGCATGGGGCAGTTTCTCTGCCTCCTGGCATCTGAATACTTTGGTAAGCTGAAACCCAGGCATAAGTGGCATAGACTATGTGCCACTTATTTACTTTGCAAGCAGCACAGGTGGTAGTGGATGAGGATAAACATGGGCCCAGCCCTGCTGATTATGATTCCAAGGCAGCCAATGGGACTGAGGTTGGACCTGAAGCAAGTGGGATGAATGAACCCTTTGTCAGCAGGCCAACGTATTTCCCAGTTGTAGAAGCAGGCCTACCCCAAAGCGTGTGGCCTTCCTGCCCTTTTAGAATTGCCTTTGCTCAAATCCCAACATTATGTTAGGGGAGGAGACAATGTTCCAGAAGCTATGGAATTCATTTTTTTATCCATGTGGTATCTAGGGATCTAGCCTGCCATCCATCTATACATGATGAGTCACTCTCCTGGCCAGATTGTTTACCTTTAATAACAAAGTGTCTCAACTGTTTTTCTTAATAAAGCAAACATGCCAGGCTAGATCCTATGGCGGTTAGAGCTTCTTGACATTGCAGAGGAGCAGGGACCGCTGCTGACGGAGAAGCAGATAGCTGTGTTGTGGAGGGTCACCTGAGGTGTCACCAGCGTGTGGCTGGCGGAGACCTAGAACATCCATAAACTTCATTCATCAGCAGCCCTCTTCCAAGCCACCATAAATAAAACAGCATCCAAAGAGAGAACAATGAGTTTCCTAGGGGGAAAAAAAAAGCGGTACTCTTTCCAGGTTTGATCTGAGGCTTACAAGAGCAGAATTCCAGTATTCTTAAAGCTCAAAGGGCTGCTAAAGGGGCCACATCAGATTGCAGAATGGAAGATTGGAAGATTGTTGAGTTCTCTCCAATTCTGCTACTTTACCCTTATTCAGGCAAGTATCATCTCTTCTCTGAGTTACTGCCAACCACCTTCTGACTCCATACTCCTGTCAATCCATTTTCCACAGAGCAACCAATGTTCTAAAAAAAATTTAAACAAGCATATCATGTCACACTCTTGCTTAAAATCCTTTAATGTCTTTCCTTATACTTAAAATGAAATCTGAAACCCCTTCCCATTAACCCTCAATGCCTTCCATGACCTGGATCTGTCTACCTTGCTAAGCTCATCTCATCCTATGCTCCCCCTTGCTCCAGCCACATGATTTTCTGCTCATTCCTGGAACAAAATAAGGTCATTCTCACATAACAAATTTTGCAGGAGCTCTTTTCCTCTTCTTAAAATGTACCCCCACTTCCTTGCTCCCAACACTGTTTGCATATCAGCTCTTTAGAAAGCCTGCTCATAATCATTCTACATAAAATTAGTCTCTAGTTCATTCCTTTTGTAATTTTTAATTCATTTATTTATTGGTGCTTATTTGCCTTTTTTTCTTATTTCTATAATAAGAGTATAAGTTCCAGAGTGGGGAAGCCATGCCTGTCTTATCCTTTTTTTGTGTGTCCCAGTCTCTGGCAAGGTGTGACTTACAAGACATTAATGCATATTTATAAAAGGAGCAAATGTATCAGTGAGTCAGGAGAAAAGTAGGAGGTAAAATCTTAACTCTTCTAAAAAACATTTTCTGACTATACTACCTGAAGTTATCATCGTAGCTTCCCTCCTTGTTCTTCTTTGCGTTATTATCATTGTTAATATTAGCTCCCATTTATTGAGTGCACGTTGTGAATGCTAGTCGAGGGATCAGATCTACTTAGTGATGTAAGACTTATTTTCTCTCCTGATGATCTAACTGAAGTGTAAACAATCAATGAGAAAAGAGAATTACTAGAGGACTGGAATTTTGAGGGGATCGTCATGAAGGATGCTCTTGGGATTTAAGATCAATATTGAGGGAGGAAGTAGGAAGTAGGAACCAAATAAAGAAGAGGTAATGATACTCAAAAGAAGGCAAATAGGAAGTTTGGAAAGAAATTGGAATATGTGAAAAGATAATGGGATTACAAATGCCATTTATAAATTTGGTTTGACAACAAATGTCTGGACAATTCTTGCTGAAGATATAATTTGTACCATTTATATAGCCATTAATCGCACCCTACTTTGTAAGTATCTTCATTTGGTTTCTTGAACCACAATTTGAATTGAGTTGTTTATATTATAAAACTGTTTTTCTTTCCAATGGGATTGTAAACGTAATACAATGGCCACATCCCATTCATCTTTATATCTATAGAATTTCAGATTATTTAAATTAGAAATCACTCTGGTTATCCTTTAGCTGTGTCTTTTACCTGAGAATGATGCTTCTCTGTGGCATACCTAATAAAAGATTCTCCAGCCTCTTGATAAACTTCTCACAGAAAGATTCTCAGAAGGCAGCTTGTTTCAATATCAAATGGTTTTTTATGGCAGCAAATTCTTAAATTTCTCTTCTCAACTTTCCATCATTAATCCTAGTTAAGTCCTCTGGAATTATATAGAAAAAAATTAATCCTTTTCTGCAAAATAGTCCCTTGCATATTTGAAGGCATAATTATTTTCCCTTTTGTCTGTTTTTTTTAGGCTAAATATTCCTATTTTCATTAGCTATTCCTCGCTCATAGTAGCACTTATGTTCAAATACATCTATTTTCTTAAGCAATTGCACAATTGTTGTAAGCTCCATGATAATACATACCCTTCCTGTTTTATTCATACTGCATTCATCTTACTTCAAATCATGGCTGGTATATAATAGGCAATCAAAACAATATTTGTTAAATGAATAAATGAAGGGCCAGGAGTACAAGCTTTAGCCAGTGTAATAAAGCAAGAAAAAGACATAGCAGGCATCCAATTGAAAAGGAGCAGTAAAACTCTATTCACGGACAACATTATCATTTATGTAGAAAAAGTACAGAATATCTAAAAAGATACTAGAACTAATATGTGAGCTTAACAAGATTGCAGGATATGAGATCAAGTCTACACAATTATATTTCTATATACTAGCAACAAACAATAGGAAATTAAAATTTTAAATATCATTTATAATAATATCCAAAAATATGAGAAACTTAGGGATAAATTTGACAAAAGATATGTAAAATCTTTAAACTAAAAGCTATAAAACATTATGTAGTGAAGTTAAAGTGAACCTGAATGAAAGATAACCACCTTTATGGGCTGGAATTCTCAATACTGTTAAGATATGAGTTCTCCTTAAATTGGTCTATAGATTCAACACTATTACAATCAAAATCTTGCCAGATTTTTAAGGAAATTAATAAATTGATTCTAAAAGTCCCATGGTAAATGTAGAAGGCCTTGAGTAGCCCAAACTTGGAAGAATTAAAAAAAAAAAAATCAGAAGGCTAACAATACCTGAATTCAAGACTTAGTAAAAGCTAGTCATCAAGACTTTAGAACTGGCTTAAATGTAGACAAATAGAGTGAAGGAACAAACAGAAAGGCCAGTATAGACCCATACATATGTGGAAAGTACCAAAGCCAAATACAGTGGAGTACGGATAATCTTTTTAACAAATTGTGCTGGAACAAAAAGATACCCATTAGCAAAACAAATGAACATCAAACCATACCTTAAACTATAAACAACAATGACTCCAAATGGATCATACATCTAAATGTGAAAGCTGAAATTATAAAACCTCTAGAACTCATGGGAGAAATTCTTTGTGACCTTAAGTCAAACTGATTTCATTGGCTAGACACCGAAAGCATGATGCATGAAATAAACAAAACATTGATAAATTGGACTTATCAAAATTAACCATTTCTAATCTGTGAAAGACACTGTTAGAAAAATGAAAGTCTTTGAAAGACCCTGGTAAGTAAATGAAAAAGTATGACACAGACTGGTAGAAGATATTTGCACATCACATATCTGGTAAAGAGAACTTGTCTTCAGAATATACAAAGAACCCTTAATATTCAATGATAGACAACCAAATTAAAAAAAAATGGGCACAAGAACTGACACTTCTTCAAAGAAGATACACTGATAGCAAATAAAAACACAAGAAAGATGCTAAGCATCATTAGTCACTAGGGAAACACAATTTAAGACCATAATGAGATACCTCAACAAGACCAGCTAGGTTGTTATAATACTAATCATACCAAATATTGGTGAAGATGTGGAAGAACTGGAATTCTCACATGCTCAGAGTAAATGGAAAATAGTAGAACCACTCTGAAAAAGTTTTGCTGTTTCTTAAAATAGTAAACATGTACATACAGTATTGCCCAAGAGAAATGAAAGCATATGTCCTACAAAGATTGCACATTGCATGTGAATGTCCAGAGCAGCTTTATTTGTAGTAACCCCAAACTGGAAACAACCCAAATATCCATCAGTTGGTGAATGAATAAATAAAATTTGGCATATCTGTAAAATAGAACACTATTAGGCAGTATATAGGAATGAATTATTAGTGCACATAACAATATAAATAAACCTCAAAATAATTATGCTGAGTGAAGAAATTTAGAGAAAAAGAGTATGTACTATAAATATTCACTTATATAAAATTCTAGAAGATGCAAATTAATCCATAGTGACAGAAAGTAGATGAGTGGTTGTCTGGGGTTAGAGTGTCAGAGACAGGAAAGGGGGAAATATTATAAAAGGGCATAAAGAAATGTTTGTTGGTGGCATATATCTTCATTTTCTTGACTGTGGTGATACTTTCATGGGTATACAATATGTTCAAACTTATCAAAATTTACACATTAGATGTGATATATTGCATGACAATGACAACTGTACCTCATTAAGACATTACAAAAAAAAAGAGAGAGAGAGAGAAAGAAAGAATACAGTCTTGAAGTCAGTTTGGTCTAGATTCAAGTTACACCTTGTCCACTCATGTGCTGTGTACCTTTGGAAAAATTATTTAACATCTCTGAGGGTCAGAGGATCAGATTTATCTTAAAATGATTCTATTAGAACCTTTTCAAACTTCATAGAAGTGATGTGAATGTACATAACAGGGTGTCTTAGGTTAGGGGTCAAGCTCTTCTGCCGGTGAAATTACATAGGCTCCACCCTCCCTGTTTGTATCCATTGATTTGCAAAGGGTTGAATGGTTTCCTGGGGAACATGATTCCTGTCCTCCATTGAGCTTCTGCTATATTCACTTCTGTCTTATGCACCGGCAAGGCAGTGAAAGAAGTCGATAGCTGGAAGGACAATGAGAAGCCCCTGAGGTGGAGCTTCCCAAAATGGAAGGAGGAATCCAGGTAGTGATGCATAAGGGAAAAATATTTGCCAGCTGGAGCAATGGAAGATACCAGAGCCCATGCTAAATCCAGCCACCCTGAAGACAGGTGTGCTTTCTGAGGATAGGAGTAACTGTGTGTGGGTTGATAGGACTGCCTCACTACATTATATACACTTTGGTGTCCAAGTGGTTTTATCAAGATGTATTCCCAACTGAATATAACAGAGGAGTCTATCTGACTCTAGTCAAAAACACGTCACCACAGCAATCAGGTCTTCAGTGTTGTGCACCACTGTCATGTTTCATTGGAGTGGGTGTGATGGATTTCCATTCCCACTGCTGGCAAGGAATGGCCAGTACTGATTCATAGATAATGTCAGCATCCTTGGACATGCTCCAAATAATTAAGGCATGAATTTTCCTCAGGCAAATGGGGATATTCTTCAAAAAAAAAAAAAAAAACAGCCAGGTATAAATTTTGATAAAACTACATCTGTAGTCATTGCAGGTAACAGCTAAGAAACTGAAGTTACAAATAAGAAAATAAAAGGTTGAAGGTGTTTTCCCATAGCATCTCACTAGATCATACCACATCTCCAAACCTAAAGGAACTTTTCATTCTTCATCTTACTCAACCCTTTAGCACCACTCAACACATTTGCTAGAACATAACCTTCTTGAAACATTTTTCTTGACTCCTAGGACACCACATGATCCAAATTTTTCTCCTACCTCCCTATTTACTTTGTTCTTCTACTTCCCCATCTACCTTTTTCCAAATGCATTTCTCCAACTCAAACTTGTCTACTGATCTCCACATTTTCATATCCAATTATCTACCCAATATCTCTGCATGGATAGCTCACAATATCTCAAATTTAATTTATTCTTTTCCCTCTTAACTTTTTCCCTTTCAGTCTTCACCATCCCACAATTATCCACCAAGTAGTGGATGAGACCAAGTCTTCACCATCCCACAATTATCCACCAAGTAGTGAGCTCAGAGACCTGGTAATCATCCAGAACTAGAAGTTCTCTTGTTCACTGGTCTAGCAACTATAGACAATAAGGTAATAAATTCATCACGCCTAATAATTATCAATAAATCCATATGACCCTTACATCTTACACCTCCTTCCCATGAACTTAAAAACTATCAGTTCTAGGAAATATTCAAGGAATCATTATAAAGTGTTCTGATATATAGTTTACAGCCTAACTTCTATTTCCTCAGTCCTCTATTCACCCGCACTGAAACATTTAGAGTTTTTATTTAGCTCATTTCTCATAAATACTGAATGTGTAATGTCACTTCTATTGGATTTTGAACCCCATTTGTGGCCTCCTGAGGCATTTTATTTTATCTCCTCTCCTTCGCTAGCAGCCTTGATGAACCTGCCTATCCAGGACTGCAAGTTCATTTCCAGAGGTAGCATTACCTTTAGTCAGTGTGGCCACTGGGGAGTGAACCAGGATAATTGGGATTAAACTGAAACAGTAGGAGGTTCAGGTTAAACACTAGGAGAAACATGTTGAGAAAGGGTCACTTAGACACAGGCCCAGTTTCCCTTGAGAATGTAGGAATATCTTCATTGTGAGTGTTTTACCATAGTCTGAAGCTCAGCAAGAGTCCCCATCTCACAGTGGGCAGTTCAGTTGTTTTCCCTCCTTAATGAAGAGATGAGAGGAGTCCATACTACTTGGGTGTGAGATTTAATACCATATGGAAAAGAAGCATTTCATGGCCCATCCTATGTAAAATCTCCCCTTCTCTTCCTCTTAAGCATCTACTTGTGACTCTGGAGAACAAGCTGGAAGCACCAGATTTATTACTAAAATTAAACTCCAGGGACGCCTGGGTGGCTCAGTCGGTTAAGTGTCTGCCTTCGGCTCAAGTCATGATCCCAGGGTCCTGGGATTGAGTCCTGCATTGGGCTCCCTGCTCAGTGGGGAGCCTGCTTCTCCCTCTGCCTGCCGCTCCCCCTGCTTGTGCGCACTCTCTCTCTCTGACAAATAAATAAATAAAATATTAAAAAAAAAGAAAACTCCATATCTGCTTTGAATCCTGGATTACACATTTGTTTTGAAGGATTTGTTTGAAGCTATTAGTCTATGACTGTTTTACAAGGCCTGATGGAGTTGTCTATACACACTTCGCACTTAGTTTCTGTTGATAATGCTGTTAAATGAAGTTAGTTCTCTAATGAAATCAAATCTCTCTTCCCCACAGGCTAAGGCATGATGCATTCCTCTAGCAGAATGGTGGTGTCTATCAGTCAGGGGATTTGTAATCAGATCTGCAATCAGACAGGTAAGAAGTGTTGGTATGGGAGCTTGCCTTATCATTACTGCCCCTCGCTTTCCATCTTCACTGGTCAGAGGCCCTGTGCAAATCAGATCAATTGACTGCATTCTCAATTGTTTTTCTTTTAACCCATCAATTCTTAATTTGGCATTCCCTCTATTGACACATGTCACCCTTATTGAGGGCTAATCATGTTAGTTTTAGAATAATAAATATATCACTCTGACATAAACAAATTAACATATTTAATAAACCCACAATAGTGCAATTCCCCAGCTTCCCCTGGCTTCACCTGTGGATTTGCAATGAAATTCATTAGAGGTGATGGGGAGGAAACAGCATCCTTCTTCATAGCTTTTATAGATGTTGAATGGATCTGAAGTAAAGATTACATGCTGGTTGCCTGCGGGCAGGATTGAGTTTGTACATACATTTTGTTTGGCCCACGTGATGCTGTCAAGAAATTTGATGGAGAGCCCTGCTTCTCTTGGTAATGGTTCAGAAGATTGAATTCTCCGATGAAACATTCTGATAATCTCTAACGGTAGTGCCTGGATTGGCAAACTAGATTTGTACAAAGGACAGAATTATGTAAAAAAAAAATTACAGATTTTGAGTGAGTTACAACTATAAACTGTAACTCAGGTTGTGAGTTTCAACAATAGCTGTTTCATCTATTGTTTATTCTTTGTTTATCCTATGGTTTATATCTTTTGATTTCATAATATACTTCTATTAGTATTTTTTCCAACTGGTTGGCTTCCTACACATTAAATCTCAGTTATATCCCCTTATTTCAACTGATGACTTACCTCCTTATTTTACTAAAAAGACTGAAGGCATCTTTTAGGAGCTTACTTAACTTTCCTCTTCTCCACTGCATCTTTTCTCTGTTTCTTGAGGATTTGTTTTATCCTCTTACAATTTCCTTCCATTCTGTAGCCATGCTTAGAATTCGCCTATCAGTTTTGTTTTCTTTTTTACTATTATTTATCTTATCGCCTTTTATTAATTAGTCAATAACTTAAAAGAAAACATTTATTGAACTCATATTTGTAGGTATGTTTCATCAATTGCCTGGTTCTATATCTTTATAACTAAATCAAAATGAAGATCTATAGGCAAATGACTTTTAAACCGTTAACAGTACTATAATGAGAAAGTACTTAGAGAAGATTCTTCAAGGAATATTACAGAAGGAGAGATGAGGGATTAATTCTGCCTATAGTGCATGGAATGTAAGGAGCTAGATATGGGGGATAAGAGAAGGAAGGAGAGCATGTAAGATGAGGCAGCTTGAATACATCCAGAAGTAGATTTACTGATGAAACTTATCTTTCACTGCCCTGAACCTGCATGAGTCTCTTTCAATGTATGCTTATGGCAACATGTTTTTGTATAATATATTTAACCCCTGTTATTTAAGACCATCTTCTCTTTCAACTCCAATATCCCCTCCAACATACTTCCCTTTCCCTTGGCTCAGGTGGCCTTGGAGAAGACACAGGCATTTTAAAGATACAATTAGGGGAAAGTTGACCTGGAAAAAGTTAGGGTTAGTGAGATATACTTCTGTGGTCTGCTGTTACATATATATGGGGCTACTGCCAGCCATCTCAGGGTAGGCATCAGTTCCAGGATATTCCTCCTACCTACTGTGCCAACTCAGCCAGAGCTGGGAGACAAAGGTGCAGGGCCAGAGGTCATATCTTGAGATGAATGTTTTCTAGATGCCTGATACTACAACAATGTAGATAGAGGAGGAGAAACAAGATTTAAAATGCGCAGAACCAGAAGTCAATTTGTGGAAAGTTCTTCCAGGAATTTGATGAATAAATTTATAAATAAAAGAGGATTTGATCTCATTGATGAGTGGTCAAAATGAAAGTCCTCTTCTGACAGGAATATACTCAATAATACCTCTTAGAACTTATATGAATTATACTAGAAATAATTTTTCCCAAATTTAACAACATTCAAATAATTGACATGAACTTATCAATAGTAAGTTGTAAAACTTCAATGAACTTTTCTAAACTATCAATTAAAACATTTTCATCCATGCTAGAGGAAAGCAACTCATTTTTGTATTCTCTCTACTGATGACAAGTTTACTAAATTGTTTTCGTATAAAGAAACAGAATATATGGGAAACCAATATTGAAAAAATTGTATTATAGAGCTCTGTCATAAGATTAATTCATAAGAACATTTTTTGATTCAGGAAACTTTGCCATATAAATTATTTTTGAAATTTATACTGTGTTGTAATTGATTTTCTCATTCTCATTCTAAATATTATTTCTCATACCTAAATTTATATTTATAAATTTGTTTATTTTTCTTAAAGAGGGCTCCTAAAATTATAGCAGCACAAGCCAGACAATTGTCCCACTCAAAGCAGGCAAACTCAAATTGGAATAAAGCAAATTCAATAAAGGGACATTTTTTTAAGTGTGGACAAGACATAGGGGAGCCATAAGGGATAATGCATCATATCTGCTATCTATCTATGATCAGCTCTGGCCCAGAAGAAGTGAAGCAAAGCAAGAGTACTGGAACCCAGAAGGAGAGAATCTTGTAGGGAAGAACCCGATGTGGCTGGGAGTTGAGTACTTTGTTTGGGGAATCCAAAGAGACCAAGATAACAAAACTGGGATGGGGTTGGGGAAACACATATGCAGACGCTCACTCCCTTTGCTCCCTCCACTCTCCTGCCTTACTATCCCACCTTCCTAACCCTACTATAGCACAGGGGAGCTTATGGAGGTGACCCAAATATATCAGAGAGCAGGAGGCAGAGAGCAAAGTAGACCAAGTGTATAAAATGGGTTTGAACAGATAAACAATAATATCTGGCTGTATCTATCATTGTGTACATGTGTATCTACATGTATATCTGTATGTACACATAACTGTACACACCTGTGTATGACTGTGGATTGTACACATATGCATTTACAAATAAAATGTGTTTGTGGTATATATTTACACTTGAAAATGAAATCACACCTTGCTTCCTGTTTATTACCTGTTTAATTCACTTAATAACAGACAAAAATTATGAACTCTTTTCTATATCACAAGCTTTTTTTTTTTTTTAAAGATTTTATTTATTTATTTGAGAGAGAGAGAGAATGAGAGAGAGCACATGAGAGGGGGGAGGGTCAGAGGGAGAAGCAGACTCCCTGCCAAGCAGGGAGCCCAATGCGGGACTCGATCCAGGGACTCCAGGATCATGACCTGAGCCGAAGGCAGTCGCTTAACCAACTCAGCCACCCAGGCGCCCTCACAAGCTTTTTTTAATATGACACATTTTCATAGGGATATATAGTTCTATGTCCTGTAGTGGATTTATCAGAATTCATTTAGTTTACTTCAATTTTTTACCATTATATAAAGACTTGTAATAAACATCCCGTAGATAATTTTTTAAACGATCAACAATATTTCCTTAAAATAGATTCATAGAAAATGTAATTACAGGATCAAAGGAGATTCCCATTTCAAGTTCATATGACCAAAATGCTCTCCAGAAAGCTTTTGCCTATTTACATTGCCATCATCTGTGTATTAGTTGCTATTTTTCCAACATCCCCACCAAGTTACATTAGAAAATATGTTAAAGACAGAGCTGAGTCTACTTCCCTACCATCTCTCACTCCTTAATGTTTGTAATCTGAAACTCTTCTCTTGGCAGTGAACAACTACTTCGTGATTTTGAATCCCAATGTCTGTGTCTCATTCTTATCATTGACCTTATAGCATTTGATATTATTGACTTTGAGCTCCTATTTGAAAAAAAAAAAATCCTTCTTTTTGGTCCCTTGATAAACTCCATGCTGATTTGAATCCTCTTTCTGTTCTTTCTTTGTCTTGCTTTTTTTTTTTTTATTTGTCATCCTCTTCCTGCTTTCTATTGGGTATGGTTCAGAGTTCTGTTGGCTGTTTGTAACATCTGGCACAGGGTTCAGAAAACATCCCAAGTTTCTCCCATTTGTGTGTCTTTCTTCTGCAATGCTCCCATTCTCATGTGAGCTCTTGTTATTTTTACCTGGAATATCAAGTGCCCTGAGTCGCCGCCCCCCGCCTCTAGTTCCACGTATATCTTCCTAAAATATTACTTGCTTAGAGAACCCTCCAGAGCAATAGCCAGTATCCTCTATGCCTGTCCCCTATCAAATGAAATATAAGCTGGCATTGGATAACCCTCTTCCACTCCCTCTGAACATATAGCCTACATTCCAGCCAGCTCCAGTTTTCTTTTCTTTTTCACCCACCTATAATTCTTTTCCTTATCCCTGCTCTTCAAAATTCTACCCTTCCAGTAAGACTTGACTCAAAGGCACGTTCTATAGGAATCTTTCTGTAGTCACTTCCGCTAAAATGACCTCGGTCTTCCGGGATGTGTAATTCAGATCTTTTTGATACTATAGCCAGTTTGGGAGGCTGATAACCTCCACAAGATTATAAAATGATTGAAAGCAGAATCACATACTGTTCATCGTCCCGCTAAGCATCCAGCATGAAGTTTTATTGCTGCTAGCTGATGAATAAACAATAATTGAGTGAAAGAACAGCCCTAGAGTAATTCTACTGAGACTTTGGGTTTAAGAACAGTAAGGAAGGGGTGCCTGGGTGGCTCAGTCATTAAGCATCTGCCTTCAGCTCAAGTTATGATCCCAGGGTCCTGGGATCGAGCCCCGCATCGGGCTCCCTGCTCAGCGGGAAGCCTGCATCTCCCTCTCCCACTCCCCCTGCTTGTGTTCCCTCTCTCACTGTGTCTCTCTCTGTCAAATAAATAAATAAAATCTTGAAAAAAAAAAAAAGAACAGTTAGGAAAAGTTCAGAAATAAGGTCACTGGCCATAGATCATCCCCAGAGACTGTCCTATGAAGTATCTGACTTAAGGAACTACAAAAATTTAAATTTCAGGTCTTGGATTAAGCAATGAATATGTCTGATACGGCTGTATTGGCTGCCCCAGAATTCCGAAAACTGCAATGGATTTGTATTTGACTTTCAAAGATCTAATAACTTACTCACATTTACACTGCTGAGCAATTCAAAGCTGAAGAAATTCTTAGAAGGTACGTGGCAACATTTGCCACATGCAAACACAGAACAGGCAGTTAACTTCTCGGTCTCCACTTCCAGGTTTGGTCTTGCCCAGAGGGGACGGACTTCATTGTCCCTTTTCCCCCAAGAGTGTTTCATGAGGAGAAGTTAAAATACATAATGGAAGCATGTCTTTACCACGGGATCACAAACAGGGAAGGAAAACCTCCTGCCCATCATGAACAACATAAAGGCATTTTATTTTGCCACTTTCACGAAGAAAGAAGAGATACAGCAGTGCAGTGTGGAAGGCACACAAATGATTTCCGAATCCCTTTTAACTCTGTGCATGCCTTTTCCTTCCTGTGTGATTTCAGACTAGTCATTGCACTGATTAGTGCCCGGTGTGAGGAGTGTACCACCTCCCCACCTCCCACTCCTACCTTCTAGGCTGGAGGCCCGCCAGTCGCTAATGCTGTGAGATCTTCCTGGCCTGGCTCAGACTCCCACACAATGAGACATCCTCTGTGCAATTTGTACAGCACCTTTCCCCAGCATGGAGATGTTGCACAACCCAGCCGCCAACAATGAGGCCGCAGGAGGCAGCGCCGACGGGCGACATCTAACATGTTCAGAAAACAACCAAAATTAAGCAGCAAAGCTCTTTAGACCAAGAGAGGCTTGTAAAGAGAGTTGTCCCAGGTAATGTAAGCATCTGCTTTCTCACTGCCCTCACAAGGACATGCCACGGGGCCAAACAGGCAGCCCTCCCCGCCCCAGGAGAAAGAGCTGAGCGCGATGGGGACCAAATCCATTTATTTTCATGTTGCAATGAAAATAACTGGCTAGTTTGGAAATCATACATGCTCTGATCACATTCCTTTTAAGAATACACAGCAGATTTTCTTACTCTGGGCGCAGCCAATTTAATCACATAGGGGAAGCTTTTGATCAGCCTCCCTACACAGGGATTCTCAGATGAATGTGGTTGCTCCGGTTCTGACTACATTAGGAGTTGCAGAGCAAGTGTGACCAGAGACTGAGTGCTGGGAAGGTGTAGGGATTTTCATGTGGAAAATTTGGCCTGTGAACTACAAAGACTATGCAGGTGGGAAACGACATTCATGTCTGGTCAGTTTTAATTTCTGAACCCAGTTTACAATCTCTAGGTCAACCACATGTTGACCCGCAATTAAACCATGCCACGGAAGGCCCCAATGGCACGAATACAGAGAAATCCCATTCTCTACAGTGCTGTCAGGAGCAGAACAAAATGGTAATTTTGCATTTGGTCCTGTTTGTCAGCCTGCATTTTAATGCATTTTCTAATATGACCACCCGATCCAGAACCAAACCCACATTGTTCTCCCTGATAAGCCTGGGGGAAAAAATTCCTCTAAGGCATCTTTCAAAGGGACTTATCTTTTTAGGTTTGCTGAGTTTCTGAGTGGGTGGAATAGGTTATGCTTTGCATTTCAAGAAATAGAACGAAATGCCACCGACAACACAGAATTTCAATAGTGGCATAGCTGGAGCTCAGAGTATGCTCTTCAAAGACAATGTGAGATTTGACCCACACCTGAGATGTGTGCCGTTATGACTATCAATCGGATCCCAAGTCATTGTTCTAAAATGATTATCAACACAACTCGTATTTGCTCAGTAGCCGTGATGGATTTTCATTGGTAAATGACTGGGGCTAGGTAGTGTTAGCTTTGTACAAGAGAACAAAAAAAAAAAAAAAAAGACTTTTTTTTTTTTTTTAAATTTTAGGTTTCTTAGCTGCTGTGAAGCCATTGTAGCTGGTGCGGTGATTAAGAGAATAGGCTCTGTAGGACAACAGACTGGGTTAAATCCTGGTTCCATCACTTGGTAGATTACTTATCCTCTCTTTGTCTCGGTTTCCACCTATTTGAAATGGGGTGGTAATAACCTCATTGGACTGGCGTGAGAATTAAACAAGATAAGTCATCTTAAGTGCTAAGCACTGTGCCTTCCATAAAAAGTGCACATAAATGTTTATTTCTATTATGATTAAAGCTCAAATTAATAATGATTGAGTACCTGCTAAGTACCAGCAACATTGCCAGTCTCTGTCTTTGAAAACCTTACATCGAGGAGGGCGGCGCATTCTTTCGCAGTCTTACCACTAACCATTTTACTATTGAAGCTCCCTCAGCCATTTCACTGGTGTACTTAAGGGCTTCCTTCCCTTATTTCCCCTGCTTCTGCATGCAGCCTCCTTCAACCAGGGGTTACTGCCTCTTCTGTAGCTCTATGCCCCTGTCACTCATTCAGCTCCTAATACCTAGGACCTTTTGTTACTGTATATATATTTTTTTCCTTCCATGTCTCTCTCTTTAAAGATTTAATTAATTAATTAATTTATTTATTTATTTATTTATTTAGAGAGCATGTGAGTGGGGGAAGGGGCAGAGGGAAGAGAATCTCAAGCTGACACCCCGCTGAGCGTGAAGCCTGTCACGGGGCTCTGTCTCACAACACTATCACGACCTGAGCAGAATTCAAAAGTCAGACGCTTTACTGACTGCACCACCCAGGTGACCCTCATGTCTCTCCTTTCCAACTAGAGTATAAGCTCTTGGAGCACAAGGACCTTATCTGTGTACACCACTTTGAAGTTTGTTGGGTGAATTTTCTCTTAAGATATAAGAGGACAGGAACTAGCTCTTAGAAAAATAAGTCTGTTGCTGCAAGTACCTTCCTAAGCCTAGAGAGAAATTAGAGAGCTTTGTATACCTTCCACCCACTCAGCCTGCTTCAGCACTGGGAAGGTCTCAGGCCATCCTGGAGAGATTGTCAAGATGGAAAGACTACAGAAGTGAGGGGAGGAGAGGATTAGAAAGACATATTTCAGCTCTTCACACTTGTGCTTTAAGCCTCTCCACAAAAGACCTCATTCTCCACACATGGAAAGAGAGTTAGGTTCATTATATGAAATTAGGAATTCAAGGCAAAGAAGCTATGAGCTGACACATAAAATCCTATCACCTATCATCTGTCTATCTATCATCTATCATCATCTATCTACCAATAGTCAGTGCCTCCTGTCGGAGTCCATGCAAGAGTACAGCAAAGCTGAGGGCATGGTCCTCTTTTGCATTGTCCTGATCATCCTAATGAGAAAGCCATTTGGACATAAACATAACTAGGGCTCCGATTCTTACAGCGTGGGTCATTGCTCTCAGCAGTCGGCTGAGAGTTAGCTTTGTACAAGAGAACTAGCCTTCTGCGCCTACGGAGACTCTGCACTCTTGCTTTCACTGTGGTGCCGCTCATGCAATCTCTGGGAAACAACTGCAAGCTTGTGGGTGATGGACCAGACGTCAGCGGTGAGGAGTGCATTTCCAGTGTGTCTGCCACTGTTTTCTTTAATGATTTTTCAAATGAATATGGTCTCCATCCTTCCGTCCTTTAGACCGTGTATGTTGGGCTTCAATGATTTCAAAGCTAATGGTAAAATATGCACTATGCGGCACCGCTCTGCCGAGGAGATCTGAATCATTATTTGTCCTCTTCCTCTGGACAGACTGTAGGGTTAAATGGCTGGGGTTTTGAAACAAAAGATTTATACTCCATTTTCTTTGTGCTATCCATCCACGCCTTCTGTAATAGGAGCTGGTTGGAAAGCTCTGCATCGGGATTGTCATTTCTCTTGCACGGTATATATTAGAGTCCAAACGACCTCTATACCATCAAGGTTCCACAAACCTTAAATTTAAGCTACCTGCTCTACCAAAGTACCTAAAACAATAACTTTTTTATGTTGCAACAAACATTACATTTAATGAGTACAGTGCACATGTAATGATACAGTGAATCAGTGTGAAGCCTCAAATAATGATTTCTGTTGGCACTATAAAAGGAATGTAATTTTTCTTGTTGAAATACCATTTTTCAGTTACTGCATGAGTGATGTGGTAATTATCCCCTACACCTGGGATTTAAATCCAATCCTACAAGCCCATTTTCTGTTTGCAAGCTGTCAGGCTGATGCATAGGCTTTGTTCTTATCTGGCAGTAGGCAAGGAATCGGTAATTCAGAAACAACAAAGCCACTGATGGGTCATCATGTAATCTGCACTGAAAATTGCAATCTGTAATGAGATTGGAAACGCAGATGAGGTGACTAAAATTGATTACCTACCATATCTGAAAATTTCAATTTTATTGCACAAATATGATCAAACTAGTCCATAAGTTTGGGGATTAGTTGAGAAAGAATAAAGATTACTTTTAAATTAGGTGAATGCAGGTAAGTTATTTAAATGTAAATTATTTGCTTTATAGCAATATGGTTGGTCTGCAGGGTGATTCATACAGCCACATATTTTAAGTTCCCTGATGGCATCATTTCTGCCTGGGAGTTCCAATTAGAGATGACATATACACTTTCAACTCTTAAAGAGAGTCTGGCAGAGCAGACCATGAATGAAACTCACGCCAATCCCCAGACCATAAAAATTCACCTTCATATGCTTATGATGGAAAAAAAATAATCATCTAGAAGTCTTGGGAGCTTTAAGAAACACGCGGCAGACTGTGCTTGGAATATTTGTAAACATTTAGCCCCCACTTATACTATCTTCCGAGGGGTCGGGCTTTGTGGGTTTAGCTCAGGAGCCAGGATGACAGACTCACAGCCCCCTGCTTCCCACAGAAATATGGACTTCATATAATCTCAGAATTGTAGGAGCTATTGGTAGTATTCCAGTCCAACCTCCAACCTCCTATGAACATCTCTATTTCTTGTCAGTCACACGATGATAAATCTTACCACTGGAAATTTGGCAGAACTTAGCGATCGTGAAACAAACAAACAAAAATCATCATGATGACAAAATTCAGCAATGGGTAACAATATATTCATATTATGCCACCAAAATATTTTACTTGTGAATTTGGCTTCCCGGAAAGTAACCACTACAGCAGCAAGACAGAGCCCTGAGAGATCCATTTCTGCTTGCAGGGAACATCCTCTGGGGAAAACCATATGCCACCCAGGCTTAACTTGCCTTGTCTTTTTGGGGTGCTAAGGCAAAAAAATATATATATTTCCATCTGGTGGGCTATAATTGCTTCTTCGGTAGCTGCAAAGCACTTTTGGAAGTGTTGTTTTTTTTTTTTAATAAGAAAAGAATTCCCCTCCGACTGTCACCCTTGTGATCTGTACTCATAAGCACAGTTGTTGAGGAACTGAAAGGACGTCTTAGTGAGCAGCTGGGTCACGTGCTCAAAATTACTCTCTAGCGTGAATTTCCTAGAAGTGCCTTCAGAGGTTCACTGGTCTCCTTCCCGTGTGTGCAGTCTTCTTAGGCTTTTTTTTCCTTAACCATCCCTATTCAGAAGGGTCCTTCTTAGGAGAAATATTTGGTAGTAGTGGTAGGAAGTAGGTTTGTTTTACTTTGTTTTTGCTTTCAACTTCTTACGTTGTGACTTTCCTGTTCAGTTCTCCTGAGAGCCAAAGTCCAGTGGCAGCTGATGCAGTAAGTAGCCACTGACGTTGATCTGCAAGTTCCAGAATGAATGAGGCTCTAGTGGTACAAATTAATATTTGCTAGGCTTTATGTTCCATTGTTATTTAACAATCATGTATGCTCTTCCAGAGGAGAAAGGAAAGAAAGAAAGAAATTGCTTATTCATTGATGAAACAGTGTAAAGGTTTACAATATTCCAAGCACCATCTGTATTCATGGAACTGCTTTCTTTATTCTTGCTCTTTTCCGTTTCAAATGTTAAACCCTTTCCTTCTGCAATGAACTCTCTTTCTCCTTTACATCCATTCCTCTCCTCTGAAAATCTCAGTCTTGCCCTACATGAAGATTTTGTAATGCTTCTCATTTCTGGCCATGCAAATCTCACATTCGAAGCATGTAAGCAAAGACAACGTCTGTTGCCCTTGCTTCCACATCACCCATCTTCTTCCTCCCAATACAGATCTGACTCCCAGCCTCTCTTTTTTATTGAAACTGTTTTCTTCATGAACGCTAGTCCAAGCCATGACAGTCTCTAGCCTTGCAGGGTCCCAAAGGGCCTCTCTGCTTCCCATATCATGCATCTCTAGAATTCATTCTCCATAAAGCTGTCAGAGTTTCCTTTTAAAACATAAACCTGACGATGTCACTCTTGTGCTTAAACCTCTCCAATGGCTCCACGTCACGCTGAAAATAAAATGCTGGCCTACAGTTTTATGGTCTCTGCCGATCTCATCTCATACAATTCTTGTTCACCGTGCTAGAGCCAGGCTCTGCATCTTTGAACTCAACCAGCATGCTCCTGCAATATGGTCTTTGCCACAGTTTATCTGCTTTGTATTCCTGGCTCCTTCTAGCCAGCTTGATAGCATCTATAATTTCTGGTACTCCTTTTGTTTATTTGTATTGTTATTTTATTTTTTGTCTTCCCCAGCTCAGTGTAAGTTGCATGAGATCAGGCACCTTGTTTGTCTGCCTCACCTTTGAAACCCGAGCTTTGAAAATTGCATGGCACACAGTATGCATGCAGTAAAGATGTTAGAATAAATACCAGCACTTATCTCCCACTTGTTTTGGCCAATTACCTTTTTATTTATTTTATTCAGGAATCACTTTTCCATATCTTAATGCAAAACTGATGCTGTTGACATCTCCCTTCTTGAAATTCTCTTGGCCTTTAAATTGCATATTATATATTCTGGTTTTCTTTCAACTTGTACAATTCTTTCTCTAGTCCTCTAATTAAAAAGTTGAGTTCCCCCAATCTACATAATTGTCCTTTATCTCTTTCTCACTGCCTTTCTTGGGTATTTCAAATACCTCCATGAATCCAATGGATATATCAAAGGAAAATTGCACTATATAAGCAGCTAAGAAAGACTTTATTCAAAACCATTGGGATAGAGGAGAAATATTGAACTCAACTCTGTAGAAACAGAAGTCAAGAGCATTTTAAGCATTTTAAGCACTGGGGTGAGCTAGTGGAAAAGAACTTGAGAAAGACAGTATTAGTGGGAAGGTTGATCAATGTGATTAGCCCATCTGAGTTGGCTAATTGGTGCTTATTGAAGTTAGGCTCATACCCTCCCATAGAGACTGAGAGATAAAAGCACTTGTTCTTGATGATTCCATTTCAAAGGGATGCCTCCCAGGTCCTTGAGAAAGACATTCCTGGGTTATAAAACTGGCAAGAGGCTGGGAGAAGATTTACATCTCAAAGGGGCAGAGAAAGAATTTACAATTGCAGGTTTCTTAAGTAAATGCCCTAAGAAAAGGGAGATCAGGATCTTTGGAGTGCAATAAATCCATCTAAAGTTTAGTCAAACTGAAGAGAACATCAAGAACATTTGGTCAGATGCATTTATCAGGTCATCTTCTGCATTTGGATGTTCAGGCCTGATGTCCTTGACATGCTCTGATCCTGCCCTCTCAGTTGCCTGCTGAATACCTCTCCTCAGAGACCCCATGTTCACAACAAAGTCTTCATGTTTAAAACCAAATCTTATTCTTTTTTTTTTTTTAAATTGAGATGTAATTGACATAAAACACTATTCGTTCTAGGTGTGCAACATAATGATTTGATACATGTATGTACTGCGAAATGATCACTGCAAGTTTAGTTAACATCCATTGCCACCCCGTTACACATTTTTTTCTTGTCATGAGAATTTTTGATTTCCTCTCTCAGCAATTTTCAAATATACAATACAATACAATATTGTTAATACGGTATTGACTACAGTATAGTCACCATGCTATACATTATATCTCTAGGACTTATTTATCTTATACCTGGAAGTTTTCACCTTTTGTCCACCCTTACCATTTTGTCCATTCCCCACCCTCCACTTCTAGTGATCACCAATCTGCTCTTGGTGTTTATGAGTCTAGGGTTTTTGTTCGTTTGCTGAAGATTCTCCATATCAGTGAGATCAACAGTATTTGTCTTTCTCTGCCTGACTTATTTCACTTAGCACAATGCCCTCAAGGTCCATCTATGTTGTCCCAGATGGCTGGATTTCCTTTTTTTAATGGCTGAATAATATTTATACACACACACACACACACACCCCCCACATCTCTTTAGCTATTTTTCCATCACTGGACACATAGATTGTTTTCATGTCTTGGCTACTATAAATAATGCTGCAGTGAACACAAGGGTACAGACATCTTTTCAAGATAATAATTTCATTTTCCTTAGGTAAATACCCAGAAGTGGAATTGCTGGATCATATGATATTTCTATTTTTAATTTTTTGAGGAAGCTTCATACTGTTTTCCATAGTGGCTGCATCAACTTACATTTCCACCAACAGCACACAAGAGTTCCCTTTTTTCTACATGGTCACCAACAACTTGTTATTTTTTGTCTTTCTGATAATAGACATTCTAACAGGTTGTAAGGTGGTATCTCATTGTGGTTTTGATTTGCAACTTCCCTTATTTTCTTTTGAAATGATTCCTACATTCATTATTTTCTTTTCATCTTCATTGGCACTACTTTTATTACCTGTATGCCATTTTAACCACTTTTCCTAGCTTCTTTCCTACTCAAATTGGTCCTCTGATAATTTTCCTAAAATACTCTTTAAGCACAACCCTGTTCTACAAAATCTTCAATGACTGTTCATTGTATGCATGGTCATAATAGTATCCATTCTAGAGCTAAAAATATTCCTTAATGCTCAGGATATCAAGACTTCATAATTATATAAGAGACCCTACTGGTTTTAACCATTAGGGTGCTTGCAGAATTCTTGAAGTAGAAATAATTAAGTAAGAAAAATACTAACAGGAGGAGAAAATGGCCCTATGTATTGGAATGGTGGCTTTACAATGGCATAAGTGATATTAACAAAAACAAAGAGTTTAAGAGAAGAGAGAGTATTTCCATTCATGGTCTTTAAAAAGTCTCCATTAGGTCAGACCTTAGTATTTAATCTTTCTGTTGTCCCCAGTCCATCTGGGTTATCTTCTAATGCTTCCCACTACCTAAATCAAAAGCAACTTTTACCTGTTCCTTTATTTCAGATATAGATATATAGATATGTAGTATCTATATATCTTATCTTGCAAAATGACTCCTAGAAATTTATTCACTGGTCAGTCCAATCATATGACTATGAGATGCAATTACTCGTAAACTTGCTTACAAGTAAGGAGAGGGTGGTAAAATCAGCTACTTATTATGCTTAGTCAAGAGAAAATTCTAGGATTACTAATGTGCCTCACAGCACCAATTGGCATCACAGATAGTCATGGGAGAAAACATGTAATTCAGAGAAATACATATTTCTGTGCTTTTGCTGACTTATCTCCTCAGACATTTCTGTATTTTAACCAGGACATTTTCTTTGTTAAAATACTGACTTTTATGGTGAAAATCAGGATGCACATGACATTCTAGGCACTCAGAATACAGATGCCAAGTTTCTCTATTTGTGTATATGGGTTAAATACTCAAACTAAGCCTAAGGAAAGGCAGTTACAGAAATTAAATTGGTCAGTGTGTAACTGGCTAGCTCCATTTAAGGATGAGAAGCCTCCTAGATTTGAAAACACTCTTAATTCTGTCAATACAGAGGAATTATCTATTCTGAAGTAGTGATATTTTATGAAGTCATTCTATATATGTAATCAACTATAATATCTAAACCATTTTGCATTCATTAAGCATTGACACATTTCATTATATTATATTTTATTATAGAATAACATTCATTGAAAGACTTAGTGATTGTAACATTCATTTTCAGAATTTTAATATTTCAAATATAATGTGCTATTTTTCAATTATAAAATACTAGGAATATATCACCAAATATATCAGACTCTTTTTGTAGTTGTTTAATATTTTATTAGTTTAGGTAATACTAACAAATAGAGGCTGAGTCTTGGTGACTGAATCCAATAGAAATTTATTTCTTACTCAGATAAAACCCATTCAACAGTAAAACCACCTTCTAAGGTCAATCTAGGCTTTGATATCAAGTCTGCTGAGTAAAAGAGAAACTGTGGAGAAAGCACACCCGCTTCATAAATGTTCTTACCTGGAATTGACACAAGCAGTGACTGGTTACACAGCCCCAGTAGGCTTCAGGGACATAGGAAATGTGCTTCCTGTCCAGGCATCTGCTTTCCAGCGATTCTACAGCTCGAAACAGGATCATAGATCTTCTGTATCCAGCTAGCTAGTCCTGCCACAAATCCTCATATTTAGGTATTTAAGCAAAAATCTCTGACAACTTAGTTATTTACATCTTAAAATAAAGATCCATGACTCATTCAAGTTATGCAAAAGAACACACATTTGCACAGATTACAAGTTTAGATAGACCCATCACTGTATAGTTTCATTACTAAAAGCTTATGTTGGAAGAATAATTCTTTCTTGAATGTGAAGGCTTCCAAAACTGGTATTCAAATTGATACAGGTAATTCTGCAATAGAATTTCCATCCACATAAGAGAAAACTAAAGAAAATGAAGAAATTTGGATTTTTAAAATAAAATGTGTAGTCCATTATGAGCTTTAAAATGTTTCTTTTCAATAAATATCTCATTTAAGTTATAAAGTAAGAGAGGGGATTATTTAAAGTTGGAGTCAAAAGGAAATATTTGGAACTAGCGCACTGGTTGGGAAACTATGGCCAACACAACAAATCTTGCCAATAAGCTCTGTTGTAAATAAAGTTTTATTGGGACAGAGCCATACCTATTCACTTACATGCTGCTTATGACTACCTTTACATATTGCCTTTTAAACATAATAATAGCAGAATTAAGTAAAGTTTGCAAAGTCAAAAGTATATACTATCTGGCCCTTAACAAAAAAATTGTGCTTACCTCTGTACTACAGGAATAATTCGCCTCACCTTTCCACCTGACTAGCATAAAGGAAGAGGTTTATAAGCATCTAGAAAATTTTGCACAAAAATGCTTTCTTTGAATGATGACATGTTTGACTTACTTTGTTTTTAATATCACACTTTAGAAAAAGATCAAAGAATATTATTTTATTTTTCATTTTAGTGACTAATTAAATTCCCTTCATTTTAGGTACCACTTATCTTGTTTTTTGGAGAATACTTTATCTGCTGAAAAATTATATCAGAAAGATAACATACTTTAACATGTATTATACATTTTTGTTTTCATTTTAAAATTTGCAGTGTGTTTATTCATTTTGTATTTAAATTGTATTAGATATTTGGTTCAGTAAAATATTTATAAATTCTAGTCAGAATATCTATTATTCTCATTAAGCTCAGTATTTTAATCACTAGAAAACCCACTATTCCACTGAGATGGATGTTTGAATTAAAATTAAAAGAGGTATTAATCCAGTTACTTTGAAAGCACCTATCTATTCATTCAATGAGTCTCTGACGAACATCCATTCATCCTTCAGGAAGCTTCTAGAAATGACTAGTAAATAAAATCAGTGGGCACTGAATGAGTGAAGAGCTCCTGAAATCTGGGGAGAGAAACCAGAGTAGAGTTGTCACTGTCTTCCCTTGTAAGAGTTGGATATGAGAATAGCTCATCATAGTGGGTGTTACTCTTAATGACCACAGGGAGAAAGTGGAAGTTCGGATTCAGCTCTTAGTTAACTAACTAATCTTGGAAAGGTGTTTTGATTCCTCTGTCTGAGTTTTGGTTTCTTCAACTATAGAGAAGAAAGAAGAGGCTGGTGGTTTCTCATATATAGTAAATCTAATATAAATTACAGATGTGTGTATTTCAAGGCATGCTCACTCTTCCAGACAGATGATAGATAGTGGTTCTGAGAAAGAGTGATTAGCTGTGAGTGTTACTCAAAGGGACTAAAGGAAGAGATGGAAAGAGAACTGGCATGAAAGGCAGAGCTTTAGGGTTCTAAAGTTCAGATTCTGATTTTATGTATGAATATATGCATAGAGAGGGAAAGTGAGACAGTGAGAGGAAGAGCAAAAAAGCCATGGAAGCCCTTTCCCCATCCCCTCACAATCTTATAAAATTTAAAATACAATACAAACAGAAAAATCCAATGATTGAAGTGGAGGATGAGAAGTCTATGTCCCATCCTCTAGTCCATCCAACTTTTCTATGGCTATTAAGGCCTTTTTTTTTTTTTTTTTTTTTTTTAGGAATCAATAATGGAAAGCAGTATTTGAAAACTACTTTAAAAAATACTATCTAGCCTTCTGCCTTTTGCATTGTTTAAAGTCTCTCTGTTAGTGAAGCATTTCCTGACCTTTTCCATTCTATTTCTTCTAACCACCTCTCCTGGTTTCTGAAGTACTGTTTTTTTTTGAACTGTTCCATGCCCTGCATTTTGAAAGATCATCTATGATTTTACTGCCTTCTTGAATTTTTAATTACTTTTCAATTCATTTCGTCTAGTCTTACCAGTAGACTGTAAGGTTCTCATTTCTCCCCTGCTGCGACCCCAGCATGTAACACGGTGCCTTACTGACCACTGTAGAATGTTAATACTTACAGAGACTGGAAGGAGGTATGGCTTGATCCATCACTCTGTACTATATCCACACTTCTGTTGGACCTGTTCTTGAGTATAGGGAGTAGTTTAATTCTATACTCTAAGTGCTGTGAAAAATAAACACATAGTAATCCTGCAAGATTTCCTTTCCATATTATATTTCATTTTAGCCAGAAAAATGGAGTTAGCTAATCAAATTATTTAATGTCATGGTGCCCTGTACCACTTGCCCCTTACCTAGTTCTTTTGTTGGGGAGGGTAGGGGGTGTTAGTTGTGAGGCCTATGAGAACTCTCAACAGTATCTATGGTAGTCAGGCAAATCGAATTCCTGGGTCCTGCTACTGAAAAGAGTTCTGATCATTATTACTCATCCCTGAAAAGTGAATGACCCAAAAGAGAGTATCTAAATATTGAAATAGTAATTTTGTACTTTAATGGATTGTGCTGGAAATATAGTCCTAGCTGATAGTTCAACGAGGATCCCCTGCAGCTTAAACAAATTAAAAAAGATCACTAAATATAATGGCTATTTGAAATTTAGAAACAGAAACAGAAAAAAATAATATGTGTGCATGTGTCCATGTGATTTAAAATGAAAAAACACATATATGCCAGAGAAGGTAAGTGAACTTCAATCTCAAGATGAACCCCAGCTAAGTTACATAGATACTAGGACATTATGAAAGGTCTACTAAGCTGTCCCGAGTCTTATTTGTACATTACTGTCAGGTAAAGCAAAGCAGAGCATATTTCAGCATTTGAAATCCCTCTAGTGACTAAATCGCTTATCTATAGTCATTTTTCAAAAGCCATAAAATCACTTGATGTATTAAAAACAAAATGCTCCATGTTGGTAGTCTGGAAATACTTGTAGGGACCCAAAAGCTAAAATAAGCTGTTGTCTTTATATAAAGTTGTTACCAATGCCTATTCAATAGCTCAGGTATTCTGCATTTCTATTTCAGTAGTGAGGACAGATGATCCATCCACATCATCTCACTAGTTGTTCCTTAGTATAATGGCCTTTATTTGCAAGATGAGTGATTGTGGAATGAGTTACAGTCTTTGGCCAGAGAATAGGATAAAGCTACCAGTCTCTTCTGATGATAAAATGAACATTGGCTATATTAAAACTTACTGTAGGAGACATATTTCTAGCTCTGGTGGGTTAATTTGTAAAGACTAGCTTTTCCTCCTATAAGAATTAGAAGCCTGGATAAAACAAAGTGAAAAATGAAAACCCATTTGAATGCATTGGAAAAAGTACAGAGTCAGCAAGGACTAGAGAAGCCAAGATTTTGGAGAAATACTGGAAAGAAGGGGATGACAGAGAAGTGAGCCTAATATTCAGTTCTGCTTTTTCCTTCCAAGTGTTTACTTATTCATAAGTGGTGGCTGAGTCATGAAAAGCTAAGCAGACCTTCATTCAGTCTCCTGAAGCGTGAGAGACAAAAATTGGAGTTAGGGGCTGTCAAAATGGGACGCCCTGGGCCTGTCATTGGGATTTCTAAAGGTACCTCTTCTGAGAGCAAGAGTGAGGGAGCCACAGAACATCTCATGAGAAAAGGGCAAATCAGAAAATGTATCAGTCTTCATAAAACTGAAACCTAGCTTGAATCAGCTCAATCACAGATTGGATTAATCTATTTTATTCCTAGCCTAAAATCACGTCAAAAACAAAAACAAAGGGAGGGGCGCCTGGGTGGCTCAGTCGTTAAGCGCCTGCCTGGCTCCGGTCATGGTCCCAGGGTCCTGGGATCGAGGCCCGCATCGGGCTCCCTTCTCCGCGGAAAGCCTGCTTCTCCCTCTCCCACTCCCCCTGCTTGTGTTCCCTCTCTCGCTGTGTCTCTCTCTGTCAAATAAATAAATAAAATCTTTAAAAAAAAAAACAAAGGGACAACAAAAAATCCTTGATAGTAGAGAACAAAATCCTTCAGGCTCTCAAAATACTTCTACAGTTTTTCTCACACACTTATTATCGTTTGGTGAAAAGTCACCATACTTTCCAAGAGACATTGCCAAATGACAAAATTGTAAGAATACAAGTGACAGTAGGAAGAGACCCACAGGAGATACCGATTTTGCAGTTACTAAACACAGACTTTTAAATAACCATGACAAGTATATTCAAGAATACAGATAACAAGTTGGGTAATCTATGAAAAGGCATCAAATGAAAGTTATCGAATTGAAAATTGCAATAGCCATAATTAACGCAATATATGGATGTAATGTAATAGAAGAGCCAACAAATCTATCTTTGTTTATTTTTCTATCTTCCACCTCTAGCATATGTTTTGTAAGAACGGGGACTTTGTTTATCGTTCCTCGGCAATATATAAAATAATGCCTGATAAATAGTAGGTACTCAACAAATACGTATGAAATGAATGAATGAAAGATAGCTTGGCAAGAGGCAAGTACAGTGGAATAGCCTTTTAAGGCCAGAGTTGTAAGCAAGAAGATGAAAAAGGAAAGACATTGGGGGGAAATATTTGTTGGCAGAAGGGCAGCAAAAGATGAAGATAGAAACGAGCTGCAGATTCATAGACCAAGCCTTCACTTGATTTGTTCTCTTATTTGCTGCCCGCTACTGCTCTCAGCTGCCCCCGCAATAATGAGACTTCTAGTTGAATACAGGAAGAAATGGTTGAAGGCCACCTGTGGTTATGCACCTGCTACACAATTATGGGCTGCCCAGAAGAAAGAATGAGTTACTAAGTTGGTTTGAACCTCAATAGGAGACTGACAGGACCAGAATGTGCCATGATAAAGCCTTCCTCATTCAGATAGTGCTTGTCCCTGAACCTCTTGTGGAGGGGTTAGAGGAAAATCCTGTCTTATAATCCTCTACAGCTTTGCAGTGGACCAAGGAAGGGAGTTTTGCATGATCCACTTTCCTTTCCCAAGGAGATAAGATGCCTCAACTTAGGCAGCAGTCAGTGTAGTTTTATAACACCTGTGTTTTTGAAGTTAGATGTTATTTAAAAGGAGTCATAATAACTGGAAAAGCAGGTAGAAAAAAGGGGGAGGGCTGAGAAATACAGAGAGGAACCAAGCAGCCCAGATGGTTTATAGGCAATGGTTCTAACTTCAGAGCCTTCTATTGAAGCTTCTCTAAATACCTTCAAATTAATAGTAAGAGGGAAAGAAAAAGACGAGCTTTAGTTGCAAAGTAGTTAGACGATAAAGAAATGCTGAAAGCAAAAGATAAATAAATAAATAGATAATAAATAAATAATTGACCAAAGTTAAATATCTCCAAATAGCTTTTCCTAGTCTCTGTAACACACAGATTTCTTTCTTTGAGAACTTTCTCCTTTGAAGTGCAGTGATCATGTCGGATGAGCTTTCCGAATGAACCTGCTGCTTGGTTTCTTTACTTCGATTATCAGTGCAGTATTAGGCCAGTGTCACACATCCATGTTGGACTTAGCTAGGTCAAAACAGAAGAATCCGAAAGGACATAGTTGAATTCTAAGTCCAGCTCTTAGGTAGAGAGATGTTGGGGTCCATGGCCAGGAAGCCATTCCTAGAAGAGCCAAGAAGAGATACCAGAATCCTAGAAGTCAAATACATGAGGTACACTACCTCCAGCAGTCTGAGGGAAGGCTTCTTAGATCAAAAACTGGCCAGGGGCAGGAGGTCAGGTCATGCGCGGCCAGTCTAGAGCATTCTCCCTAATTTACAGACACTAGAACTCTGTTAAAGTATTGGAGCTACATTTTCAAACTCAGCTCAAAGGGGCAACCCACTCTTTCACTGTACATTTTCTAATACAAAAGTCATAATGGGGAGCTGGATTCTCTCTCAATCAGTCCAATTCCCAAAAGCTATGTAGAGCAATTAAAAGAACACTTGGAGGAGGCCTGTGAAAATATTGTGCTTTCCAGAGTTTGAGTAATTGTTTTTTGCTTAGCTTAATCTGTGATTTTATATAGTTCTAGTTATAAGTGGTGTTGTTTTAATTACAGAAAAGAGGGCTCTCTTCATTGAGACATGGCAAGAGAGGAGGTAGAAGTTAGTGACAGTGGCTTGAAGGATTATAGATAACTCTTTGTAAAACTGTGCTAAAACACACACATACAACACAACCTATGCATATTAAGTACATACACAGCAAAATCCAAGTGATTCCACTAGGGCCTGTAAGCTATTTATTTTATTCCTTTAAAACAGTGCCTTGCAATCCAATAACACACTAGGAAACTTGGTAAGGGGGCTGTTTTTCATCAGTCAGTGTGTCATGGTATAATTTTACCTATCATTATTTCAGCTGAAGGTGGCATTTAGGAGTTCATTAGTGATTAATAGAGCCCTCCATTGCCCAGAGATGATCTTAGATAGTTAAGGAAAGCATTTAGTTCATACTGACAGTTTTTCTACCCTCACAATGTGGGTAAAACAAACTAAAAAGTTATGGTGAATTCTATTAAGAAACGGATATTTCATGTAAATTTCCCATAAACTGTAAACAGCAATGACAATAAGAGATAGCTCTCTCTCTCCTAGAAAGCTTCATTTCCCTATCAAAAGAGAGCAGTGCCTGCAAGGTCTGAGTAGAAGACTCTTAACCATTTTTCAGCACCGTCACTCTCTCTTTATGTTTTGTTCATAATGGCAACTGTCTGGCTTGATACATTGGTTCTGATGCTTTCACCTGCTTGTTGTCATTCAGGTGCTAAACGAGGAAGATGAATATGTATAATCCTTTCAAGAGTGCATTAGAATGACCCATCTTGGCATATTTTATGACACATCCCACCAGACCCTGATTATTTTGTGAAGTTGGCATTCAAGTTATACTGGTTGGCTTTTGATAGCTTTTGCCAACTTCCTCTGAGCATATGATTAATCAGTACAATAAAATAGGACACTCTAAAATGCAGGATTGATGCATGGGTAAGGATTTTAAAATTTTCATTCCTTTATCAGTCATCTGAGACAGTTTTAGTGGCTCGTTACCGGAAAGTACTTTAGGAAATTTTCCCTGTTTGATCACTATGCCAGCCTTGTATAGCCTCTGTGGGAAGAAACAGATCTTTTGATTTTGATCAAGTTTCTTCCTTCCAGAATGAGGATGTAGTGTTTTCTTCTTTGGAATATTGTCAGGTGCCTTTTGATAGAGAGAAACCAAGAGTAGCTGGGGAATCTTAGGCCAGATTAGTTCAAAAGGCCTCTTGAGAAAGAAGTCTGGGATAAAAATTGGAGAAGGCTCTTCTCTATATGCGCCAAGAAGAAAAACATTGCAAGTTGGAAATCTGCAACTGTTTTTATTCATTCATTCACTGAACACATTCTTAGTGAGCCGTATATGTCAGGGACTATGAGAGAAATGATAGTACAAAGTCAATGGAGAATCCCTGTCCTTAAGATATTCATAGTTTAGTTGTGAAGCAAGACAGGATGAATGTATGGAAAATGCATTCAGTCTTAGAGCATCACATTAAACACAATCTTTCTGAGTTTAAGGGATGGAAGAAAAGTGTTCATAGAAATCAATTGATAATCATTCAGACCTTAAAACTCTGCCTTTAGTAAATGCCTTAACAAAAATCATGACTTTGTATTGATGACCCTAAGCCACAAAGCAGCAAATGTAGACCAGACCAGCTCATCACGTAGGAAGACAAAAGTGTATATATTATAGAAAAGAAGATTCAGGGGCGCCTGGGTGGCTCAGTTGGTTAAGCGACTGCCTTCGGCTCAGGTCATGATCCTGGAGTCCCTGGATCGAGTCCCACATCGGGCTCCCTGCTTGGCAGGGAGTCTGCTTCTCCCTCTGACCCTCCCCCCTCTCATGTGCTCTCTCTCATTCTCTCTCTCTCAAATAAATAAATAAAATCTTTAAAAAAAAAAAAAGAAGATTCAGTTTGGACCGTTATTTTCTTAGTCACATTGTTTAAAAGTTACCATTTCCTTCCTCTAAGAATTTGGAGTTTCAGTTGAGAATACACTATGTATCTTTCAAATTTGGTTTTCTTTAGGTATGTCTATTGGAGTTTCTACACTTTTTTTAAAAAAGATTTTATTTATTTATTTGAGAGAGAGAGAGCGCACAAGCAGGGGGGAAGGGCAGAGGGAGAAGCAGATTTCCCGCCAAGTAGGAAGCCCGATGTGGTACTCAATCCCAGGACCCCAGGATCATGACCCAAGCCGATGGCAGACACCAACTGACTGAGCCACCCAGGCTCCCCTCTATGCTTTTTTTTAAGACTGACCATTAAGTGATTTGGGGGAGATTATTTTCGTCTTCTTTTTTTGTGGAGCCCAATGCAGAGCTTTAACTCACGACCCTGAGATTAAGACCTGAGCCGAGATCAAGAGTCAGAGGCTTAACCGACTGAGCCACTCAGGCGCCCCTATTTTTGTCATCTTTATAGGGTGCCAAGTCAAAGAATCTTTTAGCTATTTCATGTACATACTGGGACTGGGTGAATAGCCCTAACTAGTAAGATAGAAATTCTGGTTGCCAGCAGCACCTTCTGCGGAATCCCACCTCACCTGGGACAGTTAAGTATGGCCAAGACTGAGCTAGAACCGCTGTGGGTTTTCATTCCTTACAAAGGCTCTTCAGGGAGAGGAGAAGTGAAAGAGGATCTGTGGGAGTCCAGGAAAAAATAGAAGAGGGCTCAAACATTTCTGGGATTTTAGTTTGTCGTATTTTATTATTTCTCAGCAGAAGTAGCAATACTGATTCACCAAAGCACTGTTGTATGTCTCTTTCCACATCTCTTTGTATTCGTCTTCATTCCTACTCTTGGCAACACCAGAGGGTGATTGAGTTGGAGGAATTTTAGTTCCCTGTAGTTTCCATCTGTGTCCCTTCAGTGACCCCAAATTAACATACTAAGTAAAAACATATTTGTATATAAAGTGTCAGTATGATTCCTCTACCTCCTCTCCTCCAACTGGATTTGGGCCCTAAGTGCCTCTTCTATAGAAATCTTGAAGACATTCCTGTTTCTTACATGTTTTTGTTCCCACTCAGGGTGATGAATGAGGACTATGTAGAATAAACCATGGCAGGTAGAAAGTTACATGCAAGGTATATCCACTCTGTGCTCGCCTATACTACCCTCAATGGATTTCATGGAATGAAATGAGCAGAGAAAGAGCTGCCCATGAAGGAAAAACAAGTCACCAAAAGGCAAATCTTGTGAACAATAATAGTAGTCAATGTTGATTTAACACTTGATGCAGTTTCTGTTCTGTATGCTTTGGTGCATTTTAGAACATCAACCCTTAGCTCATTTAATGCACATCTGCACCCTCAGTACGTGGAGGAGCCAAGATTTGGACCTAGGTGGTCTGACCCTGGAGCCATGATCCTATACCTGGAAAGCAAGTTCATTTTCATCCCACCGACTACTCTCTTTAGCAACTCAAAGAGTGGCCAGAATAATCACCCTGATTTGTAAAATGTCAGTGGCAGTTTCAGCTTTAAGTGAGGAGGTGCTTTCAGATCCTTTTTCTCAAGATTTTGAACTTGATTACTCATTTAATATTTAACAGGGAGTCAGTGCTCCTGAAAACTGGTTGTGGTACTGCTGGCTCTAGAGTCTAGGAGATAGAAGAGGCTCTATTTTCTTAATGCTCTATGGAATAGACTACAAAGTTAAAACTATTAAGTTGCTGATTTCATAAACCAAGATTCAGAGAGGAGGCCATTTTGAAAATGCCAGTGCATTCAGATGGGGAGCTCTTCAGCGATAGGAACTCATTCCTTGTTTGTGGAGGATGGGTTTATCAATGTGAGATTAAGCGCATCTGCGCCTGTTCATATCTTGGGGAATCTGAGAATAAGCAGATACTCTGGGCAGACTCTAAGAGGTAAGATGCCACCGAATGTTTGATTTCTTATTTTTCTTTTTCACGAAAAATAATAGATGGAGGTGCCTAAAATTAACACACCGTGTTCACAACAGAAGCTTGGAGAAACCTTTGCTAAGCAGGGGCTGACTTTCCAAAACGCAAATGCACAGGGCTCCAGACAAAACTGAGAAACAAAAGCCCAGGCTACTTTTTGCCCTGTTAAATAGTTACATTTTGTAAGAAGCAACTGCAATTGGTAAAACATTTTTTTTTTTTAATCTATAGGGAAAAGACATCTGATACCACCTATCCTCGGCTTTCTGGTCTTTTGAGTTCATTTTCCAAATCTATACACTAAGGCAGCCGAGAATATGATAGAATAAATGTGTCCAGGGAAGAAATAAGTGCATTGGGGAACTGGATGGAAATGATAAAAATCACTCACACTTCTTTATTGAAATAATTAAATATGAAGTGGAGTGGAGAGTGGCAGATGAATTCTAATAGTAATTGAATTGGCACTTAGGAGTTACCTTATCTGCATTGCCACAATTCAAAACTCCCTACAGTGTTTCCACTCAGTCCACATCATATTAATTATGCCTCTCATCCACCATCTTGTTTGTGAGCAGAGTAGTTAGTATGCATCAAGAAGCACCCAGCCCTCCTAATGGGGTTCAGAAAGTAGTTATTCTATCCCTCATGAAAATGACATTCATTTCTCTAGCACACAAGAAACAGCTAACACACATACCCACTGCCATAGGGGACTTCCCTTTCCTGCTTCATGAAAAGAACAAAGGTTTCTGTTTTGTATAACTCAGATAGATGATCCTGCTTCCTCTATCTGAGACAAAATCTTGGGGCTTGATTCTTGTCAACTCCATCTCCAGAAGTATTTAGCTTTCCACAACTAAGTTTTCTCTTTTAAGTGTATCTTCACAGATCCCACCTATTGCATGTTGTTCATGCAGAATACTTACTGATATCTTATCTGAAAGTAGATTTTTAAACTACAGTTATTCTATGATATTGTTTTAGTATACTTCTCTGTTTCATTTCATAGAGAAGAGAACATTATTAACCCAAGTTTCCCAGCCAATCAAATGATTCTTCCTCTGATTGTCATCCTTCCTCCTTGGATGGGGGAGTATAATGAAAGTGATTCCTATGGTATACAAATTCTTTCCAACCTAGACTGTATGGACCAGTTTCCTGTTTTGTTTTAGGATTAGCCAGTGGGAAGAGTGGATTTGAGGAGTGAGGATTTTGCTGGCTGGAATCCTATTTCTTTTGTTGTTCTGCTTGAACAGCTCCAGAAAAAAAAGGGGGGGGTGGATTAACTAAGTTTAACCTAAGGCCAATTAGTAAATTAATTGCTAGGGGGAAAAACAAGAACAAACAGAGATGATAATAGGAAACACTGTGTATGGAACTGACCTATAGCCTCACTCACCCCTTTGTCTACGTGTGCATAATTTGTCATTTGAAATGACTCTTGTTCCTTGTCAAAGTTACTTTATTGGCCAGCAAAAAATGATGAAGACTTAATTCTTTCAATCAAGGTACTGAGAATGCCATTTATACAGTAAATTCCCTTTGAGGGTGGGGGGTGTGATGTGATAATCAAGCATTAAAACCTTAGCCATGAATATTAATTATATTGTCTCTCCAGCCATCCAGCGGGTGACCCAGTAATACTAGGACAGGAGGTGGAAGGTTTTGGGGGAAGGGTATATTTTGTGAGGCATTGCTTCACAGGTCAGTACAAGGGAAGATCATAGCAACTACTGAGGAGAAGATAGGCATGAACACACTGGTTGATTTTTTTCAAGATCAACTTTGTATCCATGTTGCTATAACGGCATTACTCTAGGTGTCCTTTTCTGCCACTGTTATTTGACTCTTGCTGAATCTTCCTGTATTGTATATTTTCCTTAGTTCCTGTCCAGACTAAGTGAGGATTCAACCAAGAGTAGATTTTCAGTACCATTTGGGACCCCCAGACATTGATTTCCATATTCTGGTGTGCACAATGTAGAACAGACTGAGAGGCTATGTCTACACTCTTGTTATTCACTAAAATGGATAATGGGGAGATGTCAGATTGCCCAAACAGGACTTTAGAATGTGAAGCACTAATTTCAAATTTTAATTATTTTTTTAATTTTAAAAATGTTTCTTAGTGGGGCACGTGGGTGGCTCTGTCTGTTAAGTATCTACCTTCAGCTCAGGTAATGATCCCAGGGTACTGGGATCAAGACTAGCATTAGGCTCCCTGCTTAGGCTCCCTGCTTAGCAGGGAGCCTGTTCTCCCTTTCCCTCTGCCCCTCCCGTTGCTTGTGCGCACACTTTCTCTCTCCCTCCCTCTCTCTCTCTCTCAAATAAACAAATAAAATAAAATAAATCTGTAAAAAATATTTCTTAATATTTTAAGGTAGTTCCAACTATGATACAGTGTGTCAACTTTGGTACTCTTCCAACAAAAGGTCTAATCTGCCCTAAAGTAAAAATATGATACCGAATTACCTGATTAGATCATCTGTATTTATCAAATTAGTTAGTTATTTAGTAAATCCACACTCTTGCCTAGACTTGCAGACATGACAGAGATTGTACAGGCTTCAGAGAGAACAAAACTATAAATGCTGTAGAAAATGAAAGACTTAACACCAAACGGTGTGATTAGCTAATGGAACTGAATTGCAAATGGCAGCACAACAGGAAAATCCTTGCAATAATGTGGGGGAAAAAATTAAGATGGATAAAACATATTAAATCCTACAAATGAGAAAGAAAAAAGTTGTAAGAAAAAAATCTTAAATTCTAGTGAAGGAAAATCAGCTTAGTGAAAATTGAAAATGCATGTAATAAAACTAATTCGGGCAGGATATTAATCTTGTGTAAAAAAGATAAAAGCATGTTAAAGCCTGATTGTAAAATATTAATGTGCTAAACCATCATAAAACTTCACATATGCCCTTTAGCGAAAGTATTGTTAATGATGATAAAAACTTATTTGCAAATTCTTCTTTTATGAAGTCTGGAAACCGAAAAACCTGAAAAACGACTAATGTAGACATCTACTGTGTGTAGAAGATTGGGAATGGTGAAGGTTAATGAGGTTCAGGGCGACTGGTCTCTTGACATTTAATTGGGTGACCATATCAAGGGTCCTCTGCAGTGTGTGAGTGAGGTGATTCCAGGTAAACAAAAAGGGTTTGCACCTTGATAAAATTGGGGTATTCTTAACTCTGTTCCTAAATTGTTTTCTGATGGCCCAGGTGAGCTTGGAATTACGCTTACCTTGGCCCAGTGTATAACTATAAGGCATCTACATTCCTAGCCTTTCTCTTTCCATTGAAGCCCCATTTAACAAAAGCAAAAAGGAAATTTATCTTGAGCTTTATTCTGCTTTTGTGTTAATATATTACTGGTTCTGAATTGTGGGGCTAGAGTTGCTGAAATTCTGTGGTAGCTCAGGGCACTCTGTGTGCACGGGGGAGGCAGCATTATAGAGCAGGAAGACCTGAACTAGACTGCGACATCACCTGGACTTGTATGCAAATCCTTGTCCCACTTACAACAGGGTGCTGATTAGTTTATTGAACCTCTCTGGGTCATGCTTACTTCCTAGGAAAAACACATACCTACAGAAAAAGGGTTAGCAATCCCTATTTGCATGGTTTTGTGAGGGTCTATAGTGATGTGTCTGAAGCTTCTGTCATGCTACAGGTTCTCAAATAATTATTATCAAAATGTTTATTATTGTTGGGTTTTTCTCTACTCAGAGAGTTCTACTAGCTGACCTCCCTCATAGGACATGTATTCCACGTGTCAAGATTTCTCCATCCATTTCTGTATAACTGGAATGCTTTCCCTCTTCACCTATGTTTAAGTAAACCCTATTCATGTGTTGGCACAAATTATATCCTACTTCCTCCATGAGGCATTCTCTCATTCAGTGATCAATCTCCTACTTTCTGTTTGTTCTCTGCACTCTGTTACAGTTACCTTCTCTGCATCTCTAGCTGAGTCATGTTTTATTTCCCCCTTGAGAGCAATGACTTGTACTTTTCTCATATCTCACCTTCCTCACAACCCCCTAAAATATCTAGTGTGTTACCACAGTCTCCTATTTAATTAAGAGATAAGCCTTACTAAAACATGGTTAACATGAATAAGCTTAAGACATGATCCTATGGTCATGTCATTCTGAATACTATTTGGATTAAACCATCAATAAATATAAGCTTTTGTAATATGATAAGATGTTTCTAGATTAGATAAAGAAGCACCATGCACATCATCTATTAGCAGATAAACAACAACAAAAATAACAGGCAATTGAATGAGGTTTATTTTTTACATTTTCAAGACTTTTCAAACACTCTGGTTTTGGGAACACACACACACACACACACACACACACTTGCCCTGATTCAGTTCTCCATTTGACATCATAGATCCATATTTTGATTTCTTCTTGCAGAGGATATATGTTTTCAGATATGGTGAGATTCAGATAATCTGATTCATGATGCCTGAACCTCTCCTTTTGTTTTGTTTTGAAGAAATGTTCGGAAGTGGAAGACATTGGGAACTATATTAGTCCAAATTCTCTAGAGAAACAGAACCAGTAAAATGGATGGATTATGATGATAGGTAGACAGATACATAGCTGTAAGAGGAGATTTATTATAGGAATTGGCTCATATGATGATGGATGCTGAGATATCCCAGGATCTGCTGTTTGCAAGCTGGAGACCCAGGAAAGTTGGTAATAGAATTTGCCCTGAGTCTGAAGGCCTGAGAACCAGGGAAATTGATGTCTAAGGGTGAGAAGATGGATATCTTAACTCAAGCAGAAAGAGCAAATTCACCCTTCTCCACCTTTTTGTTCTATTCAAGCCTTCAGTGGACTGGGTGATGCCCACCCACACTGGTGAAAGCCATCTGCTTTATTCAGTCTTCACCACCCAATCTAAATGCTAACCTCTTCCAGAGACATTCTCATAGACATATCCCAAAATCATGTTTTACCAACTATCTGGGTACCCTATAAGTCCATTAATTTGAAACATAAAATGAACCATCACAGGAGCCATTACTTACGGCACCTCTAAGGAAGAGACATTATAAACTATGAAACCAGTTAAGTCAGATGTTTGTAGAATGAAGCATATTTAGCATTTGGTTGTGTAATGTTTATATTGATCTCTCATGTTTACATGTCTGATCTTTCCAACCCAGTCATAAACACCTCAAGCAAGGGAAAAGTTTATTTCTTTCACTATTCCCAACATAGTGTTTAATGTTTACTATTGATGTCTAGTGGAAAATATTGGTTTAAGTATTTGGTAGACCTGAATCCCAGTCCAACTTCATCTCTTACTAAACCCAGTGCAATTGGTTTAATTGACAATAATTTTATTTGCCTTGACTAATTCACAGGATCATTCTGAGGCTTACACAAGATATCAGATCTCTAAGTTCTTCATAAGTTGTAAAGTCCTGTACAGAAATTAAATATTATTGTGATAGCTGACATCCAAAAGTAGTTTTTCTTGATATGGTATTAATATAATGAGGTCGGTGGTCAAACATTTGGTTCTCTGAAGTAATATTTTATTCATGATGTAAAAAAGTAAGCAGTTTCTGAAGTACTTCATGTAATTCTAATTGTCGCTTATAGACCCTGGGAATTAAAAATTTAATTTTATATAGTGTTTCATATTGATGAGAAAGAACCCACTTTATCCTCTGAAGAAGAAAACATTTCTTTCCTTCAAGCAGCATATTTCTTATGGTTCAATATTCAGACTCATAAAAGTTTCTATAAAGGTGAGAGATGATACACTAGTATTTTCCAAAATCTCTTCCAATGCATATTTTGAAAAACTGAAAAATTCAAATTAAAACCATTATAATTTTCATTGCTAACATTTTTGTTTTTTTTTTTATTTTCTGAAGGTAATAAAATATCTATGACCCTTAATGTAGAAATCTCTTAAAGAATCTCTTCATTGCCCATAGGTGTGTGACGGCAAATTCCAAAGACTAGATTTGCTGAGTATAGTATAACAAAAGGAAGGGAAATATAGGGGTTTTGATTTTCTTAATCCTAAGAAGTAAAGACAGAAGTTAATGTAAAAACTTTTTTGTTCTCGGTTACTGGGGACCTCATATAAAATCCCAGAACCATAACCATGCCAAGTTAATGTGTCAGCCATTTGTGTAAAAAAAGAAAAGAAAGGTTATTATTTGCCAGTGCAAACCAACCACTCCTATATCAGGGAAACAACAAATAAAAGAACATAAAATATATTGGAAACAGAGGAGATTGTAAAACTTTCTTCTCCTTCAGGTCCTTTATCTTCCCCTGCAAGGTCAAACTTCTTAATTATGGAAGATTAAATTTAATGAGATGCTTTGCATTATACAGAAAGCTGGCCTGCAGACCCATCACACCACTAAAGCTTTTTAAGCTAAAGCCATCCATACTTTTTTTCTTAAGTAAAACAAATGGAAACTTCATAAAACTTACTTGAAATCTCAACATTTAACACTGTTGCTGGGCTCCTTTTTGAAAGACTTTCTTCTTTTGGCTTTAGTGACCCTGTATTCCCCACATCCCTGGTTGTTCCTTTTATAGACATCCATTTCTCTACCTGAAGATCAAATGTTTATTTTACTGAGGGTTCTGTCCTCTTCTTGAGTTATATAATGTCCCGCTGGGAAATCCCATTTAACATTATATGCTGATGACTTCTAATCCAGCAAAAACTCCTTCCTGAATTTCAGACTAAAAACCATAACTGCCTTCAGGACATGTGTATTTTCCTGCCCTACTTCAAACTTAACATGTCCAAAAGTGAACTTAAAATCTTTTATCAACTCCAAAATCTATTCTACCTCTTCTGTTATTCACCTCTATACATGGTGCCATCATCCACCTGGTTGCCCAAGCCAGCAACTTAGTGAATTCTTAGACTATGCTTTTTCCCTCCCTGCCCCATGTCCAACCAGGTATCAAGTCCCTTTGAGTTTTCTACTTGAATAAGTCTTTATCTCTCTTCGTCTCTCTAGCTGTAATTTTAGGCCTATTTAAGTATTAGTATGGCCCAGGAAATGTGGAGAACTCAAGGCCCCTCACTCTGATATATTCTATCACTTTCCTATTTCTCTAGGATTAGAAGAAGGGTATTAAAATAATTCCAGATTAATTATACAGTTTTTTATGAGGTACTGATTCCCTGCACAAATTTGGAAGGCTAACATAAAATAGCAGCCGAGGGCGCCTGGGTGGCTCAGTCGTTAGGCGTCTGCCTTCGGCTCAGGTCATGATCCCAGGGTCCTGGGATCGAGTCCCACATCGGGCTCCCTGCTCGGCAGGAAACCTGCTTCTCCCTCTCCCACTCCCCCTGCTTGTGTTCCTGCTCTCGCTATCTCTCTCTCTGTCAAATAAATAAATAAAAATTTAAAAAAAAAAAATAGCAGCCGAAATTTGAGACTCCCTGAGGCTTGAGGTAAAATCAAATGGCCGAGATACTCCATACTTATGTCCTATTCACTGCCCCTTGCACAAATCTGACCACCAGCACTTCTCATCTGGATCACCACAATAGCTTCCTAACGATTATTTCTGCCTCTAGATTTATACCTTCAGTCTACTCACATTGTAATTAGACTGATTCATAGTATTTGAGAATGAAAAACATGAGAATATTTTTGAGAATATCTCATTTGAGAATAAAACATGAAATGAATGATTATAAATATTTTAGAGGTTTTTACCTGTGAAATCTCATCCCCAAAAAGAAAAGTTTAGTTACTTCTTACTTACTTGCTTGTAAAAAAAATTCTAGATGCAGAGTGCCCATTAAATATCAGAACGTTTTTTCCCCACCACATTATAAAATAAAACACTTGTCCTTGCTTAAAAAATAGTGCCAGATACTGCACACTTACTTCTTAAACATTTTATTCCAATAGACCAATAACTTTTTTCTGTTAGATATATCAATTCTAAAGCTAAGAAGAAATCAACAGTAACAATATTCTTTTAATGGTGCCATTTATTATTATTATTAATTATTATTATTGATGTTTTCTTAGTTCCTTCACAGAGAGTGTTATAATTACATCACCTAATCTCCTCCATAAGTCTTCGTGACATCCAATTTCTTTCCAATCCAACAAAAGGCACATTTGTGATGGAACTTGTTCCAATTTACTTTGGGTGCAGTCAACTTTACAACCTTTGTGGTTTACCGCTTTGTGCTCTCCATGGTTGGCATAGCCCGGATGACATAAAAGCAGACCTAGTGATACCCTGAAGAAATATAGTATATAACTTTCTAGCCCTAATCCATTTTTTATAGGCCACAATACTGTCTAAGTGGTTGACTTCCTGGGGTATATTAATTGCATTTAAGCTTTCTTAAATTTCTTACATGACCAAATTTTAACTAAGAAGCTATAATTAGAAGATTCATAAACTGAGCCAACTGTTTTTCTTATTCTGAACCTGAAAAAAAAAAAAACAGTATATTCATGGCGTTGCTAGGATTATTCAGGACTCATGATTTGCAAATGTGGATGTTGTCCATAATTCTGTTATGATTAAGTAGGTGCTCAATGGTGATAATGGCATCATGAAGAAATTTTGTGTGTGTGTCAAGACCTATGTGGTTACAAAGATGAAAAAACAAAAATAAAATTATGGTCTCAGCCTTCTCAGAAAGTAGACAACATATGGGCGTTTACATAATATGTACAGACAGAACTATAATGCAAAACCGAATCTAAGCATAAATGTTGTCATTTATCGAGTCTTAATATATGCTAAGAATTGACCAGAAGCATTTGTATGGATAATCACTGATATTCACACACACACAAAAAGACATGCAGTGGTTTTCCAGGTAAGGAAATGGATGCTTGGAGAAATTTAATAATTTGCCCAAATTTGACCGGGTCAGGATTAAACCTAATTCCATCTGCCTGTCTGTCCATAACCCCTGTGCTGTTCCGTAAGTTCCTGGGAAGAGATTTCAGAGAAATTTTTTGTGTGTTCAAAGTGAGTTGTATCTGTCCCCGGTTGGAGCCACAGGGGAAGGCTTATAATAAGACTTCAGTGGTATTTCTGTTGAAAGAGTTAGTGAAGGGGCTGGAAGAAAGTAAGTATTCCAGGCAGAAGGAATGGCAAGAAAGGCACCGCCACAGTAGGAAAGGGATGAGTATGTACAGAAGCAGTAGGTGATATATTCTCCTTGTAGGTTAAGGGAAAGATGAAAAGGGAAGTTGTGGTCAGCGCAGAGGTGGGACTTCATTCAGTAGACTACATGAAGCCATCTGCGTTTTCTGAGAAGCATAATTACTGGACTATAATTGTACTCTAGGAACATTGACCTGGCAGCAGCATGTAAATGAATAGGTGAGGGGGAGGGGAGACTGAAAGACAGATGATAGATGTAAAAGGTTATTGAAGTAAGCAGCTAATGACCTGGGCTGGGACAATGGAAGTGGGAAATGAAAGCAGGGAATGTGTATCATAGCTGTCTTCCTCCAAACTCCACAGCCTTGAGAATTGTTATTGTTGATCCTCAAATGATACATTGTGCCTTGAAGCATGGCCGGTTTAGAAACTGCAAGCCTTGGGAACTGAATGGTTCCATTTAGGTCCAAAGTATTTTTAATTATTGGCCGGCCTTACATTCTAAAAGGAAGGGATATTTGGAATAAATATTCTTGTGCAGGCTGAGAGGCAATTCACCACTGAAAATGCTTGGTTCTCTATGATGTAGAAAGGGAGAGTTATTAAATGGTATAATCAAACCCCTAGGTGTTTTATTGAGGTCCTGGCATAACCAGTAGGGTGACTTTAATTTCCAGGCTACAGGTTTCTCATTTGGAAAATGTGTATAGTAATAATTATCCTCCTTCCCTCTCCTGGCTGTTGTAGGAAATCAAATGAGATAATTAATGTGGAAGTCCTCTAGAAAACACAAAATCCTCTTTGCTTTTAAGGGTAGGAACTATTTTGTTTATGCCTCTTTGTGGTTCTCGTGGTATTAAGCCCCCAGTAGGGGCTAGGGATATCTGTTGAATGAGTGGTTACATACAGGAGTTTGGGCAGGAGAATGGCCCTTGTACCAATGTTTTGGTGTTGTATGCAATAAATGTGGGCCTATGCTTTGATTCCATGTCATAATCTTTCACAGGAGGAAGAGCTTAGGATAGGACATAGTGGTGACCAGCTCTATCACAGAAAACATGAAATACAGTGCAGCTACCGCTGGTTCACTGTCTGCTAGAAATCCTTTAATGCCCACTAAAAAGATGGAAAAACTACAAAGAAAAAACTCATTAGTGAAGCAAGCACCTAGACTATTGACTGTATCCCAGAATAGGGGAAGGATTAGAATCTAGGAAGAGCACGTGCTTCATTGCACTATCCCTGGGGGGAGATGGGCCAGGAAGAGGAGTATCTAATTAGTATGTGGACTGTGAAGGAGGAAATAACACTCTCTCCTGTGACATGACTTTAGTGCCCTGGGCATTAGAGAGGGAAAACAAGAGTGATGTTCAAGGGGAAGAGAGAAAGCCACACGCCTTCATTCATTCAGCAAATATTTACTGAGCATATAAGTAGACGCTGAGGGAAGTGCATCTTGTGTGAGGTAAAGATGCTGTTCTCCAGAAGACACTCCCTTCGACTCATGGATTTTGAAGGCAATACCACACAAGATTAAATTATACACAAGCACATGATAAATTGTGCTTATTACAAATACTGAATACAAATAACATGCAACTTGTAAGCCATAAGAGGAAGGGTTAATTTCTAAAGATGTTTTCACTAAATTGAAACACATTTACTCTATAACCAGTGGAGCATAAAGGAAATAAGAATTAAACAAAAGAGGAACTAAAATCAGTAAGCTTGCTTTTCATTTAGTTGAATAATTTCTACTCTAAGAAGATTCTCCTTTGATTATCAGGACGTTGGTTGTTTGAGTTTTGATTAGAAAAGGAAGGTAGCTTCTGTCCAAAAGTTTCACTGGCAGGTCTTTGTTTTTCAAGGTCATGGTGAACACCATATTTGAAAGGTATTAAATTTTACATAAAGGGTATGGATATGTGTTAGAGTCTTCTAGAGAGATACCAACAGAATAAAAACAAAATCACAGGAATCCAGCTGGATCCACATTTGGACACAGAGCAAATAAAAAGGCATTGGCAATGTAGTAACAAATGGAAAACATTCACAAAGAAGGAAGCTAGGGAATATAAATTTCTGAGGAGAATTTGGCAATAGCCAAGATTATCTGTTTCCCATGATCTAACAGATAAGACAATTTTCCTTTACTTCCCACTTTCAAATTCTTCCTCATTTTTAATCATTCATGTATTTTCAATATATGGGATTTATATTTAAACATGTAGCCTACCACATTGGTAAGATTGAACAAGGAAAGCTGACAGAAAAACAGAGAAGAGCCAAAGACACAGGCAAACAGGAGACAAGATGCATTAAAGGAAAGGATTACTACACTTGGGTGTGTTTTTCTCCCCCGCACCCTGCCCCTCCTTGACTAAAATAACATTTCTCTATTTTGAACCTAAGTCCTTATCTGAGGTCACAGCTATATTTCTTTCCAGTTTAAATGACATAGTCACTTTATTCTGTATTTTATTTTGTGTCGATCTACAATCATGTAACATTCCTATGTATAGGAAATTTTAACTTCAAACACGAAAGGTCTGCTTGTTTGATGTTGATACAAACTTATTTGGTGGCATTTAAAAGATCAATTGTGAATTTTAATATTCATAAACACGCTACCCTAAAATTAGATGTTGCTTTTTTCTCCCCCCCCCAAATTTGGAAGCATGCAAGATATGTATCTGAACACCTTTGAAGGATCTGTCTTGGATTTCAGTTTGATAATGTACTCAGCATCATACTGTGCATCTACACATCACTAACAAAGGAAAACATTAGAGAGCTCTCATTTCCAGATAGTTCAGACCGTTGCCCTTCAGAGACACTTTGGAGACAGAATAATATGTCTAATAATTTCAGCCAACCTAGGTATTTATCACAGCTTCAAACAGGCAGTAATTCACTTATATTTATGTTCTCAGAATGTAACACTCGTCTGAATTAAACATTAGGATACATACCTGCACTAGTATAAACTATTTTTTCAAATTTTCGTAGTCAAGATTTCTTTCTCAGAGAAGAAAATTAGACAGGTGCAGCACACCAAATGAGATGAACTTTGTCCTCAAAGAAAATTGGTTTTTCCTTTTCAATTTCATTTCAAAGAGATCTGACAAGTGTGGCTTTGAACAAACTTTAACAGCACAATATCCTTTGTGTAAGTTTTCCCTTGTCAGCTTTTCCATTCCAGCAGGATCTTAGAACAAAGTGGATGTTGCCCTTTGAGTTGAGAACTTCATCAGTTGAATGAACACTAGCATAGTGCAGTGAAATTGAGGGCAGACTCTCTCCTCGAATCTCAACAGTGCAGTGTCTCAACAAATATAATTTCTCTATCTGTGCAAGGAAAGACACCAGCTATACATTTGGTTTCATCCACTCTCCTCCTTCCTCTCTCACAGGAGAAACCAAAGTATTTGGCAGTACACCCACTTGAAACTTTTGCAGATTATGCTAACAAGTCTTCCATTGTGTATAAAGCACAAATACACATTATTTTGTGATGTTGTTCGGTCCTACATTGTTTTATACCAGAGTCAGAGGGAGCCTGATGTTACAGGTACAAAGCCAGAATTTCAGGTGTGTGCTGTTTTCCTATGCATGAAAGGAAAAAAAAAAAAATGTTTTTTCTATTTGTTTTGCTTTGTTTCGTTTTTAACCTGTTGTAGCTCTGCAACCATTTCAAAGTAAAATTCAAAGGCAGAGGGGAAAAAAAAAAACACAGGAAACTGCTTCACAGAGATTCTAATCTTTATTGCACAAAAGCTTGTTATGGCTACTCATTCCGTAGAGCTTTCGATTGTATAAACTGTGCGACTTTATGCTGGTAACTAACTGCTCTGACAAGTTTATTTTTTCTTTGCATATTCTCTGAACTTTCTTATGGTTTTTTATTACAATTGCCCCTTGCTCTCTTTTACTTTCTCTTGGCTCCAACCTTTCCTTTCATCTTCTTTTTTTTCCCCCCTATGCATTAATATTTAAAGACTGTACTAGAGTCAAACATTCATGTAGAGACAACTTAAATGCAAAGCGGATAAGGTTACAGAATAAGTCCATGCCCAATTTAATTACAGCATTTTGATTAACACAGATTGTAAGTAGTTTGAACTAAGAATTTTAAGTTGTTCAGCTTGAATCTTACAAAGGCTAACCAGAGATGAAGTGTAACTTTGACTCAGAAACTGCCAGAAAACACTCTGATTAACCAATTTAGATGTACTGTCTAATTAAGGATCTAAATATCTTTGGATCACAGAAATTCATGTTTATTGATAAGATAAAATATTTATTATCCAGAGAGCTGAATTAGCAAAAAAGAACAGCTCTAATCAGGTGCTCATTCCCAGAGAAAAGAAGAATATTGGTTGGAACTGAAAATGTGACACTTAGGAGCAAACCTGGCTTGTTTATGCAAAGGCCATGCTTCTTGCCAGCCAATTCAGTATCCTTGAAAGGTTGGAGTTGATGAAGTCTGTGGCCAAGTTTCTAAATGGGTTCGATAGATAATGACTGCCCATAGCTACTGCTAATTGAGAATAATGGCTGGGCTGGGAGGGAAGGACACAGAGCAGAGATGGAAGAAAGCTACTCTCAAGTAGGAGCCTGAAAACACCCCCAAGGACATGGGGAATGAAACCCAAGCCTTTTACTGAACCTAATATTTACTGAATATTTACTGAACTATATTTACCGAGATAACCTTACATTTACTGAATTTAATTGACCTAGTTTTTTCTTTCTGGATGAATATAATGGTGTTTCTCTAAACAATTATAAAGAAGACAAGGATATGTCATAAGCTTCTGTAATGTATTTCCTCATTCTTGGCAAAATTTCTATATAGAGAGGGAGAGAGAGAGAAAAAAACTTCAATAAATTTACAACTTTTTCATCTGAAGGAACATGAAAGTAGAGGCTACTTCAATTTCTCTTTGTGTAAGATTTCATTTTGTGTTAACTTGTTTTTGTTGTTATTCAAGGCATCTCAAATGGAGATAAGATCAGGTCTGAGTTACACAAAGATTGAGCGCAATATTAAGTAAGGTCATTGTTTTTCTTTAAATTTTTCTTTGATTTCTAAAATTTTAAAAACATTGTGAATACAGAGGTTTGTACTCATGGATTTTAATAGGTAGGATATAATTTTTGATGGAGTAAAATCACATGAAAGAGCATGCTATATTCTACACATTTTAATCATATCAAAGACAGAATAAGTTCAAATACCTTTTCAAAGCCAATACCCTTTCAAAATAGGGTGATGAGCTAGGTAGTCCCATTTGCCTGCTGGCATTTTACTCAAATTATAATTAGAAATGATAACACACACAACTTGCACACACATACACAATCCCTATTCATTCTAGCTTTGCAGACTCATCACATAAAAAGATAAAGTCTAAGACCTATCAGAATATTTGAGCATATTTCTTGTTTGGATGAATGTTGCCTGGCAAGGCTTACCAGACAAAGTTGACAAGGGGAGTTGTAAGAATATTTCAGTATCTCATGACTGTAGTTCTTGGCACATATTACACATTTATTTACTCTGAAAAGGAAGTTTTCTGAACACAGAGAAGGTATATCCTGCATGTTAGATCCTATAGTTATCCTCACTCCTGTTCTGGTCCATTATGGTTTGCTGAACATAAATTCTAAAGCTAGTGACTATAATATTAGGGGAATCAGAAATTTAAAGTGGGCAGCTCTTCAACATAAATATTACAAATACATAATAATCCAACCATCTCTTATCTACTTTTCCATAATTGATAATTATGCATAATTCCATGTGAGACATCTTTTTAGTTTCCTCTTCTTTTGGGCCTAATATACTAGCCAATGCCAAGGCTGAATAACATATTTATTCCTTAGAAATTAAAATTCAATATGTTATCCTATTAAAATAATATATTGTGGCATTACCAGCATCATTATTACAAAAATGGATTCAGAGCAATAAGCCAAATTTGACCAGGGGACTGTGCAGCTATAAATCTACCAGAATCGCATGAGGCATTGTTTTTACTGACAAGAAATTCCTGTGCACGGGCCTCTTGAGACATGTTAGTTAGATTCATAGGAACAGAATGCAAGAATATCAAGCACTCTGTCTGAGTGCTAAAAAGGACACATTTAAACAAATAATGTCCATCGAGAGCAAAAAAAAAAATGCAGCATTTCTGTATGAAATGCGAGTACCCACTAATTTCTATATTTGGGGGAACATCAAATGGACATTAAAGTAAGACTCCTAAAATGATAATATATAATAGTGACAAGCTTCACAATAAAGTTCAGTGCCCAGTGTGATGACAAATTATATATAACCTATTGCCCATAGCTGAGGTCTGGTTCTAGGCAAAATTATAACTCAAACAAAATTTATCTTTTTCGTCCATGCCTTGCATTTCTATTCCTTTTCCCCACTGGCTACTTCATCTCTTCCATCCCAGGCCCAGTCATCTTGGTGCTCACTATTTTTAGAAGAAAAAATAACAGCCTATTGGAAATGCCCTTATTATAACTTCATCTACACACTACTATTTATCATAAGGAAAGGGAACCTGACATGTTAGCTGAATTGCTCAACATCACTCAAACACTTCATAGCAGGTTCTCAAATAGAACTCCTCCTTTCTTAACTGGTAAGATGCAATATGTCCTCCCCCTAGGATTGCTTTTATTAATAGCAGGTAAATCATTAAGCCAAAGTCTGTATTACTGATGGTGAAACTGGAGACAGCCGCAGGTTGCAGGTGTTCTGTGTATGTGTCTGGGGTCAGGTGGAGCTTACCGTGGAAGCCTAGCAAAGTTACCTTTGCATTTTGAAGAAAACCTCCACCAGTAATTCCTACACGTGGGAAGAAAAATATTTCGTACAGATTCATCAACATTTCAAAGAGTAGGCAGAACTCTTGATTAATGCCTCCGTTTTTCTGGAGAAAAAAGCTATTTAGTGGACACTATGGAAGTCTTTTTAATCTAAAATTTTCTTCTTAAAAACAATTAAGAAAAAAATGTTATTCCTTTAATGTTCCATCACTAGTTTATAAATTGTTTGAAGAATGTTCAGACTCATAATTTACTTCCTCCTTGTTCCTTTTACAAAAGAATACCATCTGTTTCTCCACTGCTTAGGTGCTCTCAGCATGGTCTGAAGTAGCACTTCACAGACACCGATGTGCATAGACAGCTCCTGGGCCAGAGAGGTTACAGCTCTGAAAAGCTCCCAGGTGATGCCCACACTGCTCCCCCGGGGTTGAGGACAGGTGTTGCCATAGCCTGAAGGAAGGAGGGTCATAAGATTTGGATTTGAGTCTATGTCCTAGTTGTGTGCTTTTAGGTATGTACAAATGCCCTGATGTGGTTCTACCACTAACAACTTGAACAACTTTCCATGAGTGCCCTTGCCTATAAATGAGAATTGTCTTACCTTGGCTGCTCCTAGAATTGTTGAAAAATCAAAGGATATAATGCATTAAAATGCTTCATAAATTACAAAGCGCTATATGATTAATGTTAGTTATTAACGTATTATTCAAGGCCCTCTTGTAACTGGTCTATGAGGACCAAAATCTACTGGCAGAAAAAAAAATTGGGTTGTGTCTACCATTTATTAATATCACAGGATCAAAGTTTAGGAAAAACATGGGCAATTGAGTGTTTGAAAGAGACTCCATCCCTAATTACTAAAAGTATGTAATTGAATAACAAGATTAATAAACTTGTTACACTGGCAAGGTTTTTTCCTCAGTACAATGCTTAGTGATGGGGAAGGGGCAATGCAATGGGCACTATGATATCCTGCTAGGGAGAGTGGAAATTGATACTTTGGTTTCTATAGAGCATTTTGGAAGTATGTGTTAAGGGCCTTAAGAAAGTGTTTATTGTTAGTAACTTCACTTCTAGAAATTTACTTTAGGAAATAAAAAGAGGTGTGGTTCAAAAAATAGTTTATAGCTCCTGGGTGGCTCAGTCAGTTAAGTGTCCGAGTGTTGATTTTGGCTCAGGTCATGATCTCAGTGTCCTGGGATTGAGCCCCGCCTCGGCCTCCGCACTCAGCGGGGAGTCAGCTTGAGGATTCTCTCTCTCTTTCTTCCTCTCCCTCTGCCCCTCCCCCTGCTTGTGCTCTCTCTCTAATAAATAAATAAATCTTAAAAAGTAGTTTATATATCAAAATGTCCATTACAGAATTAGTATCATAATAACATTTTGCAAGATCCTAAACGGCGAAAAATAGGAGAACTGCTAAATAAGTAAAGCATATCAATATCATGGAACATGGAGTCAGAACACTTGCACTTTTAAATTTTTAACTCAATAGTAAAAACAAGGCAGCTGCACTTCAGAGCAAATTTTATGAAATAGAAGAGCCTTTGTATATAGTAGAATGTCAAATGCTTTAAATATATGTTAATATTTTTGACCTTAGTAGTATCAATTCTAGGAAACTGTCTACCTGTTCCCATTCTCACAATTGAAGTAAGCAACTTCATGAAATAATGCCTAGTTCTGGGGTTCTATTAAGTCTACAACAACTTGTGAAAAAATGTGGTTCAACTACTGTTCTTTAAAATTCACAAGGTGGCATTTTCAGAGCCCTTGCGCTATCTTTGCTCCACTTTCTGAAATTCTAGTTTAGTTTTAATAGAGCATACTGTTCAAGAGATATTTATTGACACCTTTATATATCTGATACTCTCCTGGGTCTGATAGGAATTCAGTGATGAATATGGATGCAACCTTAATTTGGATCTCCTAGGAATGGGCTAATACCATATAGTCATAGATATTGCAGTGTGATTGCAATGATGTAACCATAAGAGAAACACACACACACAAAATTTACTAGAAGACCAGAGAGCATCACTTCTGGTGAGGCACTGATAAGATGATTGTAGTGAAAGTAGACTGAAGAATGAGTGGGACAGGTGTAGTGGACAAGAACGGAGGGAGAAGACTTTCTGATACAGAAAATAATAAAAGCAAAGGCAGCAAACAAACAAATAAAATCATGCCACATCTAGGAATTTTGGATTCTTCTTTTTAGATTACAACCCTGGACAGGTGAGGAAAAAAAGTGAGACAGTTTTGCTGACTTCAAACCAAGTTTTAGGCGAAGTACTCTACCTTCATCTTGTAGGTCATGGGATGTCATGAAGGTCTTTAAGCAGCAAAATTACACAATTAAAGCCATAGTTTAGGAAGATTATTCTGATGTTGATGTGCCAATGAGTTTTATGGGAAACTGAGTCTAGGGAGTTCATACAAGAGACAGAGAGACAAGAATTCCAAACCTATTTCAATAACTGTACTATTTATGTTGCCCTGAAAAAGTTCTTCCTCTCCTTTCTGAGATATAGTCTACTACCAGCATAAATACACTTTTATGTGAATTAGAAAAGGAACCCCACTGGGCAGGTGGAGCCCATGAGCACACTACACTGTTTAAGAAGCAGACAGTACCTTTGTTCAAAGAAAAAAGCTTCCTCCAGGTGTCTGAGTGGATTTTTTGCAGTATGACATGGGTGTGGGGGGGAACATATTGAGTGTAACTTGGGTTGAGTTTTAGCTCTCACTCTCCACTTAGCCAGGTATGGAATCACAGTTCACTTATCTGTGACTTGAGAATATCAAATCCTACCTTTTAGGACTGTGATTAGCACATATACCCAGGGTCTACTGAAGAGATTTGTAATAGATATCCGATGAAGGATAATGGCGGTGGTGGTGGTGATGATAGTGAGCAGCAGCAGTAGTAGTAATATTAGTAGTAATCTCTACCACTATTATCTTGACTTGGGATATTGAGAGCTTAGACTAATATTCAGAGGATGGAAATAAACAAGTGAATTTTTAAAAAGGCCAAAGAAAGAATGGATAGTACCTGATGACTAGTTATATTTGCAAATTGAGGGAAAATAAGTCAAAGCTGATTTTCAGTTTGGTGAACAGAAGACCACTGATCATGCTCTAGACAGAAATAGTGAAGCTAGGAAAAGCTGTTATAAGGAAGATGACAAGATCTGTGTTCTATGTGTTGTATGTGGAGGAAACAGGTGTCCAGATAGAAATATTCATCAGGGGATTGAAGATATGGGATTAGAACTCAATGTGAAGATGGAGATAGACATAGTACATCTGAGATTCAAATGTACAGAGAGTGACAGTGTAACTCTATACAGTTTGAACTTTATACACTATACAGAACTCTATACAGAACTTTATACAGAACTCTGCACAGTTCTATGGTAGTTCTGTTTGGGGATTTCCCATGCCTACAAAATGATGGAAAATAAGCACACTCCACCTTGTCTGTAATGTAGGGAAAGGCCACAGAAACCAAAAGAAAGGAGGGAATCTCCCTCTCCCGTTGACAGAGTTGTGATCCTGAAAAAGTGAGATGAATTTTTATTGCTTTTGTGTGCTCTCTGTCCTTCTGCCTTTTGTCTCCCAGTTCAGTCATGGAATTACATGGCAGGATGAGGATTTCTGCCTGGAGGACCAGAAAGGGGAGCCCCAGGGAACAGGAAAGTCACAGAGAGATGTCAGAGATGGAGAACCTCAAGAAAGCTAATCCATAAAGTTGTTGAACACCTGGGTTCTTTCAAGCTGTGCATGTATGGATCCAATCAGCGTACCAAAGAGTTTGAAAACTGAACCAACAGATATATCACTACCCACAGTGGTACACAGACAGGACAAATCTGAATAACCCTACAAAGGCTTTGAACACTGAACTGCCATGGGAACCATGGCCCATGGAAGCAAAGCTGGTTGGAACCTGCAGACTGAACCTCTCCATGCCAATTACCTACTAAAGTAAAAATATTAGTATTTTCCATAAAATTTAAACAGGCCCAGGTCTCATAATATGCAAAGTGTCCAGGACACTATCCAGTATTATTGTTCAAGATATGAAGAAACAAGGAAAACCTCAACTCTAATGGAAAAAGACAAACAATGCCAATGCCAAGAAGACACAGATGTTGGAATTATCTGACAAATACTTTGAAGTAGTTATTATATAAATGTTTCAATAAGCAATGACAAACACTCTTGAAATGAATGGAAAAGCAAAGCTTTCACAAAGAAGTAGGAGATGTAGAGAAGAATCAAACGGAAATCATAGAACTGAAAATTCAGTAAATAAAAATCTCACTGGATGAGCTCAACAGCAAATTGAAAATAAACTTGAATCTCAACTTGAGTGAGCTTGAATGATTAATAGATATTATCCAGACTGAACAACACAAAGAAAAAGAGATTTTAAAAAATATAAGCCAAGCCTTAGGACCTCTGGGACAATATAAAAGGCCTAACATTAGTGTCATCAGAGCCTTAGAAAGAGAGAAGGAGTATGGTGCTTAAAAAATATTTGAATAAATAGTGACTGAGAACTTCACATGTTTGGTTAAAGATATAAATCTAAACTTCAGGATAGCTCAAAAACATTAATCAGTATAAATCCAAAGAAATCTATGTCTACACACATCATAATCAAAGCATTGAAAACCACTGAAAGACACACACAAAATTATCTTGAATGAATCCAGAGGAAAATGATGGATTATTTGTAGGGGAATAATGTACAAATGACAATGAATTCCTCATCAGAAACCATGGAGATGAGAAAGAAGTGGCAAAATATTTTTAAAGTACTAGCAGAAAAGAACTGTCAACTCAGAATTCTAGATCAGGAATGAAGGGGAAATAAAGATATAGCAGGGAGGAGTTTTGGGGGATGATGGAACTGTTCTGGGTCCTGATTGTGGTGGTGTTTACACAAACATATACATGTGTTAAAAATTTGTAACACTATAAATCAAGAAGTCACTTTTAGTGTATGATAATTAAAAAGAAAATTAATCAAGAAAAAGTGATAGGGGTGCCTGGATGGCTCAGTCAATTAAGTTTCTGCCTTCTGCTCAGGTCATGATCTTGGGGGTCCTGGGATCAAGCCCTGCATTGGGCTCCCTACTGAGCAGAGCCCTGCTTCTCCCTCTCCCCCTGCTCCTCCCCACTATTCTCTCTCTCTCAAATAAATAAAATCTTAAAAAACAAAAAGAAAAAATGATAAAAATCTAAAGCCAGAAAGTAAATGTATCGATAGATGCCTTGATTTTAATGTACTGCTTCCCTCTCTCCACTGTATTTCCCTTCCTGGCCCTTCACTGAGTAAACTCAGCCAAAAGAGTGACATCACAGAGAATATCCAGTGAGGAGGAAAAATTATGGTTAGTTTTATAATTGGGTAAGACTGCGCTTCCCAAAACAATAAATTCCTTATGGCATTTCAGAAACCATGTTCAGTTTTTCAAATCATTAAGATATCATTTGCATGACTACAAAAGCGATGACTGAATATGTGGCAGCCAGTGGCTGGTGAGTCATGACTGGCGTGTGAGAGGGACTTCATGGATAAGTAACCTGGACACAGGACGGTAGGAGAAGCTCTTGCACCTTACTCACCACGGAAAGGTGGGAGTACCAAGGTCAGAGCTGAAAAGAGCAGAATGGCAGCAGGAGTGGGTTAGGGAGTGACTGGTAGTAGAATTCTATTTATGGAATCCAAGATTTTGATTAATACTTTCCTGGACTAATCCATAGTCATTTTATGGTTCATAGCAACATTTTTCAGACACTAATCTGGAAGGCCTAGAGTTCAGTGTGGATGTCCCAGGAGAAGTGTTGGTGAGGCTTTGAAGAGACTATGTCTCTTGTTGTTGAGGTCCATAGCCTCAACTATAGTACTGGTTACAATATTTTGTTTCCGTGAAGATCTTTCTTGAAAACTGGGTTGTATTTCTAGAGGAGGAAAAAAGTGTCGAATGGGTCATATTAACTATTAGCCTCCCTGAAAGCATTCAGCCAAAAGCAGATACAGAAGCACGAGAGCCACATCAGTGAATCTTAGTACGGCTTCTAAGAAAGAAGTATAAGGGACTCTTAGGAGCAGCTAACTTTTTCAGGAGGTTCAAGGACTGCTTTAAGAGAAGGTACTGAAATAGGAAGAAAGAAAGAAAAAAAAAAATACTGAGGAAGTCTATAGAAGAATGAGATATCCAGTGGTGAAAATCAGAGAGAAACATATAACACAGTTTTCAGATTTCCTCACTGACTTGCATGCAAATGAGCCCACAGTGCAGTATTACCTTCTGGATTCTCAGCACAAGTAATTTCCAGCCGCTTCCCTGAGAATGTGAGAGAGGTTAAAAAGAATGGGAAAAGAAGAACAGAGGGAGCATATCATGATGACAAAAGAATAATATGGGCCCATCCAGTTGAGCAATTTTAAAATCACTAAAGAATACAAAGAAAAGTCAGAGAAGATTTCAGAAGGTATGATGTGAGAGCTAAAGAAAGGGAGAGGGTGTTTAAACATTGGAGGATGACTGAAGGGAAGAGATGATATTCATATAGCCAGAAATGAGAAGGCTGTAACCAGAGTCAGCCATGACATGACAAGGGGGCGGGGGGGAGGTGCGGTCTGGGCCAAATGAAAGTCTGTAGAATTTTAGACTTACCTCATCCTCGCAGGAACAGGTTCATGACAGCCTACTGTCAGGTTAATAGATAGTGCCACAGGACCACGTTTAGTCTGAGAGTCTCCAACAAAACCAAGACTGTGAACTCTGAGTCTCACCTCTTCTAAATGCTTCAAAGAATGAGGGCCAGGTGTGTAGCTGGGTGTAGGGGCAACATCAACTCACAAGGAGGAGTCCTTTGGTCTTGTGTTCAGTACGGGAGATAAAACATTATTTCAAGAATTGAAAAGTGAGAGGTTAGCAAAAAAAAAAAAAAAAAAAGAAAAAGAGTTCTTTGTCGGCTCATGTTAACTTATGGCAAAAGAAACAGTAAGAAGTGCCAGAGAGGAGCATTGAATATTTGAGGACAGACTGCTATAGATTACTCCCATCTCTAGCAAAAATCCATTCAGCAAGTCAAAAGATAACATGTTTTCAGGGGGCGCCTGGGTGGCTCAGTCGTTAAGCATCTGCCTTCGGCTCAGGTCATGATCCCAGGGTCCTGGGATCGAGCCCCGCATCGGGCTCCCTGCTCGGCGGGAAGCCTGCTTCTCCCTCTCCCTCTCCCACTCCCCCTGCTTGTGTTCCTGCTCTCACTCTCTCTCTCTCTGTCAAATAAATAAATAAAATCTTTTAAAAAAAAAATAACATGTTTTCAGGATTATAAAATTTGAAAACTTCTAAAGCTCCTTTTCTAAGAGCTTCTGCTTAAAGAGGATTTGTATTCAGGTTTATTTTTTTCTTTGTATATTTTTAAATACAAGTTTTCTGAACCTAGTAATTTTCCTTGTGGTCCAGCAGGTCAATATATGTTTTGGCAATTTTAGAAAGCATGTTTTATTTATTTTCCCAATCAAACCAAAAAGCCCCTTAGGAGCCATTGTTGTCTATTGGTTAAATATGTTTTCATTCATATGCTTCTTTAAAAGGTTTATTATTTACAAATAGACGGTAATGACTTCATCTGAGCTAATCCAGGTCATATTTAGGGATGTCCTGCATTTAGAAAAATCCCTATGAGAACCCTGTACGGAGTGCCAAGAGCCACAGTAGCATCCATTAAATTTCCTGATTGCAGCGTTATATGCATTTTTTTTTTTTTCCAGCAAGGACTAGCAATTCACTTCTTGCTCCAGGAGTATTCAAGCTAAAACAATTCAAATACCTCGTCTTGAGGACTTTGCTGTACCATTCAGAACTTGTCTGCAACTGGACAAGTACCAATAGATGTTTTTGATCATTAAAGGGGTAGCGAGGGAGACTATGATACATATTTGTCACTACTAAAGTAACTATCAGCTAGTTAGTACAGGGTATATGAATGAAGTACACCGCTTTCAGGGTCCCAGGCCAAAAGGAAATATTAGGAATTAGGCAATACTCATTTCTATTTATAAGAGGTTCTTTAAGTTTTATTTCTTTCATTATAAAGTAAAAAAAAAAATTGCTTCATTTTTTATTAAAGAAAACTGGTATTCCTTATTGAACTTTTTTCTTGTACCTGAAGGAAGGAGGTTTGATCAAATATTTATTGTATTTTTTTTTTTTTTTTTAAAGATTTTATTTATTTATTTGAGAGAGAGAATGAGATAGAGAGAGCATGAGAGGGGGGAGGGTCAGAGGAAGAAGCAGACTCCCCGCCGAGCAGGAAGCCCGATGCGGGACTCGATCCCGGGACTCCAGGATCATGACCTGAGCCGAAGGCAGTCGCCTAACCAACTGAGCCACCCAGGCGCCCCAAATATTTATTGTATTGGCTAAACTTTCCATATATGCATCTAGCCAAGATCATCATTCTGTGGGAGGTAAAATCTAAGGCAAACTCAGAGAAATGGTTATGAACCCCTTTGAAGGAGACCACTGAACAAACATAAAGATCTGTGGCAATAAATGAAGTGTACCCATTCAGGGTTGATGCAGACCTTCCAACCCCAGCCCAACAGGGGAATCCCAAGTGAGGTACTCCTTAGGATTTGGTTGCTTTGTTGGTCTCCATGCCTTGCTTTGTGACAGGCTTCCTTAAAAGATATGTCACATCTTCCCATTATCTGTTGAATTTTGTGTATTGTTGTTGGCCCTTTCAAGTTAATGAGCTGAGGGAGAAAACAGAAAATGGAGAGATCTTAACATTCAACCTGAAGTCTTGTTAGGAGACAAAAGGTGATCAACACAACTCTCTGGAGAATGTTGTGAAGGAGGGACTCATAAAGAAACTTCCCAAGACAAAGGTGGCAATGAGTTATCTGAACAGACTTCTGGCTTACAGAAGTGAGGCTGAGGTGCTCTCAGGTCTCAGGTCTGGACCAAACTCTTCAAAGCTACCCCAACATTGCACTTCAATGCATATTGTGAATAATAACATCAAGGGGCCATGAGTAAGTATGGGGCTCTGGAGGACTAGAGATGCTTAATTTTCCATTTGCTACATTTTTCTTTTGTTCCAGACAATTCCAGACTCCATTCCCAATTTTTTTTCTATGTGCAAAAACTAAGGCTTTGTGCACTCTGTTGCTATGGAAACAGGAGAGAGAGAAACAGTTTATGTATTTCAAAAGCTGTCAGCCTATATGCTGTGGATTTTGATAACTAAACCTACACACAAACCACCTTTTCTCTAGTCCCAAAGCCCAACACCATAACGTTTATTTTTTTATACATACGTATGTTGCTTGGAAAAATTAAGGATCTACTTATTTAGCTTTGCTGCAATTCATTTTATACTTAATTTAATGTCCAGGGGAAAGAGAGAGGCTTTGGTGACGCAGTTAGAGAAATATAAAACTGTTCTTAATAAATGCTTACTAAATCAGAATGAAGACAGAGTTAGCAGGCATCACAGCTCAGTCTATTGACAAAATAAAAAAGATTGAAGCTCTATTAATTTTAAAACAGATCTGAACGTTGCCTGGCTTCTATTTCATAGAAATGTAATGTCTGCTATGCCCTCTTCGGCTCTCTAATAAAAGAGCTATTTTGAAATTACAAAATACACTGTGTTCTCCCCCAGAGAACCCAATTCAATAGCTTATTGATTTTTCCTGGCATCCTTAGTCTCGTGTGAAGGGGTTTCTGGGCTCCTAGACCTGGAAGGAGGGAGTTTGTTTATAATTGATTCAGATTCTGTACAGCAGAGCACTCCCCCCTCAACCAACGCACAGTCTTTATAATCGTCCAGCCCATTAAGTGCTGGCTTCCTTCTATTCTCAGTAGCTTTCCAGCACATCCAAATATTTGCGAGAAAATGACTGCCATTGTAAGGTCATTTTTATCAAGTTTAGATGACGCAGTTAAGTGGACCAGGAAAAATTCATAAGAACTTCGGCCTTCAAATCTAGAGCACACTCCAGTAGTTAAAGGACCTGTCAAGCTCTCGGCTATGAGGCCCGCTCTCCCAGTCTTTATAACTAGATGAGTCACTTGAGCCTGAAAATCAGGTCTTTTATGTTGTTGTTGTTGTTGTTTTTCCTTTCCTTCCATGAAGATGTACTAACAACAATTGATCTAAGTGTGCATAAAGGATAAGTGAAGGACAAATGAGAAAATAATGAACAGTTGCTCCCCATTGTCTTCTTTTCTTTTTTTTTTTACAAAAACGAAATGCCCTTTATCTCAAAAACAAACAGACAAACAAACAAACAAACAAAAAACCCCTCGAGTTCAAAATCTGCTCTTCACAATGTGAGTTTCAGAGTTGTATCAGCTTAGTCTCCTTGTCTTAAGTGGTCATTTACCCAGTGGATGAGAATGGTTACAGAAGGATTAGGATTCTCCCAAGTAAATTATTTTCTTATTCTTAATAATCATAGGTATATAGTCCATTTTCCTCCAAGGAACTTAAAGCATTCAATTGACCTTATCTCATAAATACTTACCCTGCTCCTGAGAGGTGATATATTTTAAATTTCTAATAAATTGCTGGGGGCAAATAAAACCCAGAGATATCAGCTAGCCTGATCGAGGCATTTGACAAGAGTGTCCATGATATTTTACAGAAAAAATGGAGAAATAAAATCTGGCTGACTGAATCTTAGGTATGCAGATTACAATAATCTCCATCAGTTTGGAAGAAGATTTCTGTGAAGTATAAAAGAATTCCATTTCAGTGGCCCGGTCCTGCTCACAGATTTTGTCAGTTACTTGGATAAGAATATAGAATGTATAATTATCAAATTTGCAAATGATATATGCCATAAGGAATAGAAAATATATTGTACAGTAGAATCAGATTCCAAAAAGATACTAACATCTTGGGACAATAGCTAAGCCAACAAAATGTAGTAGAAATGCAAGTGCCTGATCTTAGATTAAAAAAAAAAAAAAAAATTAGAAACAGCTGTGAAAGAACAGCTTGGGAAATATGTGAATATTATTTTTATAGATTCTTATAACACTAATATGAGCTTGCCATGTATTGTGTCTGGTAAAAGAACACACATGGCCTTGGGTTGCATTCATAGAAGTATGATATTCTGAATGAAGAAGGTGCTGTTTGACTGTAATCTAGCTGGTCAGACATCTTCCTATAAGCTCACCTCTCTGATCTTAAGAATCACCTACACCTCTTGATACAGAATCTCCTGGGGAAGAGACAGAGATGTGAGGAGAGTGCGAAAGGCATTAAACCCTATCCCAAGATAAACATCTGACAGAGCTAGTGATACTGAGCCTGGAGAAAGACCAAGGGAAAACATGGTAGTTCTCTTCATTATTTCCTCAGAGGTGAAATTAGGACTGACGTTTTAAAGTTAAGAGGCGAGATTTTCATGTAATATAACTTTTTTTTTCTTTTTTTTTTTTTGACATTCTGGGAAGTCTAAACAGGAAGTGTTCTGCCTCTATGGGTGGTGAGTTCTCTTGGCTAGATCCAATTGTCAGATGGGTAATTAAATTTGTTTGCTTTTGAGGTCCCTTCTAAATCTGGATTTATAACTGATTCTAGGACTTGCCCAGGGACACACAGTATGGTTCTCCCTGGCCAAAAATAATAAAATATATAATGAACTAATATATTAAAACATATAATCCATAATGCATCTGGAAAATTGAAAAGTCTGGAGCTTCAAGTTTAGTACTTAGTATGTGTAACAAGAGATTTTATTGAATTCTTCACTTCTAAAAAGGATTTAACTCTGTATTTACCGTGGGAGGGAGGTCTTCGTACCTATCACTTTGATGCAACTCGATGCTTGAAAATGGTTAAAATGGTAAATTTTGTTTTGTATATTTTCATCACAATAAAAAAATTCAAAGAAAAGAAAATCCCAGTTATTCTCATTCTGAGTAATTAGATTCATGCCCCAGGGCAGTGTCAATAATTTGGCCAGCATATTCCAAGGAAAATCATCATCCTAACGACCTGGTTACCAGTTCCTCCTAGGTCTTCCCCTTTTTTGTCCTAGAAAACGTCACTTCTGAGAGTATTCATGGATGCAGGGACATTATATGTAGGCACAGTGAGGGTGCACTTGAGTGAAGGAGAAAAGATTAGAATCTAGCTTTTAAATGCAGACTGTTGCATACCAGTCATGATAAAATAAAATTTACCATTTACCTATGGGAAAGAAATGAAATTACAAAGTAGAGAGGTTGAGAGAAGAGTACTCACAATGAGCTGAGATTATTGTTAAATCAATTGCTGTGTCTTGGAAAGTATGGAGATTCTTCTGTTGATAGTACAAGATGGCATACTTTGTTATACATGAGATGTATCTGGCAGAGATTATTTGATTCAGATTTACTGGCCCCATCTAGTGATTCTGATCCAGTAGCTCTTGGGTTGGAGAAATTAAGTTTTTAAAAAGAAATCCAAATGTTTATGAAGAAGGTTGCTGAAGAATACATTTAGAGAAGTATTAACCTAAAGTATAGCTAATCCTTCTCAAACTTCTTTCTCCAAGAAGCCCTTTTTATTTTTAAAAATCATTGAGGACACCAAAGCACTTTTGTCCATGTGGTAATTGGACATGAGAAGAGTATTTCGATAACCTTTTCATATATTTGTGGATACTGCTCTTTGATGCTACACCAAAACATAACAAGTGGCTGTTTCTTTCTTTTTTTTTTTTTTTTAAGATTTTATTTATTTATTTGACAGAGAGAGACATAGCGAGAGAGGGAACACAAGCAGGGGGAGTAGGAGAGGGAGAAGCAGGCTCCCCGTGGAGCAGGGAGCCGGATGTGGGGCTCGATCCCAGGGTCCTGGGATCAGGACCTGAGCCGAAGGCAGATGCTTAACGACTGAGCCACCCAGGCGCCCCCAAGTGGCTGTTTCTTAAAAGTTAGTTGCAATGGGGAATCTGAAACCACGTTATTCAACCTTTTGTACTCTGTTACCTTAAACTTCATTAATCTATCTTGCACCTTGTGTGGACCTTTTACCCATGCATAACATTTATTATTTGTAAAATCTTATTTTTTCGTTATATAGACCTTCCAAATGTTGATACATTTTCATCATACAACATCAAACAATCGTATTGCACTTATTAATTTCACCACTGGCCTCATCAGGAAAGTTTCAGTGTTTTGGGAAGCTGCCAAGTTCATGAAAGTGGATCAGATTTTTCCACAATTGTAATTATTACACGAAAGCATGGACTTCATAGCCTGTAACAAATACCGTAAGTTGTTTTCCTTGAAGAAACAAACACCTTTAGTTCATTTTAGAAAAATGAGTGCCAAATACGTAAGTCTGGCAACCATAGTGTCTGTCAGTCATTCTTTGAAATGTGAAAAAAAAGTATTCCATGAAAAGTGTGGCTAGTTCAGCTTGCAACTGAAACAAAAACTATACCCATGCTTTTCCTTTAGGCAACCATGATATTTTAGTATGCAGTAACATGACACAAATATTCAACAGATGTACATTCTTTTATTTCCATTTTATTTGTTTTCATCATGATAAGTATACTCTTTAATCCCCATCCGCTATTTCCCCCACCTCTCCCCCACCCACCTTCCCTCTAGTAACCATCAGTTTGTTCTCTATGGTTAAGAGTCTGTTTCTTAGTTTGCCTCTCTCTCTCATTTTCCTTTGTTCATTTATTTCATTTCTTAAATTCCACATATGAGTATGATGATATGGTATTTGTCTATCTCTGGCTGACTTATGTTGCTTAGCATTATGCTCTCTAGCACTACCCATGTTGTTGCAAATGGCAAGATTTCATTCTTTCCTTTGGCTGAATAATATTCCATTATATATAATATATATACATATATATTATACATATATATGTGTGTGTGTGTGTATATATATATATATAATCACATATATATATACAATGGACTATATATACATACACTATATTTTCTATATACATTCATCTGTTGATGGACACTTGGGTGCTTCCATAGTTTGGCTATTGTAAATAATGCTACAACACAGGAGTGGGTATATCCCTTTGAATTAGTGTTTTTGTATTTTTTGGGTAAATATCCAGTAGTATAATTCCTGGATCATAGGGTAGTTCTACTTTTAATTTTTTGAGGAATCTCCATACTGTTTTCCACAGTGGCTGCACCAATTTATATTCCAACCAGCAGCGCACAAGGGTTCCTTTTCTCCACATCTTCACCCACACTGGTTGTTTCTTGTGTTTTTTTATTTTAGGCATTCTGAGAGATGTGAGGTAATATCTCCTTGTGGTTTTGATTTGCATTTCCCTGAGGATGAGTGATGTTGAGCATCTTTTCATGTGGCTGTTGGACATCTGTATGTCTTCTCTGGGTAAATGTCTGTTCATTTCTTCTGTCCATTGTTTAATTGGATTATCCAGTTTTGGGGTGTTGAGTTGTATAATATCTTCCCCCATTCAGTAGGTTCCCTTTTAGTTTTATTGATTGTTTCCTTCACTGTGCAGAAGCTTTTTATTTTGATGTAGTCCCAGTAGTTTATTTTTGCTTTTATTTTCCTTGTCTCAGGAGACATATCCAGGAAAATGTTGCTTCAGCCAATGTCAGAGAGATTATTGCCTGTGCTCTCTTCAAGGATTTTTATGGTCTCAGGTCTCACATTTGGGTCTTTAATCCATTTTGAGTTTATTTTTGTGTATGGTGAAAGAAAGTGGTCCAGTTTCATTCTTTTGCCTGTTGCTGTCTAGTTTTCCCAACACCTTTTGTTCATGGATATTCTTTCCTCCTTTGTCAAAGATTAATTGACCATATAATTATGGGTTTAAACAGATGTGTATTCATAGGCTGGGATTTAATAAAATTACTAATTTTTGCTTCTTCTTTTTTTTTTTTTTACTTTAAGTGTGTGGTAGTGAAGAATATAATAACTAGTACATTTGGTCACACTGTGCTGAGCTACCATTAATGTGACAGCAATTCTTCCCACCATTCCTTTTGGTGAGACTATACCTCTGGACTATGAATTTCGCAAAGGTTTCTTAGTTTTTGGTTTTTTTTTTTTCCCTCCCCACTTAGGTGGGACAGGATGTATAGAGTTGCCTCGAGTTGAGTATTTCCGCTCCCCCAGGTCAATTAGGCTCCGATAAAACCCAGGCAAATTAGGACCAGTTAACTAGTTTCCCCTAAGGGCAGGCCTTTTTAAAAAGAATAGAATCCTCTGGCCTATTGCAAACTGTTTCCTTTTCCACTCCCTCTGCTGGAAGCATGAGAGGATTTTTCTCTGATGTTTACTGTGGGAACCTAGTCAAGGTTCTAGTTTTAAAACACACAATTGTAGGGGTACCCTTAATGATGGGTCCCCCTGGAGTTTTGAACTCTGACTTATCCACACTGAGCTTCCAGCAATTTGTCAATTACAGTCCAGATTTTCCTACTTCGGCCCTGGTTCCTGCTACAGTCTCTGTGCTGAGTCTCTGCTCCATGACAACCTGTATTCGCTTGTCTGCCTCTTCAGTCTTTGGGCCTATGTCTGGACCTCTCTTCTGGATCCAAGAAAAGTTGATGTTTCAGTCTGTTCAGCTTTTTTCTTGTTAGAAGGAATGGTGATTTCTAAGATCCTTACTTGTACAACAGGAAATGGAAGTTCCCCACCACTGGTTTTGTACTATCTGTACAAGATCAATTAAGTGTTCATCAGTGGAGGTGTTCAGGTTGAAGTTAATGAAGTTAATGCATACAGTAGCTCACATTTTTGTGCCACGGATTATTTTCGGTTTTACATGTATTTCATTCAAACCTCACCAGAATGTGAGTGTACTATAACATACAATCGTTATCTTCATTTTATGAATGAAGGATATGAGGTACAGAGTTTAAGATACTTGCCCAAGATTACAAAATTGGTAAGTGGCAAAGAAGGATTGTCCTTGAGACCCTTTTCTGGAAGTGAGGACAAGCATGTATTGTGGGAGGAGGCATTGCCCAGGGATTGAAGCCCAGGACATCTGAGATGATCCACCAGCAGGAACAGTGTACGGAAAGTTATCAAGCTTATGCTTGCCTGGATAGACACTACCAACCTCTCCCAACCATAGTTAGGTTTTAGTTATTTTAAAGTAGGAAATACCTGTTTTATAAACACCCATTTTTAAGTTTTCATCATTTTCATTTTATCTTAGTTTGTTTGAATAAACTTAACCACATCCATTGCTCTGGCTTTCACTTTACCCCAGCTGCTGCCAATTTATCCAGTCATGTAAAAAATACAGACACATTTATGTGTCCGTTCACTATAAACTAGAGGAGAGGCTACGTCACTACACATTGAAAGAAAAGACATACCATATCAAGCTCTGTGTGACTCCAGAGAATCACATATTTACTTACAAATATTAGAGAGTAATGTTTCTTTGAGTCTGTTCCCAGCATTAGAGGCACCTAGTCCACACATAAATGCCCATATTCTTTTTAAATATTTCATATCCATTCTGCAACTAAAATTGTTTACCTTCCCATATATTTTGACATTGAAGTATATCCGTTTTATAAGGAGACTAGTAGGATCCAAATATAACTGCCATTTATTCAGTTATCTATGATATACTCATGTGAATTCCATCCTGGTTTTCCCCTTTCCCATTTTATTTTCTTATTATTTTTTTTAAAAAGATTTTATTTGTTTATTTGACAGAGAGAGACACAGCAAGAGAGGGAACACAAGCAGGGGGAGTGGGAGAGGGAGAAGCAGGCCTCCCGCAGAGCAGGGAGCCCGATGCGGGGCTCGATCCCAGGACCCTGGGATCATGACTTGAGCCGAAGGCAAACACCCAGTGACTGAGCCACCCAGGTGCCCCAACCCCTTTCCCATTTTACAGGTCCTTTGAGGCTTTTCATGTCTAGTGACTCCTACTGTGACTTTATTGACATATCTTTTCTCATGTGTTCTTTCCATCAGCCTTCAGAGGAAGAAACCCAAGCTCAGAGAAGTTAAGGGACTGGCCCATAGTCAAGCAGTTTTAGCCTGAGTTTTAACCCAAGCCATGCAACATCAAATCCAGAGAAATATGAGAACAGAACCAAAAAGAACAGTACATAGTATTCTAAATACTAGGTATGCCCTAATCTGTTTGAACTGTATAGTATAGTTAGGACAGGCTGGTCGCATTTATCCAGGCAAGCTGTTTTGGTATATCCAGTAAACCTTGTATCTTGAAATAAGAAAGCATCTATGAGTTGATCCGAGCTAGCCCTCTCTCAGCTATTAGAGGTTTTCTTTTCCTCCAAACAGCAATGAATTACAGTGAGAATATGTATGAATGGTATAGAGAAAGCATGTGGTACAAACGCTTCCGTTCTCTTTTATGTAATTTATCGTGGTTTTCTTTTCCATTGAGCCCTGAGGTTGCTTCAATATTCTTCTCAACACAGGACTCCAAGCACCACTATCAAGTGATCACAGCTAACAATTCAAGATGAAAGCAATTTTCTTCTCTGGTTTAAAGTAAGTCTTCATCATTGTAAACAACTCAAGGACTATTTTGGCTTTTAGAGAGATTTACATATTAAAAGATAACATTTGTGATCTGTGGTATGTTTAAGATCACATAGATGCTCATTATCATAAAGGAAATAGTCTGACACTGTGTCAGAGGTAGTTCAATACATACACAGCCTGGGTAAATTTTCCATTACCAAACAGCATCTGTGCCCTCTTATCAGAACTTAAATGCAGCCACTTGCCACTTGTTTTCCTTCTATGCCCTTCAGTAAGTGAAGGAAGGTGAGAGTCAGAACTGTATACCACGGGGATCCAGAGAATGAGTCATACACACCTGAGCACTATGAGCTCCAGCCCAGACATCCTCTCTTGCTCACTCATCCGCCCTTGCCTGCATACTCAGAAGAGAAAAGGACAGAGTTGAAGTCTTGGATAAGCTCCCCAGAAGAAATCCTTTAGCAATACTAACTGGAATCTTAGTCGACTGACAAATACCCTCAGTCTTTTCAGAAAAGTTAGGCAAGGTCTGAAGATAAACCTCTAATAAAAATTAAGTTGATTATTCATTGCAGTACAATAGGAGAAACAACATTTCCTGGTAGGCAGCAGGGAATGGTATAACCCAACAGCTGTGCACTAACATTGAAGCTCTCCCATGGGTGTTTTCAAGCCTCGGTCAGGACAGTGATAAGGGAAATGTGTAGTTCCTGATGGCTCAGGTGAGTCGGTCACAACCAAAAAATCACACTTCAAAGGGTTGTCTGCATTAAGAAAAGCACAACAAAGGAGGAGACGAGAGAGAGGGCGGCCCTACACCACCAACTGTATCATGGAAACCCTTCTTATCATTCTGCTCCAGTCCCTGTGATTATGAGGAGGGAGTGAAAGCATCCACTAATCAGGGCAGTGTGGTGTGCTATTCACAAGCTCATAACTGGCAGTAAAACAGAAAGGCCCATGTCTGCTCTGCTGAGTAATTTCCACACTGAGGCCCTGAGCAGAGATGTCGTGTCATTTGTAACATCTGCCTTGGCATCCAGGAGCCAAAGTAAGCTAGTTAGGGAGTTTCATTGCTTCTTTCTCCCTCCTCTTATGACAAGTCTAAAGGACTCAGGGTTATTTATAAAGAAAACTAGTCTGAGCTCTTCAGAGAATTGTCAGTTTGGTGCAGGTGAGACGGAAGAGTGTACTGAAGGCTAGGGAGACACACTGACCTGTTATTTACCCAGAAAAGAAGGGAGAATAGCATCAGGTATGGAGGGAGAAACTTTCAAGTATCAAAGCAGAAACAGGGAGATGGGGGGTGGGATGGTCTTCATAACTGTGCAGGAGGGAAGACAGTCTTCATGCCTCATTAGTTTTCTGGCTCCTCACAATTTCTTGGATAGTGAGAATGACAGATTTTTTCTATATGAGATATGGTGGAACCCAATACCAAATGCTAACTGCAAGTGTACTTGGCTTTTAACTGTAATCTTAACCTTTTCTAATTATCCCAAAACCTAGGTCCTAGACCACCTCTTCTCTTAATGTGCATACAAATTACCTAGGGCTCTTGTTAAAATGAGGATTCCAATTCTGAATGTCTGGGTGGGACTGTCTACAGCTTCCAGGTCATACCTACGCTGGTGGTCTGCCCCTCGCCCCCCTCCAGAGCAAAGTACTGCACAACACCTTTCTGGGCCATGGCAGGGTTTCTTTAAAAGCCTTTACATGCTTTCCCCTCATTACTATGATTTCTCTTTAAAAAAAGAAAAAAAAAAAAAGAGGGTCTCAAGTGCATAAAAACCATATCTTGCCAAAAGGGAGTCTCATTCTTCAAATGGGTGGGAGAAACAAAGCTGTAAAAGAGGACTCCACCCAGGTTTAAATGGGTATGGATGGTTACTTTCTGATGAGTTTGAGGGTGAAGTAAATCTGTATTAGATGTGTGCCCAAGCCACACAGCTGTGCAACAAACTGCATATCTAGAGAGCCCAGAGAAGTTGGAAAGTTGAAATATGGGAGCTCTTAACAATTTGGCACTTAAGAAGTATGTCCAAGTAACTTCTTATTTACTAACAAGTAACACAAGGAAAATCAAAGCCATTAGCCAGTCTACCTAAAAATTAAAATCAAGTCCCAGGGACCTTTCATTATAGCTCCTCTTGGCCTTGAACCGTATCATGATTACTGACTCTCAGCTGATGGTTTCTTTGGTACAAGCCCTGCAGTACACACTATGGGACATACAAACATGAAGAAGACATAGAATATGACCTCAAGAAGCCTGCTGAAAGGCTGGGGAATGGAGCACCTAATACACATTTTTCATTTGACGTATTTCCATTATTACCCTACAAAATTTTCATGGGGCAGTTATTGCCTCAGTAGTTCCTAAAAGGTTGGCTACATATAACAGCCAATGCTATATTAAAAGTTTGTTGCACCAGGATTGCCAAATAGTAAAAATTTTAATCACATTTTTTTACCAAATGATCCCACACTGAAATGCTTTTCAACTTTTCCATTACCCTTTCTATATCCCAAATACTACGCGTTAATCGTGCCTGGGTTCTGCCTCATAGCTTCCCTGAGAAGTTCATCAGTATTTCTCTTTCCATTTTACAGATGGGAGGACTGGGCAGAGAGAAGTTAAGCGACTGCCCAGAGCAAGAGCTTTCCTCTCATCCTTAACCACTGAGACATCCTGGCTCTGTCACCCTGGCTTCCTGCACACACCAGGCCTGCCAACCACTTTAACAGCCAGTGACAGACGAATCATTATGAGCTGCTATGTAGGGAAAAGAAAATATAAGCCAGATTCTCATCCTATATAACTCTAGGGGAACTTTAAATCGCCAGATGTCAATCTGGAACCTTTCCTGAGTGCTAAGCTCTCATGCACAGATGGGAAAGCATGATTCCCTATAGAGGGTTGGGCTTTAAGGATCTATGCAAGGCAGACCTCAAGTCCAGAACACAGGAATGGCACCTGGCTCTCCGTGGCTTGAAAGTGGCCCTTTGCTACACATCTTTTAACCTTTCCAGACTCCAAATCTCATCTCCTGAGAGGCTCTATCTGGCTCATTTGCCAGATAGAGTGAGAGCACTGTGTTGGAAATATAATGGGCTTTGTTATTGTCAGACTTGGATTTGTGTCTTGTCCCTACCTCTCATTAATTGTGTGACATCGGACGAGCTATTGGACCTTGCTGGACCCCGCTGTCCTCATGTTTCAAAATTTAAAGCTTCCGGAAGCATTTTCACAGCGATACCATGAGGGTTAAATATGACGACATAACTGATAGGTTGCTGATACATAACAGACAGAGAATGCCCTAGTCTCTCGTTCTTTGTTAATATTCATGGAAAAAATATCTTGGAAATATTTGATAAAGAGAAATAATGCTAATATATTAATCCTGCTTAATAAGCATTCGCTCAGGGTCAAAAATGTATCAACAAGTTATCTCATAAAGAAGCAAGGTAATTGAGATAAATTAACTGGAAAAACAGAATACTAAAAAGGGGTTAGTTAATTGTCCTCAAATAAATGAACTGTTTTCATTCAATAAATTATGGTTTCCTATTAGTTTTCACCTCTGCTGAAAGACACAGTGAAATGTGTTCAGAATCAAGTAATGCATGAGGAAAAAGCCTCCTAATGATAATGTTTAAAATCTTGAATTTTTTCTAGGAGAGAATTCCCAGAGATTTATGGAAAGGCAGGTATATTCCGATTTTAGGCCAAAAGAATCAATGAGAACTTGAAGTTACGATACCATTCCTAACACAGGACAAATATAGGGAGTTGTTCGATTAATTAGAAAAGTATGAGTAAGAAGAAAGGATTCGCAGAGATTGTCTAATGTTGAGAGGAGAGAGCAAGAGTAATTATATTGTAACTACCCTTTGACCTCATGTCAAAAAAGGGGGGGTGGTTATTCTGTAACTACTCTCTTTACCTTAGACAAAATATATGTTTGGTCTTTAGTCTCCTCTTGTAAATGGGATTGTTGAGTTAACTTATTTCTAGGATAATTTTAAGGAGTTGGTTTCTCTCTGATTTAAAAATGGGGCTAGCATTACAAAATAAAAGGACATTTTTATACTTTTTTTAGAATCAGACATACTTTGCAAGATGAAGTATGCCTGTAATATAAATTTCCATCTATCTGAAATGACCAAACTACTCTTCAGTCGGAGGCAGGATGATGGATTCAAGGTCATGGTGCACAGCACATTGCATCTATGCCTGCCACCACGTTCAATAAAACTTTCAGGAATAAAATAATGTACAACCAGATAATCCCAGACATTAGCTCTGCAATTTGATCAAGTATCCATTCAGCAAACCTACTACGTGGCAGCCAGTATATTGATTATTTGCAGTATTCAGATAAGATATGAGCACCCAATTTAATTCTTTCAAAGTAATTTACCTCCATTCGATCTAGAATTTTCCCAGTACTCTCAAAGGCAAATGAAATCAGGTGATTTGGGGTAATAGAGGAAAAGCTGCAAAAGACCGTTTGCTAACCTTGGTCTGCACGTTTGTCTCTTCTGTGGCAGACGTTCTTAAGGAGGAAAGTTGGGTTGGATTTGTTAAGATTCTGAGAGTAGAGGAAACTTCTCTCACAGTTTAGGGAGTGGGATGATGGAGCACTGAAGCAAGTCACATTACCTATGTTAACTTGGAGGAAAAGAAAAAGAGTTTTCTGTTACAGGTAGGCAGGTAGACCTTCTTAATAAATAATCACGAAATTGTTAATAACTCTGCCTATGCTGAGAAAGGTGAAATGGACAAGGATGAACAGGAGAGACGTCGGCAAGTAGGTTTTCATGGGGATTTGACATGCAGACTGATTTTCAAATGCTTTGACTCAGAGGACTCAGAAAGTAAAGGCAAGGAACAAGTAGGTGTATAGGGCGTCATTTTAGTGGGTGAGTGAGTCATACCATAGGTTCCTTTCCTGCAAATGGTATTGTCACAGCATCTGCCTAAGTTATTTGATCCAAGCTTTAAAAAGAAACATAGCAAGTCTTCCTTTCAGAAAGGAGACCCTCAGGAGTTGAACAGAGATTACGGTTTCTTTTCATCAACACTGCAACAAGCCTTACTGCCACGAGCCCTAATTACTGCAGCACACAAACCCTGTGCTCCTTCTTCACTTTTAAGGCTTCAAGAATACTCGACCCTAAACAGTGGAAATCCAACACCGATGTGGGCTTTTTGCTCTCATTTTAAAATGCATTATATAAGAGGGAGAATCCTTATCTGGAACTACAGGTTTGAACACACCGTAGGTCTTAAATTAGACCTCTCTTTGAAGCTTAGTAACAGCAAAGGTAGATGGGAACGCAGATAGAGCTGAAAGTCTACCTGCAAAGATGAGCACGAACTGAAAGGCTGTAGACGCTAAACAGCTGTGTTTATTCGGGGATGAGACATCCATTGTTGAGAACAGTTCCTTGAGATTCATTCCTAGGAATGAGGTCCATTTGCGAAGTCAGGTTAACTCCTCCTGGGAGGAAAAGATTTCCCCTTGTGAGAAAAATTAACTCTTTTAATCACAATGCTGTTGAAGGTAGATTTGCAGCACATGTTAAACAAAAGAATTGCCCGTCAACTGAAATTTGCAGTAATCCTGTTTAGTCTTTTCTTCCTCTACGACAGCATATCCCTCTGTCTCTATACTTCTAGCACTTTCCACCTTCTGTACTCATCATCTCTTTACTGGTCTGTTCTCTCTCCCACTCATTATTCCTTATAACTTTAGTTCAGAGCCTGCTTTAGAAAAGATGTCAATATGTATGTGTTGCATAGATACTTTGCTGCTTTTCATTTTTAAAATCCGTTTTAATTCTAAAGACAACAAAATATTACAGACTTTAGAATGTAGAGGGACTAAATCATCCATAACCTTACCACTCTAAGCAGCAAATACTATTTTGGGAAATGAATACTTTTTTGGAGGAAACGCAAATCTAAAATTAAATATCATTTTACATCTTTAGGTAGAAAACATAAAATCATTCTCAGAGCATTCTTAAAAATGTATTTCCTATATTTAAATTTCCTTAAAAGCCATAACACTTCATCAAGATGTCTTTAAGTGGGTGAAGATGATCTCATTTAGCAGATGAGGAAAAAGAAAGAGAGCTTCGTACAACTGTTTCAATGACAAAGAATGGATTAGATTTAAAATGATCCTTCCAGTTCAGGCTCAAATGGTGGTGACATACTTTCACTGCATGGGCTGAGAATGGGTTTAGAATTGTTTCTTGTATCAAAAGGTTGTACTGAAAATTGCCTTGAAAATATTTTCTAAATTGTAGGCCTGATGAAAATTCTTTGAGGAATATGTCTTTTTTTTTTTTTAATAGACTCCAGTTTTCCAAGGTGAATATAAGAACAAAGAATATCCGAGCAGCTCCTCGACTATTCAGACTTGAGGTTCATACGCATTTCATTTTCTCCATATTGGCAGGTAAGATCACAGGGCTGTGCTTTCCAGATGCATTACACGACACTTCATGAGCAGTGTGTGCAATCGTAATTTGGCTTTGCATTTTTCTTAATTTGGAGCTGATGTAAAAATAGTGGATATTATTAAGCCAGTAGTAAGCTAGGTATTTTAAAACACGATTTTTTTTGGTTTTGCTCTTGTACTGTAAAATGAAAACAAGATATAATCTCCAAAATGAATTTTTAATGTTTCATTTGCCTAGAGCATTGTGGTTACTATAAATAAAACAGTTAACAGATATGATTTCTAACCTCCTGGAGTTTGGTGAAGATAAAAAGTTTGGTTTAGGATTCAAAATAACCCTTCCTCATCACAGATCTGATGGTTGAATCTCATGTTGCCTGTTGGTGTTTAGGAGACTTGGTGATCTCAAACCAGCACATCATGATTAATCCAAAAAAGGGTCAGAAGAGAGAAACAGTTTGTTTTTTTTTCTCCCTGAAGTAATTGATAAAAATTATTTCTCCACATTGCTCATGCAAATTCATTCAAAGTGAAAAAAAAAAACCAAAAACAATTATTCAACTAACCCATTTTGGGTAGTTTGAAAGGAAGAGGAGACTGGTAAATCACTGGGCAGAGAAACTTTCCTGATCTCCTTTCAGAAGAGCATTTTGTCTTACTCATGCCAGGACCCATACTCTGAGGAAGCCACTTCATAGTCAGATGAGAGGGCTTACCATTGAAACCCATTCCTCAAACCAAATCTGTTCACTTTTTGAGGATTCTGAACTCAAGTTTAGCTGATGGCCTGACTCCTCTGTAGGTTTGCTGGCCCCTCGGTGGCATTCCATTTGTTCTCTATATGATCCTAGTTAATCTCAGATAACATACCCTACAGTTAAATCATGCACGGAATGGAGCTGGTGAGTGGGTCTGCTGCCCCAGCACGATGCATGGCCTTGCAGGGAAGGGACCCAGTACCATCAGCTTCACAGCCAAGCAGCAGCAGCACTGCAGGTACTTAGCCATGGTTGACAAGATACATGTGTTAGTCATTAATCTTGGTCTCTGGTATAGGATTTCTGATAAGAGTGATAAGAGGAATGGGTTTCTTTGACAGTCTCTGGCATATAAGAACTTGCATAGTGCCCAAACTCTGACAGGCTCAAAATATTTCCTCTTTGCCGTACCCTGGTGACAACTCCAAGCTTTTAGATTAGAGCAGCATTTCAGGAATTCCTTGCAACTGAATGCATATTGTTTGGGATGGTAACAAGTTAAATCTAAGCCACCCATTATTACATAAGTGATTATTCAAATACTAGTATGTGCCAGGCATTGTGCTAGTCATTGGGAAAAAAGAAATAAATGATACCAGTAGCAAGAATGGCAGTGTAGCATAATTAGCACTGTGACTAAGAAATACCCAGGTATAGTAGGGTGGAAAACTGCTAGAGGAATTGGGAAAAACAAGAGAGAAAGTAATACTTAAGCCAAATGTGGAGGCAGAGTTCAGGTGGTCATTCCAGGCCATGGGAAGTCTGTATATAAAAAGAGAGAGGTGAAAGAGCATGGAGTAGGTGAGTCCTGGGGAGTGGACCACGATGTAGTTTGTTCCAGATGGAATGGTACGTGATCGTTCCAGAGGGTTGCTTATGGAAGGCCCTGAGGAGAGTGGGGAGATGAAAGATCCTTCTGGCCAGGATAGAAAAACATGGAAGGGCCAGACTGCCCTGCCAACGTGGTGGGGCACCATGGAGGTCAGAGAGTGTCTGGAGCAGATTTACACTTTAGAAAGTTTTTACTGCAGTGTGGAAGGTGGGTTGGAGGGAGGCAAGATGAGACACAGGGATGCCAGCTAGGAAGACATCGCACCAGGACAAACTCCAGGTGATCAAGGCAAGGTAGGGAGGTGATGGCAACATTGGAGAAATATTTTAGAGCTGGAATCAGTGTGAGTTAGGACCAAACTGGATGTGGTTGATGAGGTCGAAGGAGGATTCTAGGTTGAAGCCCAGATTTCTGGCTTGGGAGCAGGATACAAAAAGTATTCCATTTTAGACTGATTGAGTTTGTGTTGTCTATGAGACACCCAGTTAGAGAAGTCTATTAGGATATATTACACATGGGTCTAGAGCACAAGAATGAGTTCCAGTCCTGAGACAGATCATGGTGAGTTATCAGCATATAACCTCAACTGAAGAGTCTTCAGCTGCTGAAATGTGATGGGCCCAGAGAAGACGTTTTAATTGAGGGGAGACAGGGCAGGTGGAGAACATGAGACACTGCCCCACTGTGAGGGTCAGCCAGAGCACTTCAGAGGCCACTGCTGGGCTGGTTCTCCGGTTTCCGTGCATTCATTCTCACAACTTAGAAACAGGCAGCCATCTATCTCTGAGTGGGGTAAAACTCTGAGGCAAAATCTTCAAGAAGAAGCTCATCCTCCTCCCCTGAAAGTCACTCTAAAGTTCTATGGTGTCGCCAAACTCGTTCATAAATAAGAGACTGTCATTATCATGGCCCTACTAGGAAATGCACCCCCATATCAGTCTGGGGCCTAAACAGTGAAGATGACGGGCAGGATAGAGGGTAGCGAAGAGCTCTCCCCTTCTGTACAAAGGCATCATCTTGTTCTGACCATCTACAAGGCTAACACAGTAGTTTGGCAGTCTCTGGCCCAAACCTCAACCTCAAGGACTGCCTCTGTTGCATTCTAACACCACCTCATTTTCAGTCTACAAGTATATCTATTAAAAAACATTTAAAACATTAAAAAACATACCTGGATGATGCCACGTTTTAAGAACTTACCATGAATTACCTGGATGTGATAGCGGCGAAAGTCCTGGATTTAAAGGCAGAACATCTCACCTCGATATTCTGCTCTGCCACTAATTAGATCTAGAACTTGGATAAATCATTTTCCTTTCCCAGGCCTCTATGCCCAAGCTTATAGTAAATGACAGGGTTCAATGAGGTAATCCCTAATTTTTTTTCTTTAAATATTTCTGGATGAGATTGAGTTGATAGCCAGATACAAATAAATGTTTATTCATTTACTACCTCAGTTATCGAGTTATTTATTCAATGGACACATATTAAACACACATTCGGTGCTCCTGGGATGTACAAATAAATAAGGATCTCAGAGACTAGTAGAACTGAGATATATATTTTTCCTTAGGTGAAAATATATTTTCTCAAAAACTAATTCTTCAGGTTACAGGTCCTTTTTTTTATGAGTCAGGCTTGGCATATGGGGTTGGAGGTTCCTGGAGAGGAGAAAAAGCATTTATTGTCCAAAGTGATATCCTGAAAAATTAATCTTGAAACTGCAGATGCTGAGGGTCACAACATAACCACACTTTGGGGGACTTTTAGCAAAGAGTAGTACCAATAGATTGCAGTTAAATAGACATCCTGGCAACAGAATGATCTAAAATAGCAAGGCTACCTTTTAAGGTAGTCAGAACATAGAAACTCAAAGGTACAAGAGAAGGATAAACATGTGGTTTTGGGGTCTTTCGGTGGATATGGAGCTATGTCCTGATATATGTGTCTAATGTGCATGGGTCTGTCTAGTAGAAACAATTTCACATGGTAGATAGGGCCAGTATGTACCTGCTGGAGCATCCCCACTCTTTTCCAGACTTTTTCTTCTCTATCTTTCTAATCAAACAGAATATAAGTTAAGTTTCTGTGAGTTATAAAGGCAACTTGTTTTAGGAAAAGTCAGATACAGGGGAGAGGATCAGAGGCTAATAAGAGAGATGAAAATTAACTTTTGAAACCAGAATCATCTGAGTGGGATCATCTCTGCCTTCCTCAACTTCATCCTCAGCCAAGAGATGACGCCATGACTTATCTTAAGCCAATTAGACTGTATTTCCTTGGCATTTAGAAGTATCAGAGAGAAGTGACACAAGGATGGAAAATAGTTGATGCAGAGTCATCCCCATTGGAAGCCCTGGGTGAGAATGCCCCTCCTTTTGGCTCCCTTGGAGCAATTTTAGATCTCACCTTCTCAGAGCCCATTCAACCCTGTCATCAGTTCTCTTATCTATCCAGTAATCCTTCAATAAATTCCTCGTCTGCTTATGCTAAACAGTCTAGGTTTCTCTCATTCATGCTGTTATTGACTAAATGTTTGTGTCCCCTCAAAATTCATGAGTTGAAATCCTAACCCTCAAAATGATGGTATAAGAAGGTGGGGCCTTTGGGAGTTGATTAGGCCACAAGGGTGAAGCCCTTGTGAATGAGATTAGTGCCCTTATGAGGAAGACTTACTAGAGACTGCAGAGAGAGCGCTAGCTTCATTCCATCATGTGAAAATACAATGAGGGTCAGCACTTTGGAAGTGGGCTCTCACCAGAATCCACTCCTGCTGGCACCCTGATCTCAGGCTCAAGTTTCAGTTGTTTTGAAGCCACCCAATCTACCTACTTTGTTATAGCAGTTGAAACTGACTGAGACACGTATGAAGTAGCTAAAGCCTTCTCCATATATCACTCAGTACAAGGAGCCCTCACTATTTAGAGGAAGGTCAGAAAATATACTTGAAGTAGACTCGGGAGACAAAGTAAATGGTCCTGTATCCTCCTGCCTATGTGTGAGAAAGAACAGTGAAATTTGGACTCTGTAAAGGTCTCTTTAATTGAAAGCTTATCATAAGGCATCTCTGTTTTAAAGACATTGGTCCTGAAACAGAAACCTTTCAACAGTAGAGGGGTTTCAACATGCCCCTGCTCACATGTCCAAGTATGACTGCAAGCACGTTGATTTCATTTGCCCCAGCTCCTCTCTCTTTCCTAGTAACTAAAGTAGAACTTCCAGAAGTTTTCCTCAGCTTCTGCTTCGGCTCTTGAACAAAGGGATTCCATTATCTTCTACTCTTTCTTCAGCCTTGTCTACAAGTCATTTGTTACATTACAGCATTTCCTGAAATTTAGCAAATTCTTGAAAAGAAAAATTTAATCTTCTCAGGAGAAGCTGGAGAAGATTTATGGACGCCTATTCTTCACATGTCAAAATGTGGCTTGGCTGCTAAATTTACTGGGACCGCCTACACAGCTGAGGATTTCTGTGACTCTGCTGGAAATAATGGCTTTAGGAGGTAACCAAACAGCATTAGAGAAAAATATTTGAGAGAAAACAGATTTTTAGGTTGCAGAAGGATTTCTTATTTTGTAAGAGAACATTACCACTTTCAGAGCTCATTAAGTTGTTTTCCCTTATGTTTGACCCCAAATTAGAGACTGGGCTTCTTAATTTTCACTTCTAAAAATCAGCTCTAAGATACTGGGTAACTTGAGTTTCCAAGTCTTCAAATGCCACACAAAGTGGAAGCATTAATTCTTAAGTATTATTATGGAATAAATTGATTTTTGTTAGGTTGCCTTTTGTAATCCTTATTTTTTTCCCTTCTGCTTAATCATTACAGGTAATTTAAAAGTAAATGCTGCTGCAGGTGAACCACTACAAGTATTTTAGTGTCATTGAACTGAAAGGTAAAAACCTAATTACTGCATGTACTGGACATTCTTCTGTGGTAGTAGTTTCTTCACTCTTTCCATATCTTTGTTCTGTTTATTTAACACAGTTTCTCCCGGAATATATTCGTCGTCCCCACCCCCCACCCCTCCATTTCATGGAAGAAAATGGTACTCTGTTATACAAATGTGCTCACTATTTCCTTTGAAACTGTAGCCAGTCAGTCCCGGCAGAAAGAATAGGTAATGAAATTCTATCTCTTAAGTGTGTGTAGACATATCAATCACTTTAAGTGGAAATAATCATTCCTCTGCCATTTGGAGCCAACATTTTTGAACACAGAAGCAGCACTGTTGCTTTCTGTTACTAAAAATAGTTTTTCCATAGACTGCTTTGGTTTACCTTCCACCCACATGCTGCACAGGTCAAGAGAAGCAGATTTCCTGCTAACATTTGATTGGAGCAAAGGGAGTGAAAGCAGGTGCGTTCCGTAATCTGGGTTTAGGGCGGCCCGCAGATGTGGGTCCCGCCGAGGTGACCCAGCAGCAGCGCGCGGCAGCCCTACCACCCCGTTCCCCATCTCCGCCCAGCGTGCTCCGCAAGTAAGACTTCCTTCCAATCGGTCGACTCCTAGTCCTCCCGACTCGAAACCCAGCGTTGTTTTCCTCCCTTCTACAGAAGCAAAAAGATTTTGGATTTGTGCTGTCACCTTTTTCTCCTCCGACGCATTACGCTTTTGTCTTGTTTTCAGTATTTTAGGGAGCTGACACCAGAAGATACAGAAGATAAGGCATTCGACCTCTTTTATTTGCAAGGGCTCCCATCCTTCATGCTTGCTCTACCCACCATAAACTTAAATACCCACTCCTGTTGGAAATGCTGTTGGCTAAAGGCATGTCGCTGATGAACAAGAGAAATACCGTGTTAGCACAAGGCATTCTCGTTACGGCGAGGCGCCGCTGTCTCTACCCAGGGCATCGCTGCTGTGAGGCCGAGCCGTTCTCGCTCCCAATCCCCAGATACAGAGCGGTAGCGATGCAGAAATATTAAAGAGAAAATTAATAATTTACTTTAAAAATTCATTTGCAGCTGCACTTCAGTGAATTAATTACTTTTTGTCTTTCTCTTCTTATTTCCCTCTCTTGCTAATGATCAAGTTAGAACTAGCAAGAGGAAGTGAGTAGGGTTGGAAGGAGTGGGATTCTGGTGCTGCTAGAACAGAAAGCACAAAGAACGTGCTTCCACGTGGGTGCCCGGAGGGACCTGACAAGAGAAAAGCGATAGGTTAAGCTTAATCCCATCTTCTTCAGCCCCAAAGCGGTGGGAAACCACGTTACCATGGTATACGTTCTACTTAGTATTTTAGGAGAGGGGAAAATTAAAATCCAGCAAGCAAAAGTCCCGAGTTATTAAAAAGATTAATCTGTTGTTTATCACTACATCTTCTATGCAATTCTCCTCCCTGTATGCTCATTAAAACAGTATAGTCACAGAGACGAAGTGATCGCATACTATCGCTTAAGTGTTAATGGAGCTCCCGTACGGATTTCCAGAAGGGCTGGGGTAGGCGCAGCAAATTTTGCATACCACTTGCTTATCACAACTTGCCAGGTGACACTAAGGTAACATTATGGCAAGGTTCAAATCCATAGCCATTTTAGTCATTTTCTAAGCGAGAATAGAAAAATCAGCCTGAGAAATTTCATTTACCAAACCCCAGACTGAGGCAAGGCAGATGCTTTCGTCCATGTTTAAAAAAACATTCCTGGGACAGGGAGCCGGCTTCCATCCTGCCAGCCCAAGCTACCATTTTAGAACATGCAAAAAAGATGTGCTTTTTAATATACCTTATTCTAAGTAACCATTTAATGGGAGAAATAATGAGATTTGAAAACGAATATAAAGGCAAAACTGAATTTTCTCTAATAATCTTGTTGCTCTGGCACAGGAACCATAGCCGTTTGAGTACCAAATGATCCCCTCGGGGAAAAACAATTTCCGTGGGTGTGATTAGATGCTCTGGGATGTGTATAAGCAGACAGGGGGATAAAGTTAAGGATGAAGATGGAGAGAACTCAGTGTTTGTTTTTTTTCCAGAAGATCAGAGACAGGGAAAGAAAAGAAGGAAGTACAGGGAAGAAAGAGGGGATCAAAGACAATGTTAATGACATCAGGGGCAGATATTCTTCTGTTCTGTCCAGTACATACACACTGTCACCATGAGAGTCTTTTGACTCCTCTCTGAGGTGTAGGCTAGCATGTCTCACAGCTCTGGGCCCCACGCTGTCCGAAAGAGTCATTTGCCATAGCTTTCACAGGGCCTACGTAAGAGCTCATCAGCTCATTCCAAGTTTGTTTTCTGAAGGTTGGAATGGGACAACACCACCTAAAGGCTGGGTATTTTATGTAGTCTCACCTCTGAGTAAAGAAACAATGGCTTTGTGACTTTGTGTCTTTCAGTACTGACCATACCATTATGGCTCTTGGCTCAAATCTCCAAACTGTGTCCTAGAAGAAACCAAAATAATCCATCTCAAGGGTCTTGGTAGAAAAGATTTCCTCTCTCAACACTGAAAACCCTTCAGATCAGATGAATGTATAATTATACCAGTGGCTGTTTATGTAGCAGTTATAACTTAAAGAGACCTATTCAAGAAGGAGACCTGTTCAATATCATTAAGCCACGAATAACCTCCATGCACTAAATATCCTGGTAAACTTCCACTGTCTGGGAACGCACACTTACCTATCCAGTTTGCCCAGAAATTCTTTATTTGAAAATTTATCAAAATGCAGCTCATCCTATCACACAATAAGAAACTGAAAATCTACACCTAAGATATGCTTCCCCCATTTCAAACAAACCTAGAATATCATATGATAATCGGATAAAAAATGGTTTGTTTGTTTCATGTTATGTATGTTAAAAGGACACTCTAGTGTTAAATGGAATAATCGACCAAAAAAATTTCCCAACATCTCATGGCAAGTGATTGCACCAGCAGCTGGAAATTTGGTAGACATCTTTCCTTCCTCGTTCCTTCAGCAAGAACATTTAGAACGCTATAATGATTGGCTTTAAGGAATCTTGTGCTTATGAAAAACTAACCTGATTCTGTTTGATGTATTCAGAGTTTGTCTCCTGCCAGACTCTGCATGCCCAGGCAGCTCCTGGAGGCTTTTGACTACCTAGTACTGCCCCCATGTGGGCCAAGAGTGTCACTATTACAAGGCGCCACCTGCTTTCCACTTTTGACATTAGCCAAAGGAGGTAAAAGCCGTGATTTCTAATAGTTTTAATCCTATAGACTGATCTAAATTTTCAAGTGAAATAGAACTGTTTTCTGGTCTCTGAGTTAGTCAGAAAAAAACTACTGGGCCAGTATGCCTGGAAATAAAGAATAGAGGAGAGAGGATAGGGAAATCTAGGCCAATGTTCTCTCTCACCTGGGATTCTTGTTTTTCTCCGCCCAGAAGGTCAAATCTCAGCTGAATCAGTATGCAGATCACATACACAGCAACTACAGTTCCAGACTAGGGAATGTGCTAATTGGCTCACCCGCCCAAAGAACCAGGGTACCAGGCGTCTGACACACAGCCTCTGAGGGAAGTAGGGCTTAATGCAGGACAAAATGTTCTTGCCTCTCCCTGCACTGTCACCTATCCTGCTTCTAGCAAATGGTCTGGCCATATGCAGTGGTGACTGGAGCTCTTTCATAATTATTTCTCTCATTGTAGACTAATGTGTACACTTGGGATTTTAGAACATGATCTAATTCCGAAGAAATTGAAATTAAAGCCAGTATCCCTTCAGCCTTCTTTTTTCATACCCTTCTCCTCTAGTGTTCCAAATCATGCTCTAAATAGTGTAACACATTAAAAAGGTAGGTCAGAAACTTGACATTAGTGTCCTTAAGGCCCTTTAAGTCTATTCTTAGCAATAAGAAGATGGTCAGAGCTACAGTCCCCTACCAGACAATATGGTATAAAAAACAGCCCTGTTGGTTGCTTGCATGTCAATCGCTCCACTGTTTCCTCAGGATCCCAATTTAAAACCTTTTAACTGTTTTCTGAAAGAGATGGAATATTGTAGAGAAGGAGCATAGAGTCTCACGAGAGAAAGAGAGAGAGCACCTGCCAGGTTCCGGGAAACCATGATATCCTTAGAGCTCTTTTGAACAGGAAGCTATCTTCCTGAATCGTATGGTGTCCATGCTGATGCAATAGGGCTGGGAACGAACCTCAGCCATCAATTCTTGATTAACTCTGATAACTTACCCTGGCTAATGAGGTGGAGGTTTTTCATGCTTCCACTGCCTAATGTTGCTCATTAGATGTACACTTCTTAAATATTCAGATAATTGTGGTAGTCATAATAGTGGTAATGATGGCCACGTGATAACACAATGAAGACAGAATCCTTGAGCTGAGAGGGTTTCATTTTTTCAAAGCAAGTCGAAGAGCCCACAGTACTGCCGTGAGCCATCTGCAGAGCACGTAAAGACTATGAGGCATTCCTTTGCTGTATAACCTTTTTTAACTAAGAGTAATCACCTAATGGGAATGCAAGCTGGTGCAGCCACTCTGGAAAACTGTATGGAGGTTCCTCAAAAAGTTGAAAATAGAGCTACCATATGATCCAGCAATTGCACTACTGGGTATTTACCCCAAAGATACAAAAGTAGGGAT
>NC_138377.1:62882443-62972881 GCF_054177405.1 Leptonychotes weddellii
GATACCCAAAAGAACTACCAATTCTCAGACAACGCAGGTACTTTCTCCCAATTTGAGTTTGTATTTTGACCTGAAACTAGCAAAGAAAAACTCTGTGTCAGCATTGTAATTTACGTTCTGCTTCAGTTCCTTATTTATGATAGTTAGATTTTAGGTCAAATATCCTTGTGGAGCCAACTACCTTATATTAAAGAGAGCCTTCAGCCTCGACCAAATAAGACTTTTTTTTTTTTTAAAGAGGTCTGCAGCTGAAAATTTTTTCTTGCCAGTATTTTTCAACTTTTATGTTTGTCTTTTATGAGTCTCCAAGTTTGGGGCAGGGTGAGATGTGAAGATGTCAGAAAATTCAAGGAAACTTCTATTTTGTAAGACTCAAAAGGATTTGATAAGAATATGAATTGTCAGTTTTGCTCATCACTCGGTTCTAAAATCTATACTCAAAACCTTTCATGTCTGTCTTATCCCTCACTAACATCAAACATAATAAAATCAAAATAATCTTCTGGTAGGGCGCCTGGGTGGCTCAGTTGGTTAAGCGACTGCCTTCGGCTCAGGTCATGATCCTGGAGTCCCGGGATCGAGTCCCGCATCGGGCTCCCTGCTTGGCAGGGAGCCTGCTTCTCCCTCTGACCCTCCCCCCTCTCATGTGCTCTCTCTCTCTCTCATTCTCTCTGTCTCAAATAAATAAATAAAATCTTTAAAAAATAATAATAATAATAATCTTCTGGTAAAAATCAGGTTTCAAAATTTTACCATAGGTTGCTTTTCTGTATGATTCTTTTTGATCAGCACCAGATATACCAGAAACAAACAAGTTTCTCCCAAATCCCATTTTATCTCAGCATACTCCTAATGGGGGGAGGGGGGCGAGGAGTGGGGACAAATATGGAAATGATGCTAAGATATTTCTTCTATCATCTCTTTTAACAAGTTCATAAAAGCTATACCCATGTTGGGCTTATGAATTTTCCAAATTGAAAATAAGACAGATAATACAATAAGACTCAGCTTTTGAATTTGTGGTGATTCTTCTCCTGCATTAGGAAATTTTGCATCCCTGACAATTCAGTAGCACTATTTTCTCTTTAAAGTCTAACGTAAGCCTAATGGGCTCATTTAGGCTGATAATGAACAGCTTAGGAATTCTACTCTCGGTTCCCAATTCTGGTAGGTGACAATAGCTTGTTTGCATTTGCCTTATGCATTTGATGCTATGTGGTAGTGAAATGCAATCCTTCACTGTCTATACAATTATTGCAATGCTTTTGCAACATGATGTGCTCACTGACACTAGTTTACCTTTTGCAGCCCCAGGCTTGCAACCTGGTGGCATTTGAATGTACCTGCTCCAAAGAAAGCATTGGTCTTATGACAGCTTTGTGATGTGGAATGAGCTGAAAGCAGGTTCAACTGACCCGATTATAACAATATCCCTGAGTCTGGAGACTCTTCTAGCTACTGATGATTGCTTTTTCTCATATTTGGAAAAGGCTATAACATGGCTAAAAAAAAGAGAGAGAGAAAGAGAGAAACATCTTTGACCAAGTCTCCAAACTATAGGAACTTGTCAGATCTTTTATTTATTTATTTTTGTCCTGAGCAATAGAGCTAGGATAACAGACTACCAGAAATGTATTTATGGTGATTAACTATTAATAGAGTCCCGGCTAATGTCGTGGATGGAACAGCAACAATGACACTTCCCAAATTTTTGCTTTGGAGGAGATTCTATCTGGCAATCTGATTCGGAGAGATGGCAGAGGAGTTGCGATCCCGCTGTTTTTACTTAGAGTGTAAGGACTGCATGTCTCTGGAGGATAACAATGGGTGGCCTGGAGGAGATTATGGACAGTTGTAAAAGTCTCCCACTTCTGTCCCTTGGCACTTATAAAATCTGATGTCCGTTTGGTGACCATTTTGGAAATTTATTGTTTAGCTGTTTAACATTTCATGACATGGAATATTTAGAGTAACATAAATGAGATGGGTTTAAGAAGGAACACTCATGGGTGCCTGGGTGGCTCAGTTGGTTGGGCGACTGCCTTTGGCTCAGGTCATGATTCTGGAGTCCCAGGATCGAGTCCAGCATCGGGCTCCCAGCTCAGTGGGGAGTCTGCTTCTCTCTCTGACCCACCCCCCTCTCGTGCTCTCTCTTTCTCTCGTTCTCATTCTCTCTCTCTCAAATGAATAAATAAAATATTTTAAAAAAAAAGAAGAAGAAGGAACATTCATTTGAAAGGGAATCCTACTAAACAAGGGTGGGCCAAGTAACCCACTTGATGAAGACAAGCCAAACAAAATGTTTATTTTGTAAAACAATGGCCTTTGCTATGCTTTCCTCCCTGAGATCTAAATTAGTTCCATTAAGTCCCTAATTCCCAAAGAAGTTTTCATTATCTGGGTCCATCTGCCAAAATGAATTGCCATTTATATATGCCCCAGAAAGTGGGAAGCATATTGGGCAAATTTGCTTCAGATAAACCAGCTACTGTTGATACAGGAGCAGAAATATTGCATAAGAGTTTTTCGAAAGGAAGAAATAAAAACTAGCAACCGAGTACATGAATTTCTCATCATCGCTGAGGTGCCGTGAAGACCAAAATTCTTCCTTACAAAGCCACCCGCCAGATAGAAGAAGGAAAAAAAAAAGAAGAACAATTAGAATGTTCAGAAAAAGAAGTCAAGAGCTGACTCTAGCGCTTTCCTTATGTTCTCTCCAGAGTTCTTTGGAGAATATTCTGTGCTGGTAATTGTTCCTAATCAACTAGATGAAAGAGAAAGCAAAAATAAGAACAACTCTTTGCTATATATTTAGTACATGCTCAGTTCTCCTCCAAGCTAGAGGACACCTAGGAGAATCTTAGAAAAGGTCTTTCTAGACATTTTCTCCCACCTATTAACCAGTTATCCTACTTACTGGTTTTTGTTTTTTTTTTTTTGGAGTGCTTTTAATACCACCCCTGAAAATGTATGCAGTGTAATAACCTGATAAGGGTATAATCAGCATGATAATCTTTAATATTCACTATGATTCAACCTTCACCAAGTTCTAGCTGTGCTCGAAACTGGATTTTGAATGAATAGAAGAGCTCATCTTAGTCACTCTACTTAGAAGCCGAGAACGACCACCATGAAGGTATGAAAACCCTTTGGAAACTAGTGCCTTGGGCAAGGTAAGAATGGAGCTCCATGATGTATACCAATGATCCCATATCTGGTATCTCTCAACTCACTGAGTTATAAAGTAGTCTTCTGACTTTATCAGAATAAGACGGCCCTATATTAATAATAAATAAAAGCATGCTTCAAACAGTGCCTAGAATGGATACTTCCAGAGAGATGACAGAACACAGTGCTCTCAGTTTTTAATTTATTATGTCCCCTCCTTGCCCAAAGATAAGGTAATGCCTTAGACCAAGCTCTTATGACAGACCCTACAGTACTACCAAACAAATGTGGTTCAACTCTTAATCTTTCAATTTTTTTTTTTTTAAAGTCATTCAGCCACAAACTAGGCTAACTCATTCCTGCTTCTTTTCATAGTGCTTGGATAAGTGAAGACAATTACCTTAGCAGCAAATTAATGTAAATGTCCCCACAAAGAAATTCTGAGAGAATTTGAACAAAAAGAGAATACATGCAAATATACAAAAGCCACATCCTGGGCCTATGGCCTTCACACTTGTGACATAAATTCTGAAAACATTTCCTCATATAGCTGTGACCACTAAATTGTAACCACCCTGAAGGTAACAGCTATGTTCTATGCATCTCTATAATCCCCAGATTACAGAGTATCTAACTAGTTGTAGGTGCTCAGTAAATATCTGCCTGAAAAAATGAACTCAATGGGACAATGGACTACTTGTTTTATCTTACCCTATTACCATGTCTTGCAGAAGAAGGCAGAATTTAGCAATTAATCACATCTACAGAGTATATAATAAGCTACCTAGCTCTTTAGCAGTGCACTGGAAAGAGTTAACTTATTTCTTTCCTCTTTGCCCCGGACCTTTTTTACAGAGCCATCTACTCATACACCTTTCTGAAGGAAACTAGACTTCTCAAGTATCTGCAGAAGTTCAAAGGTTATTCCTAAAAGAAATCATTCTATACCCTAAGCTGTGGATAATGAAACTGAAGCTGGGTGTTTGACCAAGAAACTTCTTCCATATACTCATATACTACCCTGTGATCTGGGAAATGTGACTCCCTGAGTACATGAGATTAGCCAATCATATTCTCAGTCTTTAGAACTTGAATAGGAATAAGAAAAAGAAAATTTTTTTCACAGCAAGAAGAGGAAATGACAGAGGGGAATAGACAACGGTAATGATGGTGATGAGGACAGAGGGGTGGGGTTAACAAAACTTCATTAATAGTAGATCACTGGGAGAAGACCCCCAAACTCCTGCTGCAAGAGATCTTGAGTTCAGAAGCACATCCATGAGGGCTAATCCTATTATTGATCATGCACTCAGATGTCTTACGAGAGCCCGCTACTGAAACCACTCCGGATGTGTTCTTACACTGCCCTTCTCTCTAACTAACTCAAGCTAGTGGCACTTTATTCCTCACAATTAAATGATCTGAATGAGAAGCCCCCAGAAACACTTTCACATTTGCCTAATAAGTTATAGTTTTAACCAGCTCTCTTCCCTCAGAGAATGATGTACGGAGGTGGGGAAACAAGGAAAGAAGAATGTTAGAAAAGTAGCTAAGGTTTTACTTTTCTTCTAGGGTATGTCCAAACTGGTACCTGCAAGCTTTCATCTGCTTATTGGTTGCATGTCACAGTGAGCACCAATTTTCTGCATGTCTGAGATGAGCTTTTAAAAAGCCAGAAATCATGATTGACCCAGGAGAAGCTGTGAAGGTAGCGGGTGCTTCTCAGTCTTTACTATCCATAAGAATAACCTGGGGATAGTGTTAACAAGGCAAATTCTGATCTCACAGGGGTAAGCTGGGGCCTAAGAGTCTGCATTCTTACAAGCATCCACGTGATGCCAGTGCTGCTGATCTGTCAGTCACATTTTGAGCAGGAAAGATGTAAAAGGAAGATACCCTTCACACAACTACACACCCACTCTCGTTTATTTTTTGCAAGATGGTAAAATAGGAGATGACCATTAAAACCAGACAAGTTCACCATTTCTAAGCTGTATGGTGTTGAGCAACTCATTTACTACATCAAAGCTTTAGTTTCCTCATTTGTAAAATGATGATGGTAATATTTATCTTGCTGGATTATTCAGAAAATTAAATGATGTAAGATATACAAATTTCACAATAGCTTCTAAGCAAATGATATTTATTTTTCATTAATTCACTGTGTTAATCAGAAAGCATTTTGAACAATATGCAATTTCCAATAATAAGTGCTAGAAAGAATATATATATATATATATATGATCTCTGCCTTAAAGAGTTTACAAACCAATAAGAGCAAAAAACCTAAAATGTGTATAAATTGATATAATGCCACATAAAATAATAAATGCCAGAAGAGAGGGGAAAAAAATGCTCTGCATTTAAAGAAGGAAAGATTGGCTAAGGGATGGAGCAAGGAAAACAAGGTAGAGAAATCAGGGAAGATTTCAAAAAGGAGATTGCATTTGAGCTAAACCTTAACAGATTAGAGTTCACTAGGCAGAGAAGATGGGGAATGTGATTGAGAGCAGAAGAAATCTCCATAAAAACCATGGTATTATGAAAAACAGTGACTTCTTAATGGCACCTCCAGAATTCCAATGTGGCTAAACCTGGACTGAATTGGGAGAAGAGGAGGAAGATGAAGATAGTTGTACCTAGAAGGTAAAGATTTTGTTTGCCATCCTGGGTGTCTCCTAGTATGTCTCTCACACCTGATCATAATTATGCTCTCGCTCAAGGACGACTCTGCATCTTGACAAGAAATGTCTGGCCCATAACAAGTACTCAATGAATTCTTGCTGACAGAATATATATGTAAGTGTTGGAAGAGAGAGAGTTTCTTGCAGTATGCGGGGAAAGGGCCTTAAATAATATTTCACAGGGACGCGTGGGTGGCTCAGATGGTTAAGCATCTGCCTTCGGCTCAGGTCATGATCCCAGGGTCCTGGGATCGAGCCCCACATCGGGCTCTGTGCTCAGCAGGGAGCCTGCTTCTCCCTCTCCCTCTGCCTGCCTGTCTGCCTACTTGTGATCTCCTTGCTCTCTCTCTCTGTCAAATAAATAAATAAAATCTTTAAAATAATAATAATAATATTTCATAGATGGACCGCATACAGTTGCCTGCTCTGCTTGTCCTGCAATGGCCCCAGCCCACATAAATGCTCCAACATAAATATGCTCCTTAGAGACACACTGAGCATCTTTTATTTGGAGTGACTGTTACATTATGTAACAAAACAACCATCCCATTATACAACCCATTGCATCATTCCGTTTGGCCTCCCCGTGATGATTCAATCTCTTAGTGGTGCTTAAGATGGTAAAGGTTGAGAGAAACTATTAGACTCTAAGCAGATTGGGATCATCAGATGAAAACTGTGGTGTATCAGCAATGCATCTACCATCACTGGTAACACAAAGTTCAGTAATATAGCTCGCAGCTACTCGTTGATTAGAACAGCTTTCTAGCCTAGGACTTCTGCTTGTTTCAACACACAGGCGAATGGGGCTGCCTGCTTTTCCAGAGAAGCAGAAGGATACAGTCTCCAGTGAACGATATGATTTCGATACAGAAAGCTTGCTTAAATCTCACTTCATTTTCATTCCATCTATTGATTTCTTCAGGATCGTGCACATGGATTGGAATGCCTTTATTGAATTCCCCAGGCGTTCCAAGTAAACACAAATAGAATAATTAGGAACAACTGTAAAGGAACAATCATAAGTGAATCTTGCCTTCATATTATATTAGGGATAGAAACCTTGAATTTATCAGATGGAATCATGTTAGGCCTGGCTCTTGGCAGAATGCTGAAGCTGGCAAAAGCTCATCTTCTACAGAGGAAGGAGACCACGGAGGTCAAGGGCATGGGCTGGAGGCAGGCCACCCGGATTTGAAATGTTATTTGAAAACTTCCTGGCTTTGTGATTTGGGAGACATGGTTCAGTCTTTCATGCTTCAAGCTCATCATCTATAAAGTGGGGATTATAATATTATTTAATCCATAAAGCAATGGAAAGTTAATCCATGAATAATTGCTTAGAATAATGCTGACACAGTAAGTGCTTATTAACTGTTAGCTGTTCTTATAATCTTCAGGGTCTCCACCCCACTAATTCAATAAACATCCCCTACCTCATTCCCCACTCCAAGCGGCCCCTATATTCTTTCTTCTTCGTTCACATACTCATTTCTAGCAAGAGTTTGAGTCATTTATATGTTTGTGTAATTATGTCCCCACAGAACGTTGCCCCTGACAGGAACCTTTTATTTGCCTTTTATCTTTCACCGTAGAAAGAAAAGTCCTTTTTTTATTATTAGGGAATCCATGGCATTAATAATCAAGTGGGAGGCCTGTTACCCACCCTCCACCCAAAGCCCCTGGTGCAAAGATTAAACAAGGCAGTGGAGATGCTCAGCATTCCCTGGGGAGCACGGGAGTGCCAGAAGGGGAATTTAATCCAGGCTGCTGTCGGGAGGAGAGGCTAACAGGAAAGCCTTTTCTCCCTCTATCAGTGCAGATTTTCCTAGGCTGGCTTAATGACAAGCATCAGTTTTCATTTATTTGTCATCTCACTGGTTGGAAGCCTGAGCCTTCTTTCTTTTCCCTCTATAAATTCCGAAAACATATTCCTCCATTCATTTACAATGCTCAGAGGGCTGGAAAAAGTAGAATGATTCTCCAACTCAGAAGTTGGAGACCTGGGTCACACTGGAAAACTTCCTTTCAAGCATTCCTGACGGGCACTATGAAAACAGCATGAGTGCATTCCTTCCTTCCTTCCTTCCTTCCTTCGTTCTGTGAGCTCCCTTCACTGTGCCTTCCGGCACGGTGCTTACTGAGCTCTCACAGTCCATGTCAATAATGTGAGATGAAGTGGACTTTATAAAAGAAATCGTGTGCTTGTCCATGCAGAGGTTAGAGACAGTTGAAAGATAAGATGTATCTTGCAATAGAAATAGTTAAATAACAATGAAATGAAATATATGATTAAATCCCAATGAATTAGTCAGTGATTCTTGGTGTTCTGGAAAAGACATCAGCTAAGATAGCAAATACTGTAAGTTTCATTTCAAGTGCCACTTCCTATCAACTGGAAGTAAATGTCTGGCAAAAGTGTCTGGCCAGCGATTATGTGACTTTGCCAGGCTCAGGAGGAAAGCATTTGGAAATTGATGTCGGCATTGTCACAGGAATGGGAAATGCGTTCCTTTGCCACATCTTTGCCATGATGTGCTGGCCCTGTAGCATGACAGTTAAGAAAAATGTTTGTCATCTAATAGACCTGGATTCTGTCATTTGCTAGCTCTGTGGCTTTGGGCAATTTATTTAATTTCTCTGAGCCTCATCTCATCTGAAAAGTTAAGATACTATCATCTCAAGAAATGTTAGCTGTTAGCATTCAACTAGTCTGTAAGTTCTATGAAAGACAGAATCAAGTCTATCTCATTTCATCATTATATCCCCGGCACATGGCCAACCGATATCCACCTGCCTCCCCACCCCCACCCCCTATACACACACTGAGAAAGATCTCTGAAGATACTGCGTTTTGAGAAGCATTTTAAAGTATGAGGAGAATAGGCATATGTCAAGGAGCATGAGAGAAGTTACTACCTGAGCAAAAAAGACCTGGCAAAATATGGAAACCAAAATGAGAATGACAGTCAGGGACTACAGAGGAGACAGACGAGCCAGAAGGAAAAAGAAATAGCATCCAAACAACTTTGATTTTGGAAGATGCTAAGATCATCTCATCTATATTTCACTTTGTGAAGCAAGAAAACTGAAGCTCAGAGGAGTTTAAATAACTTACAGTGGTAGACATTGGCATTGCTGAGATTACAACCCAGATTGCCTGACACATTCTTCAGTGCTCACTTGGGAAGGGACTGGAAGAAAATGCTGGGAAGCCAATCGGAAATCATATGGTAGAGTTTTCCATATGCACAATTCACTTTTCAAGTGCTGAGGATCTCTCTTATCTGTTACCAGCAGTATAAATAAGAGCAGAATGAAATTCCCTCCAGGGCCCCTTTGGGCGCCAAGACCAGGGAGAGTGAGGCCACAGAGCAAGCACCACCGGTCAGCAGGCATGATTTTTGAGGCAACACGGACTAAAAGGTCCGAAACTAACGTAGAGAAAAACGGAACCCAATTGTGTTGGTAAGGGGAGGTGTAACGGGTGATTCCTTGATGTAAGTGGATCCTGTGGGGCGAAGATGAGAATTTCCTCCACCCCGAAAACACCACACTGTATTTGCATTATGGCCAACACTAACAGAAGGTGGAAACTACACGTAATACTACAATTGCTACTTTGGCTTTGGGTTTTTTGTTCTTTTGATGTTACTATCACTCCCAGCACCTATCCCCCTGTGTTTAGGGCCAGATATATTTTTAGTCTCATTTTATAATGGAGCTGCACCGAACCATTAAAAAGGAATAACACTGTGCCTTCTTGACTCTCCTTGCCTCATTGGTGGCCTACCCCAAGACATGGAACTGGCACCTGATGTCCTCCCCAGGCAGGTAAATGCTGCTCATTTTTATTTGTCATTTAATAAGCAAAAGCCAGATTTGGAGGTGGAACCTTCGAAGAGCAGTTGCTTCATCCTGAGAAAATGTTGGTGTCTGTTTACATCCATATATTAATGGAATAATCTTCCAGATCAGTCAGAGTGCTTGAGACACAATCAATGACACATATGCCCCCATTGTTCTTAATTAGCTTCTGATTAAAATGTCTCCTCATGCTCTTCAAGTTTAATTGTTGTCATTGAGATCCACAAAAGTACTCTTGCATAGATTTCTGCATTGAGAGTTAGAGGCAGGGGATCTGCAATGAAGCACCATGACCCCAGGAATTTCTTCTCTGTCTCCTAATTATAATCAATCTCTGACTGCCATCATGCAAAAATTGTAATACCTTGGTAATGGACACCCCAAAAACCTACTGTGACTATAATATTCGGGTTCTTGAGGCAAAGCTGCCCTGCAGGGCCAGTCTTTGTGTTCAGCAGTGCTCAGCAGGGCCATCTGGAAGTTTCTTCCATCAGTGGATGAGATTTACTCCTCTTTTCCACCAGGAGGGAAGTGTTGCAGAGCAGAAGCTAGACCTAAATTCCCAAAAGGTGTCCCTTGCAGGGGACTTCAGGATTGCCACCTCAGCACCAATTCCACCCCTTGACCGACTGGTTTTCAACCCTGGGTGCACATCCCAATTTCTCCGGGGAAATATTTTCTAAATCTCTGATTCTTAGGCCCTATCCCAGACCAGTTCAATCTGAATCTTTGTACGGAAGTGAACAGCAAGGGCTCCGGAGCCAGAAGCCTGAGTTTGTATCCTGGCCCAGCAGTGCAACCTTTGGGCCAGGTATTTAAACTTTTAATACCTCCATTTTCTCATGGAAAAAAAAAATGGGGTTAGTAATAGTACCCATCTTGTGGAAGTATGGCGAAGATTATATAAGTAAATATTTGTAAAATGCTTAGAACAGAGCTGGGCACATATAAACAATTCCTGTACTTGATATGATGGTGATAAAAATGATCTTGATCATGATCATCAAGATGGAGGAAATGAAGTTAAGACTTGATCAAATCATGCCTGAAAGCCCACCGTACCTCTGAATTTTTCATAGTGAAGAGCCAACAAACACCTTTTGTTGGTTTTTCTTTTGAGTTGGTTTTTCTATTACTTGCAAAACTTGGCAACCAATGCTTAGACTAGGTGAGCAGCCTGTGGGTGTTCCTTATAGAAATACTATATCTCTATAGAAATGTTATAGAGAGACCATTAGACAGTGACTTAGAAGAACTGAGTTCTAGTCCACATGCTACTCTACCTAAGGGACATATGATTCCAGAAGGCTTTGCGGCACTAATTTTTTAACATATTCGAGTTTGTGGAATTTCCATTGGGTAACCCACCAGCTAAGACTCTTGACCACTTAATTCTGTTTATCTAATAAATGAAGAGACTGAACTAAAAGCACTTAAAAGGATGATCAAGCATAAGGAGTCCATGTTCCTATTATCTCTGGGAGGCCAAGGGGTAAGCTGACTCTTAGGATAAGAAAATTAGTAGCCTGAACTCTGTAGTGCATTGCACACAAGCTTGCTTCCTTGGCAAAGGAGTTTGTTTCCCTGCCTCCTCCCCGAGGATGACTACGAGGGAAGTATTCAATGCTGCTGATTTTCAGAATGGAAACCAAGGCAACAGGAGAAAACAATACAAGAGATGTGCTGATTCTAGATGGCTGATGAGTACAGAAATTACCTGTCTTTGTTACATGTTTGGAGCAGAGCCATTCTACAATTGATCTGTGCATCTCAAGAGCCTTTATATACAACACTGAAATATTTTCTTAAATAGAAGAGACTCAAAAGCGACATTAAAAAAAAAAAAAAGCGACTGTCCCTTGCATCCGGTTGCCTCCTCTGCAGCTCATCCAAGACTGGTTTGAGGAAGCCTAAGTGTGCGTGCAAGTGTTTTGGGTTTTGGGCCATGGCCATGTGATATCCAAACAGCCACATGAGAAGTAAATTCTAAAGCAGAGACTACAAACTGACAACTTAAAGGTTTAATGTGGCTGACGCATAGGTTTTGTACAGCCTGTAGTTTACTTTTAAATTAGAAGCCAGTTTTTAAATGCAGCTGTTTCCAAATAAAAGTCCAGTTTTCTGATCTCTCTGGAAAAAAATGGAAAGATCTGGCAACACTGGGCTGGCCTTCCCCAGGCAACAAGAGGCAAATTCTGACCAGCGGCTGCCCCGAGTCTTACCCAGATTGTTGCGGTTCTCACCCTCCCTAATATCAGCTGGAAGTGGAGGCTGGCTGTGGAGGCGGGACATGGAGGCTGGATGTGGAGGCTGGCTGGGTTCATCATCCAGCTTCTGCTCTTCTGATACTCGGCCTGCTTCACTCACTTCTACCAGCGGTTGACCCTTGTGCATACTTGAGTTGGCAACCCCAAGCTTGCTTTCAAGTTTGTCCACCTCCATGATGATACCCCAGAATCTTACATTTTAAAAACAGAACGAAGTTCTTCGAATGGTACACTGAGCAGGGGTGAGGAATCTGGCTATATGGTGCCATACAATTGGCTTAAGGTTTTGGTTTCCAAAAATTCCAGATGATGTCCTATAGACCCAGAAATGTTGTTGATTGTATTATGGACTTCTAATATGTATTTAGATCTCTATGTGTCACCAAGAAGTGACAGTTCTTCAGATGACCTACTGAGATGAATTGAGGAAGCACTTACTGGCATGGGCCTCAAATTGCTTTATAGATTAGCCTCAAGCCATCTCTGCATTTTCCTCATTTCCTTTATGGAGCTTAAGTCAGAAACAGCTTTTCCAGTACCATCTACTAGAAGCACATGAAATGTCAAGCCAGATTTATGGATTAAGAAATTGACATTAGATCATAATTCAGTTTAAAATAGAAGGAACAAGAATGCCAAAGATGACTCGGAGCCAATTCCAATGTGGTCACAACAACGATAGAGAGAGACCATTGGTTTCTAAGTTGAAGCCCCTCCTCCTGTCACCCCTGCCCCTAGCTCTCATTTTAGTACACATCCCGTTACATGAATACTGTATATGCAATTAAAATGGAGACTTAAAATCTGCTGACCATTTCTATATTTTTTTTCCCAAGTAGCTGACCCTAGGCTTCTTTCTCTGACCACCGTTTTCTTTCTTCTTTCTTGTCTCCCAGTTCCTTGCTTCCACTGAATCTCTCTGCTTTTGTACATGACTAGGTCTTTCACTAAATGGTGACCGCCCTGGTGGAAACACATCTTATTTGTCATTGTTCCCCTAATTCGTAAGCATGCTACTTGGTACTCTGGAAATTCAAAAACAATTTGTAGTTATATAAAGAATTATGGACCTCCAATACCTAAAGCCCTTTCTCTAATTCCAAGATGTCAGCCTCCTTCTTGTTTCATTTACTTCACTACCAAACCTGAACCCCATGGTCAGCCATTTTGGCGAATTCTTGCATTTCCTTTACTTCTATCTCTCTTTGCCAAGTTACTAGGAAAAGTTTTAAAGACATATTTACTGGTTCTAAAGTGAATATATGCTATAAAATAGTAACTGATCCTTCACAGATATATCATAATGAATGTTATCAGTCAATTCGTGTTGACCCTGTCACAGCATATGTCTCCAAAATGCCCTAGAATCTTTTTTTTAATTATTATGTTACGTTAGTCACCATTAGTTTTTGATGTAGTGTTCCATGATTCATTGTTTGCATATAACACCCAGTGCTCCATGCAATACATGCCTTCCTTAATACCCATCACCGGGCTAACCCATCCCCCCACCTCCTCCCCTCTAAAACCCTCAGTACAATGGAATATTACTCAGCCATCAGAAAGGATGAATACCCAACTTTTGCAACAACATAGATGGGACTGGAGGAGATTATGCTAAGTGAAATAAGTCAAGCAGAGAAAGTCAATTATCATATGGTTTCATTTATTTGTGAAACATAAGGAATAGCATGGAGGATATTAGGAGAAGGAAGGGAAAAATGGGGGAGCGGAATTGGAGGGGGAGATGAACCATGAGAGACTATGAACTCCAAAATGCCCTAGAATCTTCAGTCTCCCCACCACTTCACTTGGCCTCCTCAGTCTTGTCAGATGACCTAATCCACCTGTGAAATTTAGCTAACCCAAACCAAACTCCCTTAATTCCATTTCTCTTTTCAAAATATCATTGCATTATTACTTCTCTTTATTTTTCCATTTGTCCTTCGTGTCATCTAATTGATTTGCTTATTCATTGGTTCTTTCCTATCCTGTAATCTCTAGCACTTTTTCTGGATCCTTCTGTCTCTCTCTCTCTCTGTTTTTCTGTCTCTGTCTCCCTGTCTTTTTCCCTTCTGTTGTTGTTTGTTGTTTGTTTGCTAGAGTCTGCTCTTACCCACCTCTCATGTCTAAAGCTGCATCTTTGAAGGTTGTCACAACTGCCAAAGCCAAACTTTTTCTAAATTCAATTCCTCCTAAACATTTGCATTTTCAGCACTATGTTTATCACTTTCTTTTTAAATCCTTTGTAACAATAATTTTTATGATTCCATCACATCTCGGTTCTATTATTTCCTCAATTCCTTTTTACTACCTCCCATTTTTGGCTTCTTCTTGCCGCATACTCTCATTCACACAGACCCATAATCAATTTTGATTTTTCCCTTTCCTCTGTACTCCTTGTGCAATCAGTCCCCAGGTCTTGAAGTGTCCTTCAGGGAATAAGATACACATTTAACTAGCCATGTTGCGATCTAGTACTCAATTTGGACATTTCAATCTCTTTCAGGGGCCTAAGATATTCTAGAAGTATACTCTGGAAAACCTCCAGTAAGTAAGAGATTGAAATCAAGATTGCAGCTGAAGCTGTAAAATCAGAAAAACAGTCCAGTGTTTGACATATGACAGATGAGATGATACTTGATGCATGCTTATCTTTTGCCTCTACTTCTGGACAGGGATTTGGTTCAGAGGAAACTCATTTCTTATGGCCAGCTTCCTATTCACTCCCTTCTTACTAAGAGGAGAGAAGGGAGAAATGAATTCTGTGTAACCATGGGGATCATTCTTAGTAGCAAGTGAGAGAAATAAAACTCAAAGGGGCTTAGCCTAAAGTAGGGGGATTTATTGGCAAGAATAATTAAACTTGGAAAGGGGAGTGGTGACCTTGGGACAACCAGAACAACTGACTCAAATAGCACTGCTCCTGATCCCTTGCTAATACTTCTCTTTCACCTCGATTATATTCTCTTTGGTCAACTTTATCCATGACATTTGAATCATGGCAACCGGAAATCTGGCTTCACATATTCTCATTGTATCCAACAGGGATGACTCTTTCCTCTGCCCCCAGTCAAAGAAAAAAATAGGAAAGACTTTAATGGGTGGGTTTGGGTGATGTACTGGGCCTCAGATCAGTCTGGTTTGGTTGGGTATATAGGGTCATATGGGAAGCTGGCAGCTCTCATTCACATAAAACAAGACTCATAAGATATGGACTTAAATAGCACCTCCCTCAAGTCAAAATCAGTCCAGACCCAGTATGTGATCTCTATGTTAGTAGAATGCCCATTCAACTAAGATTTGCTCTCAAATTTTCTGTGTCTTTTCTTTTAACCAAAACAGTTTGATTTTAGCCTTTATTGGAGCTCAGAACATTTGAATTTTTCTAGTTTAAAAAAACTGGTATTTCATGCTTTCGTGGCCACTCGGTTGGGAAAGAAGGATTAAGTTCAGCCCTTCATGAACCTTAGAATCTCAGAAATCAAAGTTACTTTGACACAGTTCACCAAATGGATCCAGTGACAATGGTACTTGTGTACACCCCACAGGTGACAGAACACTTTGATGAAACTCTCAGAACCACCCATCAGCGCTGTACTGACGTTGAATGAACATGGAGATCGGGATCACACAGAAGCCTGCTGAAGAGTGTGGGTCCAGAGCCATGCCATTTCTCTGCTGTCTCTACCACTGTTGTAGGCATTATCATGGCTACCTTCTTCCCTCGTTCTTACTCCTGGAGACCTCTAGGAATTCCTGTTCCTCCATCCACTAAGACTTCACTGGATTTGAGTTCAGGAATACAAAACAGGTGAAAGAATATCTTTGTCTCACAATGCAAATCCCAATGAAGTAGCCATTCCTAGACTACAACCCACTCTCTATAATATCTCAATAATGAAGAATTATTCCGAAGACCTGGACAATACACTCATAAGTCCAAGGTCCTGTTTGACAACCTTTTGTCAGCAAAATCCCGAAAGGAGAAAAAAATCAGTATAATATATTATGAGTAACTCTACGTGTCTGAGAATAGATGTCATGGAAACTTCAGACAGCCAAACAATCAAATACAAAGAAGGCTGCCTGGAGACCGCCAAGCTCCTCTCAGACAGAAATCTTCTTTTTTGGGGTGATGTGATTGAAAACAATTTTCTATGTAAGATGAAAAAACCACAGTTGAGAAATAAAAATAAGGGGTTACAGAATCACAAAATTCCTTCCACTCTGTCTAAAACACAAAGGCTGACAAAAAATCAAAGCTTGGAACAAGCCGACACAGACCCTGATTCCTGAACTCAGCTTGCCTTAGCTACTGCGGCAGCTTTTTTTTTTTTTTTTTTTTTAAATTGGATACTCAAGGTCAGTTGTTGCAGAATCAGTAATTGGTGATCTGTGGTGTTAAACTCACACGAGTAACAGTCGATTCCGTAACCATGACTGCTTTGGTAAGAAATTGTTGCTAGTGTCTTCAGTACCCCAAACAAAAATAATAATACTAATGAATCTGCTGAGTACTGATGGGAAGAATGTAATATGCATTTCCACAGAAATGTCTTGTAATTTAGGATTAATTAATGTCCAATTATTGTAAGCTGTTACTAATAAATTTTAAAAGTCAGCTCTGCACTTCCATTTTGTAATGTTTTTATAAAATGGAACATTAGATGTTTTTAATCTTGTCTGTTCTTGCAAAATACCCCAGATAACATGCTGTTTTGCATTTCAAATAATACATACTCATTTAAATGCAAAACCAGGGTCCAATCAGAATAAGATGGCAATCAAATTACAATATTCAATGAAGAGTTTTCCAAGCTGACTTCATTAGTAAACTATCATGAATTTCAAGATCTTACAAGGTTTCTATTTGTTTGTACAACTGCAAAGGGCTCAATTATGAAGCTTTGAGCAAGTCTAAAAATAACATCAGACTAATTAAAAGTTTCAACCGGATTTGGGCTAGCACTGTTTTGAAACTCTAATCTATCTGACTTTCCAAGTGGACTTTGGAAACTAAAGCTCTGTTTGAAAAAATGTTAAAGTAGAAACAACACGGGCAGAGAGGGGAGAAAGAGGAATCCCCAGTCTGCATGGTATCTACGATGACAGAGACAAGTGTGCAGCTCTGTGTGAAAAGACCAGCTGAGTGGAGGGCGCTGCTTCCATGTCCTCCTGAGCTCTCAAGGGGACTCGGCTCATTTTCTGGCATTGTCATGCATGTGGAAAACAAGCTGGGAGAGTCTGTATCGTTGAGTTGCTGAATCTTTGAAAATCTCAGGCAAGAGGTTCAGTCTTTGAAGTCATTTAAGATCCAGGTAATCAGGAAGAGCTCAGGAGGTTGGGCTATTATGATAATGTTCTGCCAGTGCAGTTGCTGCTCACAATGTTACATCATTTGGATCATCGAACTTTGCGGAAACTCACAGCAGGGATTCTGCCTCAACAGGTGCTCTCTTTGAGGACCAGGGCAGGGATAGGGTGGGGGGACTGAAAGCATCCAGGGGGCTGAAACTCTTCCCCGTTTTCCTCTAACAGTGCAGTACTCTGTGGTTCATTGAAAGTGGTTTTTATTTTGTTCTTTCACTTCTTTATATTTCTCTGTTTGGATTTGATTTTTTTTTTTTTTTAAATAACAGAGAATCGAGCTCTCCTGAGATTTTCCATAAGATAGGAGGTAAAATGTTAGGAAATTATTGTCTTTGCAGAAATGCTAATTTCTTACTCTAAGGAATCACAGAAACGAATTGCACTGATTTCAAGGCTTCCAAAGTTGTATAAATACTACATTCATTAAACTCTTATTCTGGAGGTTATATAGGTATCAGAGCATCTGTCACTGCTACAGAAAAACATTATAGCAAGCTAACAACTTGAGGAAGAGCATAGCTTTGTAATTTGCTTTTATATTGTGCTTATTAATGAGCAAACCACAATGGTTTGGGTTCATGTTCCTCTGTCATTTAAAGGCCCAAAAGAAAGACTGTTACCAAGGGGACAATGCCATCATTAAGCCGAAGGGGGCAAGTCGTGCCTCTCAGATCTTCAGCGTCATGGCTGTAAGCCTCATTTCTGAGGCTCAATTTCCTTGAGAGGACTTCCATTGTGGCTAAATATTTTTAAGGTCAATAACCCATGAATAAAATATCTATGAATGAGGGAACTCTAAACTCTATAAAGCTAACTCAATTATCTATGCAAATGGGAGCATGGGCTGCATAAATCAAAAACTTCAAAAGCTAATCCCTTACTTTAAATTTAGCCACTAATTTCTACTTTTATCTTCTCTTTTCCACAAACCCTCTTTTTTCACTCTACCCAGAGCTGCAGCTAAACAACAAAGTAGACCAGATTGAATTTCATCCCATTTCTTTCCAACCCTCAAGGAGTGTCTGATGAATGGAAATGGTCAAAGGATGGGAAGCCAAAGGACCAGAAACCCCACTGGCTGGATAATCAAACCTTGAAGAATATGGTATTGGGTGAACTCCTGTGACCTCATTCTCATCAGATTCATATCCACAGTGAGCAAATTCCAATCTTAAGGCTATTCAGAATCCTCACAGAAATTAGATTGGTAGTCAGATTTCATTTATGTGGCATTTTCTATGTGACTCAATCTATACAATGTGACTGAGTACAATCTGGAAAAGTCTTTACAAAAGATCTCTCTGAGGTAAGAAAAAGGACTAGATGATCAAAGAAAGTAATAGACGACCGAAAGAAACACAGAAGCTCCTTAAAACGTAGCTATATCCAGTGGAGACTATTTGCAGTAGGGAGAGGGGAAAAAAAAAAAAAAACTCCATTACAGTTCAATAGATTAACAGAGATGATGTAGGAAAGAGATGCCAGATTATTTCTATCAGAAAGAGATCAGAAAGCAGGTGAAAAACACCATCACTTTGTGAAAGTATTAGACATGGGGTAGCATATGAGCCCATTTACAAATATGACATAGCAATTTTACTCAGTGTTACCCACATGTCATACTCCTTCATAATCTATAAAACTTGAGACTACTTTATGTATCAGTTTAGGCTGCAATATCCTTGGGGGTTACAAAATGACCTATTGTATCAAATAACTTCTATTTCTAAAGAAAACTTGCTCTGTTTAACTTTTGAACATTTTAAACCTCTTTTGACTGTAAATGGAGAACAGATTGTTTTTTTAAGTTTGTTTCTTTGTTTGTTTGTTTATGTAAACTCTACACCCAATGTGGGGCTCGAACTCACAACCCTGAGATCAAGAATTGCATGCTCTTTTTTTTTTTTTTTTTAAGATTTTATTTATTTATTTGAGATAGAGAGAATGAGAGAGAGAGAGAGCACATGAGAGGGGGGAGGGTCAGAGGGAGAAGCAGGCTCCTTGCTGAGCAGGGAGCCCGATGCAGGACTCGATCCAGGGACTCCAGGATCATGACCTGAGCCGAAGGCAGTCGCTTAACCAACTGAGCCACCCAGGCGCCCAAGAATTGCATGCTCTTCTGACTGAGCCAGCCAGGCACCCCTGGAGAACAGATTTTAAACACATTTACACAACAGTTTTCTGATGGGGATACTCCTGTACATTTCTAAATAAAACAATTCTCAGGATGAAGTAGGGATCATACATGAAGATCATTCATACTTTTAGAAAAGAAGTGGTAAATAGAGAAATTAACTCAGTTTCTCAACAGAAGATATAGAATAAGTGTCCATTCTCAGAAACAGCTTTGCCATAACTAGGAGAAAGATGCTCGTAGGAACATACATGCAGATTTAGTTTTTTTAATACTGCCCCATACCCCCATGCCTTTTCTAACAGAACCTTTTGGGATCCTGTATTGGAGTTCTCTTTTTCCAATGAATAGTAGGAGAACCTCTCTCCCCTGCCCAAAAGGTGGGTGTATGAGCCAAACTAGGCCAGAAGAATGTTTACTCCCTGGAATCTAATGAGAGCAACATGATAAAGAAACAGCAAACATTTGGAGTTGTCTTTTATCTGAGAGCCAGCCTTTAGGTCAGACTTGCCATGCTAGAGAGCAGTATTGTGGTTCCTGCTGCGCTGTTTCTGGCCCTGCCTTGGTTCTCGTCCATTCTCAAGCCTGGCTCTTCAGGCTCCTATATATTCTCTGAGCTCACTATATCTGTCCAGTAAATTTCCTTTTGTTAAAGTTAGCCAGAGTCCATTTCTGTGGCTTTCAACAAAAGAATTATGACATAAGGAATCTTTAAGGCAGCTTAGCAGCAGAGAGGACATAAAATGTGGAGTGAAAAAGAAAGGATCAGTGTCAATAATACAGAATTTGAAATCAGACCATTAAAAAAGAGAGCTATGGGTTGTCGGTCCTCAGACTCGTGGGGGAGTTGCGGGAGGTAAAAGTGATGCTGGGAAGACAATATCCCCCCCGAAGGGACGCTTCCCTTAACACCTACATCTGACAAGCACCCGTGTCCTCAGAGAATGCTCTCTGTAAAGGCTTTAGACCAATGGTCCTCAATTTTTTTCCACCCCAACACACCAGTGGGATGAGAAAGAGGCTCATCAACAGTAATGTCCTCTGGCAGCAAGGATTCTGAGTTCTGGAGGCAGATCAGAAAGGGTAAGGGGGCTGGAAAAGCCCTTTGGGTGATTTGAATACTTCTCTCCCCCACACCTGTCAGCTTTAAAAGACAACTGTGCTTTTGATGTTAGTAGACAAGTTGGAATATATTTGAAAAGTAGGAAAAGAAGAAGAAGCCACAAAAACTATACCAGCAATAAAATGCAGGGAAATTAAATTCAAAAACAATTTAGTGATAAGTTTGTTCAGCCTCATTATTCTAAGGTGGAGGAGACTGAAGCACAGGGAGATAGAACTTTCTCAGGGTTATACAGTCAGTCTCTTAAGGCAGGACATAGGGCTCTTGGTTCTTAAACCATGACCCTTTCCACTAAGACACCCTACATTCCCATTTTTAAAGTTTTTCTCCAAATAATATATTAATAGTTCTGGTCTAGTTCTTAATATGTGACTGGCTACTTCCTTGTCAAAGATCCATCATAGTCTATTAATAGGAGGATACACAGCAGAAACTCAAATTCATTTTATGTTTTTTCTTTGCAAAATAAAAATCACCAGAACACGAAATACCAAGTTTTAGAATAAAATCAGAGGCTCAAATTCATTTTATGTGGTTTTTTTTTTTTTGTCCAAAAAAGAAAAAAATCACCAGCAAACTTCTCCCTATGTGACAATTACTGACAAAACATTTAGGAACACATCTGTGCATAAATTGAGGTACATGTTTAACATGAAGAATGAACACCAATCCACATTAAAGAATATCACTTCAGGCATATGATGTGTTTTTGCCCAGGGTACATTTAAGTTAAAAAACCAGTTTCATTCTGTAGTTATAACTTGGAAATAGTGCTCTACAAATTGTGTGGAGAAGTCAAGCTGTGAGGTTCTTTATAGCTGAACTACTGTTACCTTTCTGGGTTAACAATTACGGGAAGGCTCACAGTTCCTACTAATCTAGACCTACTTCTGCCTTCAGTTGAGAGTCAGGGCAGTCTGCCTGAAATCATCTATCTAGGGCTAAAAGAAGGAAAGGATAAGACTTTATCTGCTGACACTTCCTGTACCAGAAATGATCCCTGTTACCAGTTTCTCCATTCCACCAGCAACCAGAGTTATTCTGTGCATATGGAATTAACATTCTGATTTAAGGCTTAGGGAAATGTTGGCAAAATGCATTTCAGGAAGAGAGGATTGCAAATGCAGAGCCAGTGAAGTGGGACAGTGTGGAAAAGGAAATACAGGTGATAAAGTGAAATGATACCATGAAGAAATAATTGGACAAGTCTAGAAGGTAGAACATTATAGCAATTAGACCAGTCTTTTCAATATGATTTTAAAACAAAGAGGGGCTACTCCTCTAGATTAAAATATACCTTAGAGATGTAACAACAAAATGGGAAAGCTTGGCATCTATTGTATTTTGGTTTAAACAAATATCTTCTTGTGCCAGAAAACAAAGATGTGCTTGAAACCCTATAGCAACATGTCACAAGGAGATAGAGTCAACTTGAAAGCACTCCTGCTTATGAAATTTGGGACAATTTGAATATGCAAATGAATAATGACAGAAATGTATAGAAAAAGCGAATAAAATAAATTCATGAGTCCATTCTGGCAGAAAAAAAGTAAAAGAAGAAGAGGGAAAGGAAAGATTTTTCTGGAAGAAAAATTCCAGCTGATATGTATATATATATTAATACATATATATTTAGAGCAGCATATTATAACCACCACCATATTTAATAATTGATTCTGATAAGGATCATCAATGAGCTAAAACCACTGAGTGAAAGATCATTGAGGAACATGACAGTTACACAGTATCAAACTATCAGCTAAAAGGTAACTTATTAACTATAAAAATAAAAAAGTACTTTTCAGTGATGAAATCTGGAAGACACCGTTTTAACCAACTACTCACATTTAGCATCCTCAATAGTGGAATAAAGTGACATAAGCTTCCTGATGGGACACACTGAGAAGGACATATCACCTACATCATAATCCTGCCAGAAATGTTTAACCTGCATCTAATTACGAAGAAACCATCAGACAAATTCAAATCGAGGGACATTCTGCAAAACAACTGCTGTTTAAAAAAATGAATGTCATAAAAGACCTAAAACGAAAGCTAACTATTCTAGATTAAAGAGACTTGACAACTAAAAAGGAAAAAAAAAGAAAAAGAAGAAGACTATGACTTCAAATACACCTCAGACCGTTTGAGATAAGAAAACACCAAAAACATCTGCATTTGAATTGACTTCAGTAAATGTTAGACTAACCAATATTTTGTTTCCCGCAAAAATCACTTTCATTTTTTTAAACATGGAAGTACTTGTGCCATTTGGGGCAGTCTGCAGATTTTTATTCTGAATAATCTTTTGTTCTTCTATATTTTGTTAAGTGTAGAGACATGGCTGATAGAGTTATCAAGCTGTCGCCATTCTAGGCACTCCTGTTTGGTCTTTGTCTATTTCTCATCATTCATTGATGAGACAAACAGATTTGTCTTTTGACTGAAATCCCTTTTTTTTATGGTTCATAATTTATGAAGAACATGGCCTTCTGTGATAAAGACCCATCAAAAGCATCATTATTCTGCATTTATCTGCATTGAAATGCCTGTTTCATCTATTAGTATTTAAAAGGTTCTGCTTCTTTTCTGTATCTGGCTATAGTCCCTTAATTCATCTCATCTCTATTATCTGCTGAGATAAGGCTTTGACTTAGAGTGTGGGTCAAAAAAAAAAAAATCGTATTATTCAAATTATCTCTGACATTCAAAATAAAAAAAATATTCCCGCTCAATCTTATTATTTTTTTTATTTTTGTGTGTGTGAAGATGGCAAATGAATATCATTTAACACTTTTGATGCTGATCTGATCTTCCATACCTATTGCCACTGGTAATGTGTTGCTATACAAAATGTCCTGAACCCAATGATTTGTTCTTTGGTTCTTTCAGTCCTGTGTTCTCCCTCTATCTGTTAATGGGGTTCCACATGCTTTACTTTTCAAAACTCCTCAAGTTGCTGCATGGAATGCTAAGTGTTTAGCTGATCCCTTTTCTGAACACTGGCCATTGGAATATGCATATTAACAACAGAGGATTAGAGATAGTTGGAAAGGAGGTTAAGAATTTAAAATGAAGGGCGCCTGGGTGGTTCAGTTGGTTAAGGACTGCCTTCGGCTCAGGTCATGATCCTGGAGTCCCTGGATCGAGTCCCGCATCGGGCTCCCTGCTCGGCAGGGAGTCTGCTTCTCCCTCTGACCCTCCCCCCTCTCATGTGCTCTCTCTCAAATAAAAAAATAAATAAAATCTTTAAAAAAAAAAGAATTTAAAATGAAGTTATATTCAGGGTTGGGAAAACACAACTTGGACTGGAGATTGATAAAGGCAAATGACCAAGACTTTTTCAAGTTCTCAGAGATCTTCACCAACTCCTACTTACTGAAATTTGAAATCTGGTCTAAGCCAGGGTGATTTCAAATCTGGTGCTTAAGCATGACCTGAAGATGGACATTGCATATTTTTATTCCTTTTCATTCCATCAATTGCAGTACATGTGCCCTGCCTGCTTCTGGCTAGGAACTTGATTTCGGCCTTCCCTGACCTCCTACCTTTGGTTCATTGGTGCTCATTTCACCGTATAACTTGCATATTATTTATAAATGCCCAGAGAAAGATAGGATTCAGAGTTTAACTTTTTTTTTCCCTTTAAATATGGCTTCATGTTAGAAGAGTACAGAACCAAAAGGAATCTTGAGACACAGTTAATTTCTCTACTTCTGGTAAGGCAATGCCAAGACCATGCCTGACAGTCAGGACTCAGTCTTCCTTTTAAAAACTATAAAGGGAAGGTAAATTACACATCATACCTAGGTGACCTGTTTTAGAATATCTCAGTCCTATCATATAAAGTTGGTGTCACACCTAACAACTTCATTGCAAACAACCTAGTTTTTTAACACAAAACAGATAACCTATTCACCACAATGCAGCAGAAACAGCCTTGGAATCAGATCCCAAAGACCTGAGCCCTTGCCCTTTCCGAGCTATAGGCCTATTTCAAGGCATTGAACTTCTGTGAGTCTGGATTTCTTCATCTGAGAGAATGATAGTGGCATAATTTGTTAAGTAACTGTGCACACTATTTTAAATTTACTGTCCTCACTATTGTCACCTAGTACAATAACAAATTCAACACCTACTAAGTAAAGGGTCTTTTTCTAGGTAATGTGTGAAACAGGCATATACTCTGGTCTCTACCAGGAAGGAGCTGAGGGCTTAGTAGAGAGAAAAGATATCCAGAAAATGTGACCTGGATCACTCAGACAACATCTGCCTCATGTTAAATCATGGGTGCAAGAAGTAAGTTCTACTGAAATTCAGGGGAGGAAAATTTAATGTTTGTTGGAGTAGCCAGGAAGTCAGCATATTCATAAAGACTGGCACGTGAGGCTTCTGAAAAGAATTTAGGCCAAAATGAAGTTCATTCCTTAAACACAGTATTTTGTACTGAACAGAACTTAATTGGGAATAAAATGAAACTTACATTACCTTTCATTGAAAGAAATGACATCACCCATTTATTCATTCAACAAATAAGGACAATTTCTCTACAAAGTGCCAGATTAAAGGAATATAAATTAAAACAAAATGTAGTTGTATTTTGAAAGAATCTGTGGTTGAGTGGAAGGAAACTGAAACTAAGATAAATCAAATGATTTTCTCACTTGACCCAAATGAGAAATAGCATAGCCAGGATTCCAGGTAAGTTGTGACTGGCTCTACATACTGTTCTTACTATTCTCTTTCTACCCTGCACCTCACATTCATTCCCAAACTCCACTTTGTTCCTCTCTCATAGACACACACACATGTACATATGAACATGAGTGTAGCATGACAATGTTTAATAATAAACTATGTGTTTTTTAAAAAGTCATTCCCCTACTTTTTGCTCACCATCCAAGAAGGAAGGGCTTACCATCTACAGTGAACTGAGAGAAGAGATAATGCAAAAACAAAACAAAAAAAACCCACAAAGAGTCAACTTACGGGATTTTTAAATTTTAGGTAGGATTTGAAAATCTCTAGCAGAGGTAATGATCTTGAAAGTCATGGCTTTTATTTTCAAGAGCCAAGGACTTGAGGAAAAAAAAGTTTCTCTTTTTATTTTCTTCTTTCAAACACTTCGTCTTGTATATTAAGAAACAATTGAAAATTCAGAGCATGAGTTTATAAGTAAAACCAATGTTTCTCAAAGCATGGTCTACAGCCCTTGTGTTTCAGAAGCATCTGGGGTATATCATAAAATTTCAGGTTGTGAAGCTCTATCCTGAGCCTTCAAGGACAAGGACAAGAATATGAATTTTAATGAGCAGCATAATTTTCCTTGTCCATAATAAATTTTGAGTAGCTCCGCTTAAGCTATGTTACAGAGAAGACAAAATGTGATAGTCATTTTTTTTTTTCCTGCCCAAATGGAGATACCTGTTTGGCCAGCAGAAAAAAAAAAAGAGAGAGAGAGAGAGATTTGGAGGGATATGACTGGTGTAGGTGATTGAGGGTCCCTGAGAAGGGTACAGAACTCCATCTACACCAACCTAGGGGAGGTGGTGGGATCATAGAAACACGACTGGAAACCTCAGTGCCTTTGGGAAAGCTGTACAGCAGACAGGGCCAAACCATGGTCTGACTTCCAGATCGTCTCTCCTCCAGGAGACTGCAGATCTTTTATTAAGCCCCAGTTTCACCCTCACTCCAGAATAGTAGAAGGGCACCCGCGAGGGAATGCCTTAGTGAAGCCTTGCAAAACCCGTATACCCCAGAGGGTGTCTGCAGACGGTGTAGTTGTGCCCCAGAGGGTGGGCAGTCAGTGACATGCAGCTAGAGTAACCAAATGTTATTGGTTGAAATGTGTCCTCCCTCCCCAAGAAGATCTGTTGGAGTCTTAACCCCTAATAAAGACCTTACTTGTAGATAGTATCATTACAAAAGTAATCAAATTAAAATGAGGTCATTAGGGTGAGCACTAATCCAATATGATGATTTTCCCTACAAAAGGGGGGAAATTTGGACTTGCAGACAGACTCGCATAGCAGGAAAACAATGTGAAGAGACACAGAGAGAGGAGACTGCCATCTACAAGCCAAGGCCAGGGGCCTGGAACAGATCCTTCCCGATAGCCCTCAGGAGGAACCAAGGCTGCTGACATGTTGATTTCAGACTTCTAGCCTCAAGCAACATGTGGAAATGGAAATGGGACTTAGACAATTTGCAGTTTTCCAGAGGAAAACAGCCTGGGGTCACACCATGATTCTTTCTGTTCTGACATCCTCTCAAATTTACTCAGGGTTTAGATGATCCTTCTATCATCTAAGGACATGGGTGTTGAATAGCACGGTGCCAGAGACTAAAGCCCAAGACCAGGTGGGAAGTGCTACACCTCAGCTAAAGGCAGACAGGAGCAAAGGGGGCATATAAATCTAGCATCTCCCAGGTGCTTCAGAAGCACCTAAATCCTTCTGCTCTGCCCTTGGTGGGGGGAGGGGCAAGGGAGCAGGGACAGAATTCTGCATCAAAGGAGTCATTTCCAAAATACTGCTCCTCACAAGGAAAGTGACCGAGTTACCTCAGATTGGCAGTCACCATCAGCACACTGGAACTTGAGAGCTTAACCAGGTATAAAGAAACAAGGGAAGATGTATTGATGCATTTTTTTACGTAGCCAAGTTTGTAAAAGTAGAAGTACCTATATTATTTTCGTTTCAGCAAATATGCTTGGCACCTAAGTAAAGGTTGAGAATACAGGGATGAATATCTCCATTTATTGACTGATGCAACTCAACAAACAGGATCATCAAGATTGTGTCAAGGTCAATCGCCAGCAACTCGGGAGTAGGGATCAATGCCATGTGCATTTGCCTCTGTTGCCTGACTTTTATTCAGTAGGCCTTAAGAAGTTTCAAGTAGAGGGTGCCTGGGTGGCTCAGTTGGTTGAGCGACTGCCTTCGGCTCGGGTCATGATCCTGGAGTCCCGGGATCGAGTCCCGCATCGGGCTCCCTGCTCGGCAGGGAGTCTGCTTCTCCCTCTGGCTCTCCTCCCTCTCATGCTCTCTGCCTCTCATTCTCTCTCTGTCAAATAAATAAAAAAAATCTTTAAAAAAAAAAAAGTTTCAAGTAGAATAATAAGATAGGTATTGAATTGTAATAAATAATTCCATAAATGTCATAAGAAATCCATGAATAGAGTGAGGTGGGGACAAAGAACAGGGAGTCACTGCTGCCGAAGGTCTCAGGAAATGTTATAAGGAGAAGTGATTTTTATTTTTTTAGCTGTGTTTTGAGCTAGGCTAAGAGTTTTGGAAGCAATGAATGGAAAGGACGGTGTTCCAGAAGAAGGGAATCCTATGCCAAGCCCGGGGTTATAAAAGGGTATGGCTTGTGCAGAGAAGGTTGAAAAGCTGGGTCACCCAACCACAGCACGGGTCTGCCAGGGACCAGGTCTACCCTGGGAAGATGGATTGAGCCAGAATATGAAGGCACTGCAGTTATGCAGTTTTTTATAAGTACAGAAATGCTCATGATCAGATTTATTTGCAGAAAGAACTAACTTAAGGGAGAATGGAAAGTAGACCTGGAGAGGCAAGCATGTGACAGGAAAACCCAAGAAGCGGAGTCCCTTTGAGGTGATCCAGGAGAAAGATGATAAGGCCATGGAGGGCAATACACAGATTTTGGAATCCTGCTCAAAGTAGCATCAGTAGAAGGTGGTGGGTAATGGTCTGTATGGAGTGCAAACAAATGCATTGTCGAGAATACTTAGGTCCTTACTTGGGGTGGCAGATGGATTGGAATAATTGCAAACAAGATGGGAAATCCGGGCAGAGCATCCAGGAAGTCATCAGTATTTGCATGAGCTCTTACAGGGGGGAGTTGTATGTAGGGAGGTGAAAGCTAGCCAAGAAGCTGTGGCCAGAAGAGCAACATTTAAAAGCTAAAGTATAATGGAACTCTTGGCATGTCTTTGCTCAGACTTTAAGCCATTTATTTTCCTTAATAAATGCTCTAAATATTCAAAAAATGTAAGGTTTTAGTGGAAAGAGTTCTGACATAGTAAGGTTCTAGTGCCAAATTTGCCACTAATTAATTATGTGGCCTTTGGCATGTCACTTAATCAACTCAGATTTGTCATCCTCATCTGTAAAACTAGATCTCGGAGGTCCCTCCTTCTTGCTTTCAAATGCAATGATTCCTACTAGTTTCTTTGAACTAGAGGATTTAAATTGAAGCATATCATGGGCTATTTTTCTGCTTCTACTGAGAACAAATTCGATAGGCTAGAAAGATGATGCAATGCACTGGGATATGAGAAAAATGATCAGGACGAGGTGGAAATTTTCCCAAATCATCACTGAAATTTATTAACATAATGGTCATCATTAATAGTATTTGTGAACAGAAATGCTACATCATGTAAAAATGTCTTCTTTGTTTGAAAAGCTTATGTTCCAAATAGGAAATAACATTTGAACATTGAATTCTTACAAAAACAATCTAACACCTTACAACAACAAGGCAATGTATTGTTCTATATTATAGATAAATATCACTATGCATATAATATCACTCAACATATTGGCTCTGCAATGAGAGAGAGAGATGATTAATCCCACAGCCTTGCCCCTCTCATTCTAATTATTGTACATAATAAAAAAGCCCCACTAAACTTAGACTTAAGGCTCCTCAAAAAGAGAAACTGTTGTTGGGTTTGTCTTATGGCTTGTCATAAACAAATGACCCATTTCTTAAAAGATGCCCCACTCTCTCAGAATTCAAGCAAAGACTTTGCAAAGTGAATGAATGGCCCCGAGCATAGACTTATGCCAAGCTAGTAAGCCAGAGAAAATCATTTCAACCTTCATCCAGAAATTAAATGGTTATTGATTGATATGGAAGATACCATAACCTTTCAGATTAAATTAAGAAATGTTGCTGAACACAATTAGAATTTTTCTAATGTAACACTGTTTGCAGAGTGCATTTTTGACTAAATCTATCTCTGAGGTTAATTACCGTGTCTTGGGTCCAGGAATAATAGATTAAGTGGAAAGTTGGCTTCAGAGTTAAAGAATGGGAAGAAATAAGAAATATTCAGAAGTGATTTATGTCTTCCTGATGAGTCTGAGGGAGGAAAGCCAAGTAACCATACCATGCTTCTTCACCTAAAGGTTTTAGACCAAGGGAGTTGTATAAAATTAAAGGGGTGTTCATTCCAGGAGCCACTCCACATTTTGCTCATAATTCGGAACTATCTCATTCTTGCTAGTTAGGCTAACAGTAAAACATCTTGTTGAATGTTCTGGAGACATTCTAAGGCCTTTATTTCTAAGGAACTCACAACTCTTTATGGAAGACAACATGGAAGCTCAGTTAACTACTTATGAAGGTAGGCAAGAAAGAATCATAACCTATAACCACAAAATCTGTTTCAAAGTGACAAGAGTAGTGTGATATTTTGGAAAGCTAAAAGAGGCTGAGCTTTTGTCTTGAATATGCTATGAACTGGCTGGTTTTAGACAAGCTGTCCAACTTAACCTGCCCCTTTTCCCCATCTGCAAAATGAAAGAGTTGGGCTACATGCTTGCTTAAGTTGTTTCAGTTCTATCATACATGAATGATAAATACTGTAAAATTAGAAAGAGTAAAATTTAAGTATAAACCTTTAATTTCAGCTGTGAGGGTCCCTGCTCTGACCCTGCCTCACTAGAACCATTCTGGATAGAGAACGTGCACTTTTAGGGAACTCCCAACAAAACTTCTGTTATATAAAGCAGGCTTCCAAAAAAGAAAAGCCCAAGAAAGGGCCCTTTAAAAGTGTACCTCATCGTGAAAACAGCAAAGAATATGTACTAAAAAAGGACTAAAAGGCCTTCATGACACATTCAGTGCAGAGATACCCTCATAACTTTTACCCGTTAATTGATGCATAAAAGGTTGTGAAGACTAATGTACATCAAAATCAAAACTAAATTGAATTTTTGACATTTTTGAAAATAAAAACCCCAAAGAATACATAGGTGCCTTTTGATTTGTCACAGCTGGAAGACTCTGACTCATGAAGCGCTCTAGGAGAGGCCATTAAATAGCGTTAGATGGTTTGTCAGTGTGGAGGAAAAGTAATTGAAGAACCAAACTCTGTGTATGGGCATTGCATTTTAAAATATTTACCAAACAGAGATAAAGTGAGTTTTTTTTTTTTCCACAACTAAAGCACAAAATGTTGATTAGGTAGTCAAGAGGAAAGTTTTATAATTAAAATCCTTTCTAAAAAAATCAGTCAGATTAAATAATCTTTGCTTAAAGATATTTCTGGTGTGCATTTTTAAAAAAAGTATTGGCTATCTAAACTATTTGCTTTTTACTTTTCTGAGCAGAGAAAAGGTTTAAAAGCCAACAACTGGTCTATGAGAATGACATTTGAAAACAGCAATGTGATATGGAATGAGTATAGAAAGTGAAAGAACCAAAATTCTTAGTACTGGTTCAATAAGACTATACACTTGAAAATAATTTCAGATCACCCCACTCTGATACCCTTAGCCTTAGTCATAAGGACAATCACTGATTTTTATGAGAAACAACAGTGAAATAAACAAGTGCTAGCCTATCAGTAAGTCAATGCAGTTCCAGTTTTCACTGAAAAAGAATACTAATACTAATAATAGTAATAATCAGGTAAGTGTAATTCCTTTTATAGTAGATATAAAATGAACAACATGTAGATCAACACAAGGTCTATATTGGGATCCAAACACACAGGCCCCAGAGAGGACCTAATTATAGGGTTCATATGTCTCCCTGTGGTCTGAAGTTCCCCAGGAAGAGGTCAGTTGCAGCAAATGGAAAGCAGTTCTGCCATCCAAATAACTGGCTTCATCTGATTCTACTCATAAGAACCCAGAGGTATGTTTTTCTCCTTAAATAGGATGATTTTTTTTAACTGTGCCATTAGTAGTAGACATGGCTGACAAAGACAGTTCAGTAAGGGACATGCATTTTGATAATTCCCAAAAGCTCTTATGACTTTCCCCATTGTTTTTATTTCCAATGATTACCTTAGCTGTTGGCAAGGCATCATCATTCACAAGATATATGTGTCAAAAACAAAAAACAAACCTGGTCTTAAAAAACTGACTTCCACATGGAGCAGAAGGCAGGACCAGTTTCTATTCTTGGAAGGACAACAGTACTTGGTTTTAATCAGTTGTGAAGGATCTAAAACTAAAATTCTAAATGAGATTAATAAATCAAGAAGAGTTAAAATGAAAACAAGTTTCATAATCAGCTTGCAAATAGACACTGCTGCATATTCTATTAAAGCTAGTCGCAGGGCTGAGGCAAGTCAGAACAGATTTTTCATAAATACCTACAGTTCAAAGCTTTTAGGTGGAAATAGATCATGAGAAAACATTTTAATAAGCAACACCACTATTTAGTAAGAATGATAATAGCAGCAAGCAATCAAAAACTATCTAGTGGAAAGCCCCTTCTCCCTGAGTGGATTTTTCCTTAACCTCCAGAATAACTGTTTTCAGAATCACCTGCAAAATAAGTCTAAAACATCTAGTCATACCCCATTGAAGTCATCCCTGTTTCTCACTGAGCATAAAGTATTTACTTAACATTCCAGCTCTTGCAATGAAGACTCTGATTGAGCTGAGGTTTCTCTGAGGATGCCGCACAACTTATCCCTAATGTTGATCATACTTAAGAGTGTGGACAGTCTGAAATGAACTTCCCTACATACTTTGGTAAAAATTTCAAGTTTCTACTGTGGGTAGGTAGATGACTGATGTAAAAAATTCATAATAACAATAATAATGAGTTCAGGGGATATTGATGAATTAAATTTTAAATACAAATTGTCAGAAATTCCTGTAAATGCTGGTCAAGAGGTCAAAGTAAGGTAGTGCTAGAAAGACAGTCACAGGCCAAAAATGAAGTCAGCCACTTATGTTAAGAGCCTCACATCAGCAAACCAAGACGTAACACCCAACCTAACTGTGGTCTCAGCCTCTGCCCCAGGAATGTAACCTTGCACCAGTCAACCAGGAATGTCCTGGTCAGCACTAGGAAATTTACTGATGGGCCCTTTCAGTTCCCCTTCGGAGGGCCACCTCACCTGAAACAGAAGGTTCTTTGCTAATAATATCTTTTGTTTTTTTCATTCCCTCTCTACCTTTCAAAATCTTTCTGTTTCTGCAGCTCAGCTTGAGAAAGCTCCTTTCTATTTGCTAGATGGGATGCTGCCTGATATTCATGAATTGTTTAAGAAAGCCAGTTAGATCTTCAATACTCTGTTGGATTTTTGTTGTTTAAGAGTATTAGTTGCATCTACTCAAAGAGATGCTATAAAGTGAAAAGAAAGTTGAGACTAAAACTTGTAATCACAATATTTAAATTTTGGGACAAAGAAAACTTATGAAAAAGACCATGAACAAATGGTGAGAGTCACCAGTCAGGAGACATTCAGAAGGAGATGGGGGACTAATCAAATTTACGAAGCCCCGCAGACTTCTGAGTAAGATAAAGATGAATAGTATCCATTGGATTTAGCATATTAGGACAACACTGGGACCCTAGCAAGTGCTGTTTCCATGAGAAGCCATAGTAATGAATTGAGAAGAATGAGAAGTGAGGAGTTGAAAACAGTAACCAGTAGGTCTTAAAGCAACTCTGCTATGCATATTCCAGAAGCAGAGACATGAGCTTTAGTCCCTGCTTAGACATTGTAGATACGGCCTTGAGCAAGCCATTAACATCAAAGAACTACAGCTCTTTACTCTGTACATTTAGGGACAATAAGAGTACCACCCAGAGTTTTGTGAAAATAAAATGAGATATTGCATGTAATTTGCTAGAATGGCACCTGGCATATGGTAAGCACTCGATAAATGTCAGCTAATATTTTGAGAAGAAGAAAGATATAAAATCAAGTGCATAGTTTTTGTGTCCTTGGTGACTCTGTTTTGTCTCAGAATTTAGGTGAATAGGTGTGTCTGTGGATATAGATGTTTTAAATAGGAATAAATTGAGCCCATTTATAGGCTAAACAAAATTAGCTAATGAAGAAAGAGAAGGAGGTATCTGAATTCTGCTTAGGGAAAGGAATGTCTCCATTTGGAGAATATGCTTTCAGAAGCCTACTAGGGACAGATGAGATATTCTGGGTGGTAATTTTAGTTGGTGTCAAGACATCAGAAGAAGGATGAAGCTTCTTTGAATGAAATGAGGGGAAGAAGGTATGCTTTTAATAATGAATCACAGAATCTGCATCAAAGACTTGGATACAAGTTGTTTTTTGAGAGGTGGTCCCAGGGAACAAGGGTAAGTGACCCCAGAAGTTGAAACAGGGAAGGAGAAAACAAACAAACGAAACAACACATTGCAGTGTGTTAAATAAATTTTTACCTAAGGATTGAAAGGGGGAAAAAAGCATTTCTTGATCATCTTCTATCCCCCATTGGTGCAGGGTTGCCCCAGTAGGCATAAACTTGACTCCCTCACATTTCAGGCTGTGTTCTCATCTCCCCTGACTAAGCTCTGCCCAGCATCTGATAGTACAATGTCAAAGAAGACGTGAAAGATTTTTAGTGCATGCTTGAGACAAGATGCTGTCAGTTCCAGGTAAATTGAAGCCTACTCAGAATTAATTTGCTGTAGCCATGCCTGGAATCAGAGATGAAGCCAAGAAAAGGTGAGTTAGTGAACAAGAGTCATCCGACACAGTTTACCCATTGCAAGGTTCCTGTCTTCCATGAAGTCCGATCCATAACGGAGTCTTCTAGGTTTTGACCTTCAAAAGACTTAGTAGGGAAAGGGTTTGTGAAACAAGACACAACTGCCCCCCTTTCCTGTTATACTGGTCATAAGACCTTAACTGATAGTCATCATCTTCTGTCTTCATCACTCATTCTGAATTTCCTCCTGCTAAACTGTAACTTCAGCTACTCTGGCTGCTTGCCTCTGGGGTGACACAAACTTTGACCCCTGAGGGGCCTGAGCCCTCAATAGCTCTGCCATTATTAAATGGTAGTTACTGCAACTGCCCATTCACCATTATTACTAGGTATAGAAACACCAAGGAATGTTCTAGTTAATCCCTTCCTGCCCCCGTATGTAGCAGTACTCCCAGCTCCTAATGACAGTCAGGAACTCCTTTCTTTGTCTGCTGGTCCGCTGGCATGAAGATCCTAGAGTGACCTGGAAATCATCATAGCTTCAAGATCAGGAGAAAACTTTGAATCCAGTAGAAAACCTGATTTGTGGCATGGGATTCTAGGGGAAGCCTGCGAGGCCTGTACACATGCAAAGCCTGTATGTGCAGGAAAGTTAACACTTCCTTGGGCAATCCTCGGTCAATAGGGAACTGATGGATAAATATTACTCCTTGCCGGTGCTCTGGTCCCTGATGGAAGGAATCACCTCTGGGAGCAAGGACCTGTACTTCTACATATCTTGGGGTTGAAAACGAAATTCTGCAAATGGGACACTGAAAATGGTGGTGAGAGGGACCAACCCTATATCCAATGCTTATTTTTCAATGTGAGCATCCTAGATTTTGAGGACACAGCACCATATATTGGCTGTTGATTCAGCATACCAACACTGCAGGGTTTGGTTTTCAGGCCAGAACCCAGGTGATATTTCAATAGTCTATTCTATTAGATTGATTGCCTCTGTGAAATATTTATTTATTTATTTATGCTAGGTCCAATGCATTCCATGGTCACACACCAATTGCTACAAAATGGGTCCCTTATTTGGAGACAATATTGTGGAAGAATTCATGCCAATAAATAAAGAAGGCATTGTGTAAGCTCTTACATGGTGGTGTGGGTAGAGGAACTTCTGTCAGGGAAGATAAAAGCAAATCTGGAGTAGATAGTGATACCATATAGAGGAATCATCATTAATTTCTGATGTTGACAGGGCAGATATTCCGAAGTATAGTAGCTAGGTCAGCCTTGGGAAGAGAGTTCATGCTTCTGGACGCATGCATAGTTTACACTCTGCCACACTGGCCTTGCCTTTCATGGCCCGTGTAAGCACTGCAATGATAGCGAGAAAGGCTGTGGATCCACAAGGCAAAGCATAGGAAACCTTTGAAGTCTGGACTTTGACTTTCCTTTGAAACTCCTGGGTCTGGTTTTAAATAAAATCTGCTCCGTAGCTGCAGGAAATGAGGGTCTTTCTAGATGCTGCCCTTGAAGGCCTTCTTTCCCAGCATGCTCTGATTTGATAGTTGACTGATCTAACTCTGTCATTTTTGTTGCTCGAGTCTTCCAAAGCATGAACAGCAGCCAATCCACTTCATAATCCTTAAAATGACCATGGCCCTCATACACCTGGTATGTTAGAGACACACTTGGCCTTCCACCAGCCTTCTACTCAGCCTATGCCACCACAGGTGAGAGACTTTGTTACTGTGATGCTAGAACATGCCTGGACTTCACCATCCCCACACTGTCCACTACCAGTGGGTTTCATGTTTCCATCTGACTGGTAAATTATGTAGTTCTGGAGTCCTATCCTGTGCATCTGCTTGCTAGGTGCCAATTACTTTAGCCACCATCCCCCACAGAAAGCAAAGCTTCAAAGACTTCTGCAGAGGTACTTGATTTGGAAGGTAATCACAGTGGGCCCGAGTTAGCAATCAACAAGAGTAAAACAAGTAAGGAGAAGAGTGTGCATTATTAAATTGGGCACGGCTGTAGCAACAGCACTCCAGAAACTTCTGTGAGGAGCATATTGAATACCTCCCAGAATTGGCCACTTAAAAAGTGCCAGGGAGTAGCATTTACCAATCAGCCCTCTATTGGTTGAGGATTATGGCAGAAAGTGTTAACTTTCCTGCAATTTCAGGGTTTGCACGCACATGGGCTTCCCCTGCACGCCATGCCACATCATTGGAAGAGCCTCACTCAACACTCAGTGTATGATTGAGAGAAGATGCTACCAGAATAAAGTGAGTCAAACCATTCATGGAACTTCTCTCCTCTGCTGAAGTCAGGGACATTGAAGAAGATGGAGATGGTGCCCAAGGGACAGCTGATAACGGAAGGAGTGGGAAGAATATACAGGAGAAAAGATCAAATGAGAGATCTAGAATGATTCTAGAACTAGGTGCATTAGAACTCCGTATCGGTGGGTGGACAGAGGACATGGTCATGAACAATGATACCTATTACACTTAAAGTCATATATACTGCTATAGCATAAACCACTTTTGTATGTACTTCCCAAATCTCTAATAAACCCCGTGAAGCCCATGAAATCTGCATGTCGATCGATATTTGGCAGAACTCAAGGAAGTGGCTGTTATATTACATTTAAGTCAGTCCAGTGGAAGCATGAGGGCAGCACTCAGGAAAGACTGGAGACCTGGAGAAAAAGAAAATTAAGAAAATATTATCACACCTCTCCCTAGAAATTTGGAAAAATGTAAAGACAATGCTTTAGGAATTCTAATAAATCATGGGATTTTTTTTTAAATGAAGAATAGCACTCATACGAAATAACATGCAAATCATAGGTGTATTTTCACAAAGTGAACAACCCCATATAATCAATAGCTATATCAACTAGCCTGCTTTGTGCTCCCTTCCAATTACCCACCCCTAGGGTAGTCACATTCCTTAATTCTAGCACCGTAGTTTGGTATTGCCTCTTTCTGAACCTTATTCAAATGCAAACACAAGGTTGGAGCCTGGTTTCTTTCATTCAACTTGTGAGATTCTGTAAGCCATGGATTTTTCTGAAAATTAAGTTAAAGATCCTTGAAAGCTATAGCTTTGCTTCTAGTGTGATTGTGAGGACCTAGACTGTGTCTTAATAATCGTTGTCTCACCAGCATGTGGTACGATGCCTAAGATCAAGATAAAATGAGAGATACCTTTTCTTTTTATCCACCACAGGTTTGACCAGCCCAGAATCTACCCTTTATCGGCGCACAGTAAATGTGAGTCAATTCTTACGTGGAAAAATTCTCCTAATTATCCATTCTTGTGTCTTTAATGTCGCTTTTAGTATTTCAAGCTATAAATGTCAATCTTAAGTATGTAATTTATATATGTCTCTGTTTTTATCTTTTTGTCTATTTAATTTTTATTGAGACAAAGGATTCCTAATTTTGCAACCAATACTCTCGAAATAATATGAAGTAATGTGATGATGTGATGGGAAAGGAAGATACGGAAGGGCTGAATTTCCTGTAGTTTCAGTATACTTCCATCGATGCACCTGCCCCCCCCTTTTTGTAGAGTTTGCGTAGTTACAACTGTAAACCACACTGAAATTATAGATTTGGAGATTTTGGTATGTTTCTCAAAGACAAAAGCAAATTTTGTGAAATTAAGCAAAGAGTACAAAAGCGGATTGAGAGTTTGCAGTGAATGATAATAATTACTAGTTAAAATTATAGTGTTTTTCATCTTAGTAGAATCTATGTATGTGCTTAAAGATCAAGGAGACATTGTTTATAAGTTTTTTATCTTTCTGTAACAGAGAACAACACATTCTAGCATGATCTGCCATGAAAGCCCCTTCTTTTCATCATTTGTGAACAAGTTTAATAAAAGTATTGGCTAAAATGTATATAGCTATTACTTAGCGATAGTGATAGTATAATAGCATGCTAATAATTACATAGTAAAAGCAGAACTAGCATTCTTTATGTGCCAAGGCTTATTCTAAGTACTTTATACATTATATATTATAACTGAGATTTTAAATATTAACTTAAGTATTAGCACATTTAGTCCTTATACAGCCCTATGAAGTACAGACTTTTATTATCTTCATTTTACAATTAAGAAAACTGAGGGTGGCTCAGTTGGTTAAGAAACTGACTCTTGATTTCAGTTCGGGTCATGATCTCAGGGTTCTGGGATCAAGCACCGCTTTGGGCTCCACGCTCAGCCAGGAGTCTGCTGGAGGATTCTCTCTCTCCCTCTGCCCCCCCACCTTCTGTCAAATAAGTAAATCTTAAAAAAAAAAAAAATTAAGAAAACTGAGCATTTTAGAAATTAAGAAAAAGATCACATACTAGCGAGAAGTAAATCCAGTATATGAAGCCAGGCTTTGGAGTCTGTGCTTTTAACCACTATGCTATGCTGCTGATGAAACAAGAGAGACACCTTTGGCATTTCTACTTAGTCTTGTATGAGAGGACTTCAGTTATATGTTCTTCCCTCAGCCAAGTACCTCTTTTATGTGAACCTTAGGGAAGTCCGGAAGGAGAAGTACAGAGGGTCTGAAAGAGAGGCAGAGAGAAGAGTAAAGATGGAGAGGATTGGGCAGGAGGTTGTGGGGCTGGGCTTGGAAAGCAGGGGAAAGAAAGGCGGAGTGCAGGGAGACCAGGGAGGAGTCTTCTATAGTGGGACTCTGGGCACTTACCACTGCCGTAAGAAAATCATTCTGAACATATGGCCCAGAGGAAGGAGTGTAAAGAAAATCACATGGATATTAATAACCTATTTTAAAATATTAATTACTTATTTTCAAAACAGCACAGATATGAGATCTTTGCTTGGCTATCAGACAGTTAGAATGAAATTAAAATATTAAAAATTAATACAACCACATTAATTTTTTTAAATAGGAAATTAAGGCATTCTAATGTTCTTAAGCATTAAAGTGAGAAATGAAAGAAATTAATAAAACTAAGTGACCAATTCTGGGTTGATCAAATGATGGGCAAAATACCAATTGAGAGAAATAAAGAAATCTAATTACAGAAAAAAGACATGCACTCTGAAGTGCTGGTCAATATAACCCAATGTAATTCTGTCCTTCCATCTCTCCCAATGCTTTCTATTCCTTTCTGCTTTAGAAACAAAGCTGGTAAAGAATTTAATTTCTTAAGCAATATGCAGTAACTTGGAGTTAACTTATCTGAATGACTCTTGCCATGACCTATCAGACTCATATCTGTATCTATATATAGAGATATATATATATATGATTGATATTTTATCATTATAGAAAGACACATTACTTGTTAAAGCAAACTAGATGTTACAACAAAATCCCAGACCTCCCAAATCCCATGTGGAATTAATACTCAACACTTTTAGGTAATAAATACAAATTGGAAAAGTGACTCCATTTCCCAAGACACATACGTGAAATCATTTTTGGAAGTTTAATAAGTATGTAATTTATTCAAGACAAGAATTCTTAGATATTATCCTGCATCTTTATGAAGTCTGCCATTATGTGATTGACCCTGAGCATGCACACAGCATATTTTCTGAGGGCTTTAACCTTCAGAATTTGAATGAAATGTATACAATCTGTATGAACCTCAAAAAATGTCTGGCTGATTTTACTAAAAAATGTCAGATTGTAAGAAATTGTTTCTTAGAAAAGCACATTACAGGTTTCATATTAATAGGTCAGGTACATTTAGCAAAATTTGGCCTTATATTTGAAGAAAATATTTTGAGTATGGCTGAATGAATCAAGAATTTACTAATCATTGTCAAGGAAAGAAATTTCAAATTAAATTTAACTTAATCAAATTAAGTTTAAGTTAACAACAAACATCTTTTGGACATTCTTTGTGTGACCTTTGGAGATCAGAAAAATATAGCATGGTATGATTCTCATCAAAAGCTTATAAACTTCTTGGAAAGACAATCTATAAAGATATGTAGCATAACTATCACAACAGTATGATTATGTCATGTGGTGTTAGAGTGCAGTTTGGTAGAAATGGGGAAGAGTTTCATTTGGCCAAGGTTTTCATGGAAGACTGAAGTATTACCCAAAAATTATTAAGGCTCCTGAGCACAGGGAGGGGAAACAATGTGAAAGATGAATTGGGTTCTGGGAAGCTTGGATGAGAAAGTGTCTAGGAAGGGGAAAGGCCCCAGGGAACTTAAAGGGAAAACTTCTTGGCCCTGAAGCTCAGGCAAGGAGAAAAAGAAGTTCGCCCCAGGGCTGAGATGTTCATTCATTCAATAATTACTTACCCTGCATGTACTGTGTATCAGGCACAGTACTAGGCAAAGATCTCTGACCTCCTGGAACTTATTTCCCAACTAGGAGAAACAAAGAGTCACAGTCAGCAAATATAATATTTAAGAACATGAGTAGCTAACACAGGAGTTTAGTAGTGACAAAAACTGTGAAAAAAATATTACAGCTCAGTAAGGAGGACTGAGGATAACAGGGAAAGAATGGGTTGTAAGTTTCAAAAGGTTAAGCAGGATAGGCCTTGTTAATAAAGTGACACGTGAGCAAAGATTTGCAAATATCTGGGGGATGAGTGTTCTAGGCAGAACAATCAGCATAATGACCCCAGCACAAGAGAAGCGCACTAGCTTGTAGACCAGCAAGAGAGCCAGTGACTCTGGGTTGGAATGAGCCAGGGAACACTAGCAGGAGGTAAGATCGCAGAGGTAAAGGGGGCCAGATCACGTAGGGCCCTGTAGAAAACCGTAAGAACTTTGATTTGCACTTTATATGAAATGCAGGTCACTGAAAGGGTTTGGAACAGAGTACTACATGACATTATTTTAGAATTTAAAAGGCTTACTCTGACTGCATTTGAGCATGCCTCCCAAAGATGGAAAAGAAAGCTGATAACTGCAATCACATATTTGCATCATCTTTTTTTTTCTAATACACTTTACCTTGCTTTATAGCTTCTTTAAGAATAAATCAAAATCAATAACCTAAACTGCTCATTCTTGCTTATCATTGAATCTAAAATCATACCCCGGGTTCTGGCCAATCTCAGGCGAACATTAAAGGTTACTGTGATAATGCAGGCATAAAGGAAGATGAACCTGGCCAGGGTAGTGGAAGCAGAAATTTAAAAGATAAGGTTTTAGAGATAAAGTCATCAACATAATTATTGTGTACTGAATGTCTCCCTAAAACTTGCATGTTGAAACTCTAACCCTCAGTGGGATAGTATTAGGAGGTGGGGCTTTGACTGGTAACTAGATTTAGATGAGGTCGTGAGGGGGAACGTAGCCCCCACACACACCAAGAGGAGATTAGTGTCCTTATAAGACAAGAGACTAGAGCTTGCTCTCTCTCTCTCTCTCTCTCTCTGCCATGTAATATAACAAGAAAATGGCCGTCTTCAGACCAGGAAGATGCCCTCATTAGACAACCAATGTGCTGGCACCTTGAACTTGGACTTCCTGTGCTCCAGAACTGTGAGAAATAAATGTTTGTTGTCTAAGTCTCCCAGTCAATGGTAATATATGGTCAGCCTGAACTAGCTAATACAATGAAGTGACTAAATGATTGGATATAGGGGATAAAAGATACAAAGGAACCAACATTTCTTCCCCTTTTTTATGACAGAGAAAGAAAAATTGTGATTCCCTGGACAGATGCTTAGAATTTTTAGAAAGAAAGCTCTAGGAATGAAGTAGGAGAGGAATCTGTGAATACTTGGTTTGAAATGAAGAAGCTTCTGTTTATTGAGTACCTTATCTCTGACAAGCACTGGGGTACACACAGTCATGAGCATTTTCTGATGGAAGAGCTTAAACATCAAAGAAGAGAGAGGAAGTAAACCTGCACCTAGGCATTAAATGAATCCCTCTGGTGGAGTGTTTGGGAAAACAAAAAGGAGAGAGAAACAATGTGCAGAGGCTTCAAATCACACCACGGATACTTGTGCAATTAGTCTTCAGCTAATTCAAACTAAACACTTGTCTTTGTGTTTGTCATTCCTTATTGTTTTTCAACCAGTTCTTGAACTTTTACGTCCCGATTTTTGTCTGTTATCTCAGTAGTTTTCACTTCAAACTTTGGGTTCTCTGCAAATTTGACAAGTTTGCTTTCTACAGCTTCCTTATGGCCAGAGTTAAAGCTATTAAAAGCCACAGGCAAAGAACAGATCCCTGTGACATTTACTATTGAGTGGTCAGAGCAGAAGGCAAATTGAAGGAGTTAAGGGAATGGATGTGAAGGATGCAAATTCAAAAGAAATAGTAAACAGTCTTTATTCAAAGACCAATATAATCTGACAAATAGAAAATGCTTTTAAAAAGTACTTAAAAAACCCAAACCCTTGAACTAATAAGTGAGTTTTTAAAAGTTACAAGCTACCAGATCAATATAAAAAATAAATTCTATTTCTGTATACTAGCAATGGACAATCTGAATACCAAATCAAGGAAACAGTTTTTATTCATAATAATATAAAAATAAATAAAATACTTAAGAATCAATTTAACAAAAGAAATGTAAGACCTGTGCCCTGTGAACTACAAAATATTGCTAAGAGAAATTAAAGATCCACAGAGAGATATTCCAGATTCATGGATTGGAAGATTCGGTATTCTTAAGATAGCAATGCTCTCCAAATTTCTCAATGAATTCAACACAAAAAACATAGAATCATCAGGATTTACATAGGAGAATAACATAGGAGGACTTATACCATCCAATTTTAAAACTTACTGTAAAAATTCAGCAATCAAAACTGTGGGGTTGGCATAAGGATAGACAAATAGATCAATGAAACAGAATAGAAAGTCCAGAAATAAATCCTTAAATTATGGTCAATTGATTTTCAACAAAGGTGCCAAGGCAATAATTCATTGGTAAATTTTCAACAAATGATACTAGGACAATTGAATATTCATATGCCAAAAAAAGACCTTAGACACTTATCATATATACAAATCAACAAAAAAAATGGATTACAGACCTAAATGTAAGAGCTAAAATTATAAAACTTTCAGAGAAAAACATATAAGAAATATTTTTGTGATCTTGGGTTAGGCAAAGATTTCTTATATATGACAAGCACATTCCATAAGAGAAAAAAATTGATAAATTAGACTTCGTAAAAATGGAAAATTTTGCTCTTTGAAAGACACTATTAAAAATAAAATGGCAAGCCATGGACTGGGAGAAAATATTTGCAAATAACATACCTGATAAAGGACTTAATCTGAAATATATAAACACTTATAACTCATTAATAATAATACAAGCAATTCAATTTAAAAAGTGGCAAACTATTTCACCAAAGATACACAAAGGCTAATAATGAAAATGTGCTCAACATCATTAGTCATTAAGGAAATGCAAATTAAAAATTCTATGAAGTACTGCTACACAGCCATTAGAATGACTACAATCAAGAAGACTGACAATACCAAGTATTGGCAAGGATATGGAGAAATGAACTCTCACACACTGTAATGGGAATATGGAATGGTATAGACCTTTTATTTTTTATTTTTATTTTTTTACTATAGTGGCTCAACAGTTCCATTTATTACTCAGTGCTCATCAAGATATGTGTACTCTTAATTCCCTTCACCTATTTCACCCATCCCGTCACCTACCTCCCCTCTGGTAACCATCTGTTTGTTCTTTATAGTTAAGAGTCTGTGTCTTGGGGTTCCTGGGTGGCTCAGTCGGCTAAGCATCTGCCTTCGGCCCAGATCATGATCCCAAGGTCCCGGGATCGGGCCCCGCATCGGGCTTTCTGCTTAGTGGGAGCCTGCTTCTCCCTCTCCCACTCCCACTGCTTGTGTTCCCTCTCCTGCTGTATGTCTCTCTGTCAAATAAATAAATAAAATCTTAAAAAAAAGTCTGCTTCTTGGTTTGTCTCTCTCTCTTTTTCCCCTTTGTTTGCTATTTTGTTTTCCAAATTCCACATATGTGTGAAATCATATGGTATTTGTCTTTGTCTGATGGCTTATTTTGCTTAGCATTTTATCCTCTAGATCCATCCATGTTGTCGCAAATGGCAAGATTTCGTTCTTGTTTATAGCTGAATAAGATCCCATTGTATATATATTCTCTTCTTTAACCATTCTTCAATTGGTGGACACTTAGGCTGCATCCATAGTTTGACTATTGTAAATAATGCTGCAATAAACATAAGGGTGCATGTATCCCTCTGAATTAGTGTTTTTGTAGTCTGGGTAAATACCCAGAAATGCAATTCCTGGGTCATATGGTTGTTCTTTTTTTTAGAATTTTATTTATTTATTATTTATTTATTTTAGAGACAGAGAGAGAGTGAGTGGGAAGAGGAATAGAGGAGAAGGGAGGTGGGGAGAAAGAATCCCAGGCTCCATCTCACAACCCTGAGATCATGACCTGAGTCAAAATCAAGAGTCAGAAGCTTAAATGACTGAGCCACCCAGGTGCTCCAGGGTAGTTATATTTTTAATTTTGGAGGAATCTCCATAGTTTTTCCAGAGAGTCTGCACCAGTTTGCATTCCCACCAACAGTGCACAGGGTTCCTTTTTCTCCACATCCTCACTAACACTTGTTTCTTGTGTTTTTGATTTTAGCCATTCTGAGAGGTGCGAGGTGATATCTCATTATGGTTTTGATCTGCTTTTTCCTGAGAATGAATGATGTTGAGCATCTTTTCATGTGTCTGTTAGCCATCTGTATGTCTTTGGAGAAACGTCTGTTCATGTCTCCTGCCCATTTTTAAACGGGATTATTCATTTTTTGGGTGTTGAGTTTTTTAAGTTCTTCATATATTTTGGATACTAGCCCTTTATTGGATATGTCATTTGCAAACCTTCTCCCATTCCGTAGGTTGTCTTTTAGTTTTATTGGTTGTTTCCTTTGCTGTGCAGAAGCTTTTTATTTTGATGTAGTCCCAATAGTTTATTTTTGCTTTTGTTTCCCTTGCTTCAGGAGACATCTCTAGAAAGATGTTGCTATGGCCAATGTCAGAGAAACTGCCTGTCCTCTCTTCTAGGATTTTTCCATGCATTGCAATGGGAATGTAAAATGGTATTAGACATTTTAGAATACAATTTGGCAGTTTCTTAATAATTGAAACACAAACTTATCATATGGCCCATAAATTTCATTCTTCTAGATTCCAGTATCTACCCAAAGTGAAAACTGTTGTCCACATGAAGACCTAAATGTGAATATTTATAACTGCATTCTTTATAATAGCCAAAAACTAGAAACACTTAAAATGCCCATCAAGTGGTGAATTCACAAATATATTATGGTTTATTCACACAATGGAATACTATGCAGCAATAAAAACGAATGATTTACTGATACATGCTACAACATGGATGAACCTCAAATCATTATGCTGAGTGAAAGAAGCCAGACAAAAGACAACATATTGTATGATTCTGTTTACATGAGATTTCCAGAAAAGGCAAAACTATAGAAAAAGAACAGTAGTTGCCTGGGCTTGAGGGCAAGAGCAGAGATTAACTGCAAACAAGCACACAGGAAAATTATGGTGTGATGAAAATGTTCTAAACTGAATTGTGATGATGGTTGCACAAATGGTTACATTTCTTAAAAATCATTAAATTCTACATGTATAATGTTTGCATATTTATGGTATGCAAATTATAACTCAATAAATCTGTTTTTAAAAATCAACTACATCTTTGGGGCACTTGGGTGGCTCAGTCGGTTAAGCGTCTGCCTTTGGCTCAGGTCATGATCCCAGGGTCCTGGGATTGAGCCCCACATCGGGCTCCCTGCTCAACAGAGAACCTGCTTCTCCTTCTCCCTCTGGGTCTGCTGCTCCCCTGTCCCCTTGCTTGTGTGCTCTCCCTCTCTCTCTGTCAAATAAATAAATAAAATCTTCAAAAAAAAAAATCAAATACATTTTCAAAACAGGGCAACACTTCAATATTCACATTCAGAGTATTTGAAATACAACTTTAATTCACCCAGAGTTATGGTGCCTAAGTAGGTTCAGCTTTGGGGTGCCCTGCTAAAAATCTATTTTCTCACTCCCTTCTCTATAATGTACATTGTGAACCTACAACAACAACAAAAAGATACAATGTTTCCTATATTTTGACAAGTAAATAGTTGATTGAATATTAAAAATATCTGGTGAAAGCCAATTAATCAGATGATTAATTAATCATTAAACATGATATCACTACCTATGATGTTAAAAGTGAATTACCTTTTTGGGGCACCTGGCTGGCTCCATCCTTAGAGCATGTGACTCTTGATCTCAGGGTCATGAGTTCAAGCCCCATGTTGGGCATGGAGCCTTCTTAAAAAAAAAAAAAAAATGAATTAAAATTTAAAAATAAAGTGACCTGAGGAATTCTTAATCTCAGGAAACAAACAGGGTTGCTGGAGTGGTGGTGGGTGAGAGGGATGGTGTGGCTGGGTGATACACATTGGGGAGGGTATGTGCTATGGTGAGCGCTGTGAATTGTGTAAGACTGCTTAATCACAGACCTGTACCTCTGAAACAAATAATACATTATATGTTAAAAAAAAAAAAGAAGAAGATAGTAGGAAGGGAAAAATGAAGGGGGGGAAATCAGAGGGGGAGACGAACCATGAGAGACTATGGACTCTGAGAAACTGAGGGTTCTAGAGGGGAGGGGGGTGGGGATGGGTTAGGCTGGTGATGGGTATTAAAGAGGGCACGTGTTGAATGGAGCACTGGGTGTTATACGCAAACAATGAATCATGGAACACTACATCAAAAACTAATGATGTAATGTATGATGATTAACGTAACATAATAAAATAAAATAAAATTAAATTAAATTAAATTAAAAAGTGAATCTAAAAATAAATAAATAAATAAATAAAGTGACCTGAGTTGATTGAGTCTAATACACAAACTTTGATATTTTCTTAGAAAATTTTCTGTTCACATTATCTTGGAAGTATTTTAAGGTAATGATAAATCCAAATAAAATGTGGAACTAGCATTCTTTCCATCATTTCACCAGAATAGCAATTTTTTTTATTTTAATTGTGATAAAATACAAACAACATAAAATTTGCCATCTTAGCATTTTTTACAAGTATAGTTCAGTGGCATCAAGTACATTCAGCTTATTGCACTGCCATCATCATCGTCCGTCCACAGAACTCTTTCATCTTAACTAAAATTCTGTGTCTTTTTAAAAAGCTCTCCATTCCTAGGGCGCCTGGGTGGCGCAGTCGGTTGAGCATCTGACTTGGTTTTGGCTCAGGTCGTGTTCTCAAAGTTGTGAGATGGAGCCCCGAGACGGGCTCTCAGCTCTGCACAGAGCCTGCTTGGGATTCTCTCTCCCTCTCCCTCTACCCCTTCCTCTTGCTCTCTTGCTCTCAAATAAATAAATAAATCTTTAAAAAAAAATGCTCTCCATCCCTACCTTCCCCAGCCCTCAGTGACCACCACTGTACTTTCTATTTCTATGAAGTTGATTGCATAGGGCGCCTCACGTAAGTGGGATGATACAGTATTTGTCTTTTTATGACCGGCTTATTTAACTTGGTATAATGTCCCCAAGATTTGTCCATGTTGTTTCATGAGTCAGAATTTCCCTCCTTTTTAAGGCTGAATAATATTGCACTGTACATCTATACCACATTTTGTCTATCCATTCATCTGTCAATGGATACTTGGGTTCCTTTCACCTTTTGACTATTGTGAATAACGTTGCTATGAACATAGATGTACAAATACCTCTTTGAGTCCCTGCTTTCAATTCTTTTGGGTATATATCCAGAAGTGAAATTGCCAGTTCATATGGTAATTCTATTTTTAATTTTTTGAGGAACCGTCATGTTGTTTTCCAAAGTGGCTGCACCATTTGATATTCTCACCCCGAGTGCACCAGGATTGGGATTCTGGTTTCTCCACATCCTCACCAACACTTATTTTCTGCTGTTTTTTGTTTAGTTTTGTTTTGTTTTGTTTTGTTTTGTTTTGTTTTGATAGTAGCTACTCTAATGGGTGTGATTTATCTTTGAACAGAACATTCCCATTTTAATTTTAATATTACTTTAGCTGATTTTGGTATTAAATCATCGCTAATCAAACTTTGTGTACTTAATCTAATAGAATATAACTAAAAGATTCAATTCTTCACATTCAGAGTATGTTAGTCTCATACTCTCTTCCCTGGTGGTCTAGTGGTTAAGATTCGGCGCTCTCATACTCTCTCCAGCTTCCCTTTGTATTCTGCTGTGCACCAACTTGCGAAGAGTATATTGGAGCCAGAATTAAACAGGAAAAACCTTGCACTCCAAATCAGATCAACCTGAAAGGCATTTTGAACCAAACTAAAGTTAAACCCAAATGCCAATAAATATTTTAACCATGAGCTGCATCTTGTCCCATATACAAATAAAGCAGTCCAAGTCAGAAACAAATCCACACAACTCATAATTTAAAAAAAAAAAATGGAGTCATTTGAAATGTTTTTTGAAATAAATAAGAACATACATAATATTTCATTCAGATCAAGTCTCTGAATGAAAGTAATATTGGCATTCAGAGCTCCTGCTGCAAACTTTCTCATATTTTATCCCATTGAAGCAGAGCTACATGAACTAGTGTGTTTTTCAACTTTTTGCTGGTTATGGAACATTTCCATTGAATACCAGGGATTCTTAGTAAACATTCATCTTCTCTGTCAGCGAGCTTCCCTGTATCATTTCAATTGATCTTTATCTCCTTCAGCAATAACTTCTCTTCTAAATTTAATTTTGAGAGCTTCTGTTCTTTGCTTCCTGGTGCTCCGTGTCTTTAAAACTTCCACTTTTTTTTTTTTCTTAACAAAATAAAGGTACTTAGTTTTGGGTGGCAGGCAATAGATTGATACTAATTCATGTCAGTGCCAAGTGCCCTACCAACCTCTGGTCCAACAGAAAGTTAGCAATACAGCTGATCCTGATGCTTGATTAACAGGTCTCTCCTTAGTGAACAAAGGAACCATCAGCAGCAGACCCACTTTGGAGTCTCTTGGGAAAGTGTGAACATGACAGTAAACAGCCTACATCAAAGACGTTTCAATTCTGCAACAAGCCTTTCTGCTTCGGGTAAGTGATATACACCCAAACAAAACATTAATCAGAAGATCCATTCGTCTCCCTTGGGGAATCGGAGCTATAAGCAGACTAATCCTGATCTCTAAGCGTGATTTTGAACATTAAAAGAGTTCCTTTAAGGAAATGTCGAGGCTGAGAGAGGCACCGTAAACTGAGTAGGGATTTCATGATAATAAAAAGAGTCTTGCTACAAGTAAACATGAACATTGTAAAATTTGAACTCTTTCTTTTAATTAGGCCCGTCAACAAGGGGACTATATTTGAGATCATCTCTGTCTGACAGGTTGCTGTTAACATCAAGTTGAGAATGGTTTACATTGTCTGCACAAGGACGCTTTGACCTGTTTGAGTGGAGGAGTTTATGTATTCATTTGTTTTTCCTGATATCTAATGATATGAAATTACAAAGGAGAACTGACAGTAAAATCTGAAAGTGGGAAATGGAAAGAGGGTAATAGTTGCTTTCCTGCCCTGTGGAAAGGGCTAATGTGGAAATTTCCACTTACTCCATACACCTGTTTGGGAATGTCAGTGGATGTGAGAGTATCCGTGGAAGGCACCAAATTGACAAGGGATGCTCCTTTAGTCTGCATGTTCATTCTGAACTTTACCCTTGTGGAAAACAATGAATTCAGTTCACCCTATATCCTACCCTTTATTTTTCTCTTCTGCTTTTATTCCTGAACCCAAAAAACTTGATGCACAGCATAGGTCCCAAGGCAGGTAGAGGCTGTAAAGATTTTGGTAAGTTGTAATGCTTTAGCCATATGCTTTCCTGAGTCTTAACACAAAAGGTGAGGAAAAACAGGTGATGTTTGGAGTAGCCATGTTTTTCCTGGACCAAGTTAGAGAAGAGTCCAGTTCCTGCTGAGTTTCTGACAACCCATGAAGAAGTTAAACCTTAACCTAAGTTCATTTCCTGCTTTGCTAAAGATGATAATCTTATCATAAGCGTCATTTAAAATTTTAACCTTTGTGCTAAACTAACATATAAAAAGTAGATTTTTCTTTAAAAAAAGGATAAAATAATATTTTCGCTCATTTTTTGTAAAAAATGAGTGAACCTTATTTGACTCTAAATCCTAAAACAGATACAAGTCAGAAATTGATCAATTGCCTAAGGAAATCATATATTCATAGAAACATAACAATAAGAGGTGTCTTACAAGACCATGAGATATCTCTTACAAAGCTAATAAATGCCTTTAAAAAAACAAACAAGTCTTTAGGGGAGGGGAACCCTCATTCTCAGTAATTTTATCATCTTTTACAACCATTTGTATAAAGTAGGTGCTCCTTTCATCGAATGGTGGTATCCTTTATTGATGATATACTTAAACATTCTGGAGCCCTTCTCTTCTTGCCACCAATCAAATAAGACGCAAATTGTCTTTTTGTTTACTTGTTTTGTTGTAGAGAGAGGGAATTTCATGGAAGGAGAGGAAGATAAAATCTCTTCACTTTTTGCTTAACAAGGTAAAGTAGATAGGCCCTCCCTGACTCATGAACAACTTTCATTCTATAAGTGTGCTGTAAATATTAAATAGATTGTAGAATTCTGCATGTAGGCATTAATATCTATTGCATTCTTAATAATGAATCACTGGAGCATACTTTTTAAACTTGATCTTGTTTTTTATCTTTAGCATAGTAGGAAACTGATTACAGAAGTCAATGGTATGACTTTTTTTATTAACAGTCCAAATTTCTGAAAAATGCAAATTTAATTTTTAAAAAAATTTTTTCCTTTTACTAATTGCATGTAGGTCCAGAAAGTGGTAATTCTGTTATATTTAGAGCTAATCAAATGCTTATTGAATGTAGTGGCCAAGTTTAATTTTCATAGCTAAACATTTTCAGTGAGGATTTTTAAATAATTCAAAAGAGAAACAGGAGAAGATATAGTTTGTTAATCAGATTTTTTTTTTTGAAGATTTTATTTATTTATTTATTTATTTGAGAATGAGAGAGCAAGAGCATGAAGGGGGGAGGGTCAGAGGGAGAAGCAGACTCCCTGCTGAGCAGGGAGCCTGATGTAGGACTCGAACCTGGGACTCCAAGATCATGACCTGAGCCGAAGGCAGTCGCTTAACCAACTGAGCCACCCAGGCGCCCCTGTTACTCAGATTTTAATGAAACAGAGTAACCCTCAAATTTTAGGGTTTTTTTTTTTAAGTCTGTTTATTTTTTTTGAGTAATCTCTACACCCAACACGGGGCTCAAACTCATGACCCAAAGATCAAGAGTCACATGCTTTCCCAACTGAGCCAGCCAGGTGCCCCATAATCTTTGTCTTTCAATCTGGAAAGTAAATAGCTAAGGGGAACTTAATTGTCTTTTCATTATTCTAAAACAACTGACTAACTGTGTCCATTCTATAAAATAAGGAAGCTAAATCAGTTGTGTTATTGAATCAGGTTAATCCAAATTGTTCATCTAGTAACTACACACAGATCACCTTAAAATGGTTTAAAAGACCATGATGTGAAGTAAGATTGCTATTTATACTGAGGACAAAAAATGGAAGACAAACTTTACTGTGTAGTATGGGGAACTACACTGGACAGTTATTCAAGATTTCTCCTTATTAGTGGGAAAAAAATAGTATTTGTAGGGAAAAGAAAGAAAGTCTCATGTTTGTTAAAATTCTTGATCGAAATCAAATAATACTATTATTTGTGTCATTAACTCTCCCTATTACTGTTTAGAAATAAAAATATCTACTGCAGTATTTGACATGGTATATTGATATGTCCATAGGTCTAGGAAATGCTTAGTTTCAAGAGACAGTGGGCTATATAGCCTGTGGCAGGGGTGAGGGGATGGGGCTCTAAATTAGTTGTAGTATCAAGTGTTCCTGGCTCTTAGGAAATGTTATGCATCCAGCTCTCATCTAATGTCATCTAATGTGCTTCTCTACATTTTTTAAGAAAATACAGAAAGTGACAGAGTTAGAGGAATTAATTTTCTTTAAGATAAAATCCAAAGAATATCCATCTAATCATATCAATATTTCAATATATTTCCTGAGCAATTTAATTTCTTTTCATTGCATCTTCTATCCACACAGTAAGAAAAATAGAAGAGGATAAACAATATTGAATTCAATAGTATTGGAGATAAGTTATAAAATATATTTGTCCTGGCATATGCCTATAGTATTGATTGGAATCTATATTAATATAATCTTTCTATGGGGAAATGTGACAATATGATAAAGAAGTTTTTAAAAAGTTCACATCTTTGGGGCGCCTGGGTGGCGCAGTCGGTTAAGCTTCTGACACTTGGTTTCGGCTCAGGTTGTGATCTCAGGGTGGTGAGATTGATCCCCACATGGGGCTCTGTGCTCAGCAAGGACTCTGCTTGAGTTTCTCTCTCCCTCTCCCTTTACCACTCCCCCTGCTATCTCTCTCAAATAAATAAATAAATAAATAAATAAATCTATCTTAAAATCTATCTTAAAAAAAAACAGTTCACATCTTTGAAATAGGTATTTCACTTAAAAAATAATTTCTAAGGATATATGATATACAAGTATGTACTGTAAGTGACAATCCTTATAATGTTATACATACCTTAAAATTATTTTTTAAAGAAAGATTATATCATGAGTAATGCTTACAGAGTAATGTAAGTTGAAACATCAAATACAAACTTTTATAAATGGTAGGCTATGATCACAAATTTATTAAAATATACTTAGAGGGCGCCTGGGTGGCTCAGTTGGTTGGGCGACTGCCTTCGGCTCAGGTCATGATCCTGGAGTCCCGGGATCGAGTCCCGCATTGGGCTCCCTGCTCGGCAGGGAGTCTGCTTCTCCCTCTGACCCTCCTCCCTCTCATGCTCTCTGTCTCTCATTCTCTCTGTCTCAAATAAATAAATAAAGTCTTTAAAAAATATATATATATACTTAGAAATAGTTATAGCTACATGGTAGGACTTGAGTTTTTTGTTTCTTCTTAATATGTTCCTAAATTTTGGTGATAAACATGCATTAGTTTCTGGTCAGAAAAAAATATTTAAAAATACTTTCTCCACCAAATGAAGTAATGAGCATATAATCTCACCTGTGATAACCTAAATATCATTGCAGGTGGGGAACTCTGAAAAACCGTTTTGAGACCTGGTTATGAACTGTAGACATGCCAGGTCAGGTTGGAGACAACCACAGGATAGCTGGATGTGAACAGATATGAAAAAGGAAATAAACCAAATATCAAAATAACATATAACAATAACACACACACATGATTAAAAACTTCTCTTAAAAATGAACTCAAGGGGCACCAGGACAGCTCAGTCCATTAAGCAGCCAACTCTTGATTTCTGCTCAGGTCATAATCTCAGCATCCTGGGATTGAGCCCCAAGTCTGGATCCGTACTCAGCAGGCAGTCTGCTTGAGGATTCTCTCTCTCCCTCTGCCCCTCCCCCCACTCACATTCTCTCTCTCTCTCCAAAATAAACAAATCTTTAAAAAATGAACTTAAAAAAACCCTTCAGTCCAGAGAGAAAAACAAAATGACTTCAAAGGAAATATTAAAACTTTCTCAATAAAACAGAAGGTGAGAGTAAAAGGAAGCAGGAAAAGATTGGTATAGAAAGAACACAACATATAATGATGGCCATTACCAAATGCATCCAATAGTGTGCTAGAAAATGGTTAACAATGATTTTTGTCCAAAAAAAAAAAAAATAAAGTTCTGATTTGTAGAATTTGCCAATTTCTACGGTGTAAATAATCCTACCAAGACCCATTTTAAGCTACTACTGTGATGCTACTGAAAGAACAGTTGGGCAGAGACGTGCAGTCCTTGTGTGCTGGTACAAGCCAGTTCCAGAAACCATTAAATATCTCAGATTAAATCACAGTGTAATAAAAATAAATGTAAATGGATAAAATTCACCTATTCAAAGGTATAAAATATTATCAGATATTTGCTTCTCATAATTTTTTATAATGCACAAAAAATTTGAAAATTAAGAAGTAATATATACTGTAAAATACTAATCAGACAAAAAAAAAAATAGCCAAGACACACACCACACACATACAGAGTTTGGAAAAAGCACACATACATATATATATTTCCCTCCCCTCAAAATACACAAGCTATTACTACAAAATATACCAAAGTAAAAAAAAATTAATAGAAAAGTTAGGACATTACATAATAAAATAAACAATTCCCAGTATATCCCAGGATATCAATATCAAAAATTTTTATGCATCTAATACCACAGGGTCAAAACCACCTCATGGAAATGAAAAGGAGACTTGAATACATTTCTATCAGAAACCTATAGATCAAGCATATAAAAAAATCAATGAGCATAAATTAATAGTTACTTATACACTCAAGCTAATAGAGAACATACAATGTTTTGAAGCTCACATAAAATATTTACAAATTGTACCGAGTGATAGGTCAGAGAAGTCTTAGCATATTTCAAGTCACCAATAACATATAGAACACATTAATTACAATGCAATTAAATTAGGAATCAACAACTAAAAGGTGGGATCATTTTTATGTCTAGAAATTAGAAGTACTCTTGTAAAAAACAGTGAATTCAAGAGGAAACCATCATAAACTTAACAAGAATTACATATAAAAACTCATGGGCAGCATCTATTAAAACTGCATTCAAAATAATTACAATGTAGTGGAATACTGATTCAAAATAAAAGATGTTTTATAAACATGGAACAGTATAGTGAGAGAAAGGGATTAGAAAAATGCTTTACAGAGAAGTTGACATTTGAGCTGCATTTTGAAATACAGACAGAAATTTGCCAAGATAATTTCAGGGAGGGTAGCCTTTTAAGTGAAGGGAGAAATATAAGTAGCCAGCAAGATATTAAAGAATGTGATGTGTTTGGGGAAGAATAAGTAATCTTATGGTATCACAAGATGATATAGTGGGAGATGAAATTGAAAAGTGGTGATGAGACAATTAAGTCTTTTAAAATAAACCAAATTGGGAGAGTGGGAGGTATAGGCTTCCAGTTATGGAATGAATAAGTCATGGGGATGAAAGGTACAGTCTAGGGAATATCGTCAATTGTACCATAATAGTGTTGGACGGTGACAGATGGTAGCTACACTGTGGGGAGCATAGCATAACCTATAGAGTTGTCCAATCACTATGTTGTACACCTGAAACCAATGTAATGTTGTATGTCAACCATATTTCCAAAAAACCCCAAAAAACAAAAAACAAAAGTCAAGCAAATGAAAAGCAGCAACAATATATAACGTATTCTAAAGTAACAGTTATTAATACATTCTCTACTGAGACACATGTTGTATCTACTCCCTTTGCTCTTTTAGAGAAAGAAAATCATTTGAAAACTTGGGATACATCATTTGCTGTAGGCATGTAACTTTTAACATAACTCACAACTAGTTGAGACAAACCAGTTAAACCACTGCAATTGCTAATCACCAATTCTAGAGAGGGATTATAGATATTCATGCCATGGAAGCACTCGTAAATCCAGGACAAGCAGTATGGTTTGGGAGAAAAAGGAAATACTGAATTACTCAGATTTTACCCTAAAGCTATTGGTAAGCATTAGAGTTTCATACAGGTGCGTGGTATGGTCAAATTTACATTTTGGAAGGATCCCTGTGGTACTACCATGGAGAACTGAGAGGTGTGGTGGTGGGAGTTTTAAGGAGGTGGACAGTCTGAAAGCACAGAGATAAAAAATGAGGCTATTAAAATAGTCCAGATAAGATATGGTGTGGCCTGTATTAGAGGAGAGGCAGTTAAGATTAGAGAAACAAAGGACGAATTTGAAAGTCAGAGAGAAATAGAGTGGATGAGAATATCAAAGGTGATTAAATATGGAAGACAAGCGAGAAGAAAGGGACTGGAATTAGTGTTTGGTCTCCGTCTCGGATGACTGGATAAAGGGGGTCCTAGTTCAGGCTGCTGTAACAGCATACCACCGATGGGAGGGCTTGAGGAACACACCTTTATTTCTCACAGTTTCAGAGGCTGAGAAGTCCAAGATCAGAGTATCTGCACGGAAAGTTCTATTCTGAGCTTTCTTCTGTTGGCTTGCAGGTGGCCACCATCTTACCACGTGCTCACATGACCTCTTTGTTGTGTACAGGGGGGAGAGAGAAGGCAAGCTCCTTGGAGTCTCTTCTTTTCAAGGCACTAATCCCTTTATGGGAGCCACATGCTCTTGACCTCACCTAAGCCGAAGTACCACCCAAAGGCCCCACCTCCATCTACCATCACTTTGGGGATTAGAACTTCACCCTGTGAATTTTGGAGGAAACATCATGCCATAGCAGATGGTGATGTGAACACCCTGAAGAGCAATAGAGGAGAAAGGTAAATTTGCCCTGGAGGAATGGGGGAAAGGCTGAAGAGGGTAAGTTTAATTTTAGATATGATGATGTTTAATTTCAAGTGACTTTAAGAAATGCAACTGAAGATTTCTGGCAGACACTTGGTTATGTAACTGTAGAGTTTTCAAAAGTGGGGGGTGGGATTTGATTTTGAGGTGTTTATTTATTGCTGGCAAACATATAGAGGAGTGGAACATGTGTGATGGAAACAGGGCCACAGACGACCCCTCAGGACCATGGAATCAAGGGCATACATGAAGATAAAGTGAAAGAAACAGAAGTGGTAGAGGGATGGGAAGAGGAACATGTTGTCATAGAAACAAGAGATGTGATTGTCATCATCTAAAAAACATTCAAGTAAGTATTCTATCCATTTGGCTTGGGCATTAGGATATCACTGGGGAAATTGTTCCTCTGACAATGCCTCCATCTTGTACCGAGTTTTATTAGCTCTGCCCATCCTTTATCCCACTATGCCCAGGAATGGCCCTGAAGAATTTGCCTGCTACTCTGATTCTAGTTCTGGGGATACAGACAAGGACCCTATTTTGCTCCCAGAGAGTAGAGCTCCAAGCTAAGTCAGTACCTTTTTGGATGCCCTCTGTGACCCAGGATTGATTCTTTCTTACCCAGACCACCTTTTTGAATAAGGCTCCTAAGACCACATGCTTCAGATGCTGCCCCCATTTTTCTGTGTATGGTGAATTCCCCAATCCTCTCCCCTCTGCAACTGATCTGGCCTATTGCTTATGGAGGGAAATCTCAGATCCTTTCTGGATGCTTTATATGTTGGATACATTTTGCTTTATTATCTGCTTCTTATTCCCTTCGCTCCCTATAGCTCTTGGAGAACATTCTTTCAGCAGGGCCTCCCAACTCTTTAGAATTGCTTTTTTAAGGCAATTACTGCTAGTGTTTACAAGTCCAACTTTACTTTTTTAAAAACCAAAAAGGAAAAGGAAAAAAAAAAAGATAAAAGAATTCTCTTAAGCCCCGAGGAAGCATTATGGGAAGAGAGGCCAGGCTGTCCTGTGACTCTGCATTTTAAACTGGAGGCTCTCCTCATGATGAAAATTACCTTGGCCTGGGTTGAGCTTTCCCCATGGACCCTTTCCACTTAAGCTTTTTATTTAAAAAGTAAATTGGGATTATTGTATTCCCTCACTTTACTTTGGAAGTAAAAATTTTAAATTAATTGTGGTCTAAAATGATAGCAAACAGAGAGGTTCTGATAGCAGTCTGGTGGCCTCCTGTTTAGCCAGCAGAGATTTCTGTTATTGCTTCTGGGAATGGCTTGGCTGAGATATTTTTAATTTACATTTTTTCTTCCTCTAATGAAGGGTTGAATTATGACTTACTATAAACCCCCCCGTGTCGTGTGGTGGAGAGAGAGATGTTGACTGACTTCCTCTGACTTGATTGGAGTGGAGCTATTTATTTGGAGCTAGGTTTTAAGTCACAGGGGTGGCATTCTGAAGGATTTCTGCTTTCAGAGCAGCACTATCCGGGAAAGCCTTTAGCTCCCCTCAGGAGTCATCCCTTCAGCACAGCGGGCGGTGCTGGAAAAGAGAAGAAGGGCGTTTCTGTACCAGTTGCTTGCACGGCACTGCCGGGTTGTCCACTCTGATAGGATCAGCCACCATGCTTCAAAATCTGGAACTTACCTGGCCCTTCTGAACCAGCCTCTGCCTAGGAAAATAGGGAAATCCCAAATGTCAGCCTCTCTCTGTAGCCACCGCCTGCCAAGAGAACCATCCTCAACGGACAGGACAGATTTGTAAACAGTCCTCCCTATGGGGAAACAATAGCTCTCTGCCTGCTATATCGCAGGAATGGTACAAATGTGGATGTTGCAAAATGTAATTACTGGCCTGGAAATTTTCCTTCTGTGGCAGATGGTATGATCAAGAGCAAAGACAGACATGTCCTTCCACAAATCAAGGGCAATGATTACAAAATAGGCTTAGGTAACAGCCCCTAGAGTAGACAGCTTTAGGTAAAACTCAGTGATATATAATAAAATAACTTCTTTGAATCCAGGAAGCTCAGATGAAACATCTTTCGAGGATATCCCGGGCTACCCGGCTCAGACTTCACAAAACGGAGTAGATGTGTCAGGTTTGCCTGTGTCCTGAGCTGCATTCTAGACATTTCCATATTTCAGGGGAAGAATTTTAAAAGAAAGAAAACAGCACCCAAACCGAGAGTAGAACTCCAAGCATATCAACCTTGGAATAACATTTACTCTGTGCCTCCAGTTTTCTGAAAACAGCTTTAACTGAAAAAATATTTTTTTTGAAGTTGCCTAGAAAGAATCTGTCCTGAAGCTTATTTCACAGTTTCGTAATTGCTGTAGTGCCAACCAATATATGGTATCTCAAGGTGCATGCTCATTTGTTTACGCCCACCTTATATGTAACTGTGGCACTCCCTGGCCCATGTTGCAAAGACAGAACATTTTCCTGAGGATTGGATTAGACATGCTGCGGAGTTCAATTAATGCACTTTTTTTTCTAAGTACAGTGATTTTTTTTTTCCCCCAAGCACTAAGCCAAGTAACACATGGAAAAAGATCCTTTAATGTTTTGTAGAAAACAGTCCCCATTTGGTAATGTACATTGCAAGTTGAAAGATGGCATTCTGGCTTTTCCAATCATTCAAAAAGACACACTATTTCCTATTTATTGTTTCTGTGTGGCAAAGCTCGGATTCCTAAAAGCAAGAGGGAGATAATTTCCTAAAGAAATTGAATTTTCTTTCTGAATAATTAAGGCCTTGGGAGTCCAATAGCTGAAAAACTTCAGCTATGGGCTTACAAAATAGGAAGATTAAGAAGAAACATTTTATATATTTTTTTTGGTGTTGTGCAACTTAAACCTAAAGGCAACTGAAAATTATCTCTTTTCTCATATCATTGCAGCCCTCAAATCATTCAGATCACATGGTACAGAAAAAGGTTTGCTCTTAGAATTTTCTGGTCGTTTCTGTTGGACGTATTGGTCAGACAATAATTACTCGTCAGAAATAATGAGGGTTCCTCAACGGTGCAAACTCAGCAGTTGGTTTGCCAACAAATGGCAAAGCCTTGACAATAGCTTCTCTAGAAGCTCAAGGACTCAGTGTGAAACTACAGAGGGGGCAGTTATCCTTGCTGCAGTCATAAATGAAAGAGGCTGGAGTCAGAGCAGAGGCGCACAGGTGATGCCTCCTTGGGGACCAGGAAGTGTTGATAAATGTGTACCTGAGTTGCAATGACATCACTCAATGGTTGCGGTCATCATGTTTCATGCTAATTTTTAATGCACCAGGGACTCTGTATTACGTTGCTTTGTTAACAGTATTCAGCTGAGGATACCCACATAAAAAATAGATACCTATTTCCAGGGCCTACAAGAGAATTAGATTTTAGGTAAGGAACTACCAATTCCGAGGAGCAATTTGATTTCCTCAAATATAGCATCTTTCTGACATTTGTAGGGGAAAAAACTAGAGCTAAGCCTATTTTGTTTTAATAGTGTTTTACCTAATAATACCAAGATTCTTTGGACCATTCATGCATAAATGACAGCAGAGGAAATGACTGTCATTCATCCTGTAATATGAAGAGAAGCAGAGTGGCCAGGGTCACATTATCATTTGGAAATGAAGATGTGCATTGGGATCTATGTTCTTGTGCCTGTCCTATCACTCTTTGAAGGTTGGAAAGCATGCCTTCCTCTTTGTTCTCATCAATCTGCAATATCGACCGAGCTCCTGATCTTACTCAATCCTCCTGTCCTCTACAATCTTCATTTTAGGTGCTGAGCTATGATTTTATATCATTAATGCTATTTAAAGATTAAAACTCTGGACAGTGTGCCAGATCCTACTTATCGTGACAGCCTCAGAAGCAAGGTGATGGGGGTTGCGGAGCAGGAACTGGTAGAGTGAGTTTCTGCCCACAAATGTGACTTTCTAAAGATAAATGAGCGTGACAAAGGAAAAAGACCTTTTCAAAATACAGTCGAAAGATCTTTGTCAAACTACCAAACTTAAATTCACACTGTATATCTGTGACTGACCCACCATCTAACTGCTTGTAAATGGTTTCACTTCCAAAAAGAAGTCAGGTAATGAGAATTTCATTCTAGCAATTCTCTGTCCCAAACAGAATTCTGTAGGAGGGGCTAGTCTCTTTATATGTTTTTTAATCTCTCACTGAGGATTTTCTCCCCCTGGAATATGTCCTAAGGTTTTCAGTGGAAACCGTCAAATTCTGAGTTGATTTGGAATGCTTAGTGACCTAGCCGAGCTACATCATTTTGAATTAGATTGCACGTTCCAGGTATTGAAGTGTGTTTCTACCATCTGCAAAAGAACCTGGGCCCTAAAGAGGGCACGTACTGCATGGAGCACTGGGTGTTATACGCAAACAATGAATCGTGGAACACTACATCAAAAACTAATGACGTACTGTATGGTGACTAACATAACATAATAAAAAAAAAAAAGGGAAAGAAAGAACCTGGGACCTTCTGTCCTCTTCCAGCGCCACCTCGCTGTGCTGTAGCCATGCTCCGTTCAGCGACATGTAACAGGTTCTCTTGTGTCCAGCAAAAGCAGGTCCTGAGCTGGAAGCTGTTCTTCTCTGCTTCGTGATTCCAGCCAGAATATACAGGAGCCCTAAAGAAGCCTGTGGATTGTTCTTGCCCCACCATGTCCTTCACGGTCCTGGCTTATACCTGCTCTACAAGGAATGTGCTGCCTGTTGTCTCCATGCAGTGGGAGAACTATATAGGGGTCTCAAATAGGAGAAACAGATGGAGGCTAGAAGCTCTTGTGAAGTTAAAAGAATTGTGTGCTTAATAGACTAACTGCTTAATAGCAGTAATAGCTGCCAAGTCACCACATAACTCACTAATATGCATGAACTGTAGCTGCAAGAAAGTGACTGCTTTCAGTCTCAAGGACTTTGTTAAAAATTCAAGGTTGTAAGAACCTAACCTAGAGAATAATTATTTGTCCGGACGTGATAACAGACTCTGGCAGAACAAAAATGACAGCTTGATTCACAGACAAATATAAGTCGGTCTTGGATGTCTGGCTTCCATTTTTCTGTGGAGAGATAGATGTCTTTAAAAAGCCTCAGCAGTGAACATCCTGTCAGTTTAAAAGGTCAGACGCTGAAGTGTATCAGAAGAGATGATGCTGCACAGACCATTGAGAGAAAAGAAAATGATTTCATTATCCTCGTTCATCTGCTATGGATTAATTCAGTTCCCATCATCGTGGCAATTAAGGCACTTTTGTAGCGCTGTCCTGACCTAGTTGAGGTGCAACCAGGTAGTAAAAAGCAGCGGCAGCCAAGAAGGCAACTATGGCTGAGTTCATATTCCTGAGGAACAAACGAGGTTTGGAAAAGAGTTTGGAGTTTCTATATGCAGCTGCATTTGAGGAAGGAAAAAGAGCCTAAACAAAAGACGACCCCTAGAAAGCACTCCCTCTGTGTCAGAAAGTGAAATTAGCACCTTGGGAGCCAGTGAGCCCCACGAGGTTTGGAAACAAGCACAAAAAAGACATTCTGCTATTCACAGGGGACACTGTGGAGGTCAATGAGGGGATAGAAGAATCCCCGGAGAATTGTTACCCTCCCAGGTCAAACACGGGGCTACTTTCCTGCTGATCGGGGCTTCTCAGGAACTGAAATGTAACATCTAGAAAGAGAACACATCAGATCCTCCTAAATTAGCTTCTTCTGATTGCTCAGTCACTCCAGCTCAAAACCTTTGTCACCATGTTTAACTACTTGTCTAGTACCCCTTATATTACTTGCCAATTTGTATTCATTCTGCTTCTGCTACCTTCACAATGTCTTCTTTATCACTTCCCTTCTTTCCACTCCCACTTACACGGTCCTCACAGAAGCCCTCATTACTCCTTACTTGGACAACCATAATAGCTTTCTGTCTCCTCACCTACCCTTTCCAAGCCCTAATGCATTCTACTTGCGACTGACATGTTAATCTTCCTAAAGTCTATCTTTAATCATGTCATTCCCTTGCTGGAAAATGTCAAATGTCTTCCCAGTGACTACTAAATTAAATACTAAGTTTTCACCGTAGCATTCAAGGCTCCCCAGAGTAAGCCTTAGCTGATCATTTGTGACCTTATTTCCCATTACTCTTCCAAGTCCCTCATGGTCAATCTAGACTACAAGCCAATCCTCAGCCACATCTCCTGAGCAGCTCCATTTATGTTTCTACTCATTCTTGTCCTTCTTCTTAGAATGTCCTTTTCCCTCACTTTGGCTTAGAATCCAGCCCATCCTGCAAGGTCAGTCATGAAATGCTTCATGGAGCATTTCTGGACTTTCCCCTACTGATTATAATTTCCTCCATGATTTGTACCTCTCTTAAGGCACTAATCATAGTCCCATGGAATAGTTAAAAAGTTGCAGGAACTTAGAGCAAGAAGATGTATTCAACTTTGTCTCTTGTGAACTGGAGCAAGAATGTAATCTTTAAAAATCTCAGTTTACATAATAAAATTCAACAAATATTTATTAAGAACCATCTCTATGCTTGGACTATATCGGTGAACAAAACAAATCCCTTACCTTCTAAGGGGAGGAGACAGATGTATTGGCACTTAAAAATATACAAAGTAAATAAGTAAATTGTATAGCATGTCACAAGTTGATAAGTATGATTTTTAAAAAACAAGACTGAGTAAAGAGGACAGTGAAGGCAAACAGGTTGAGATTTAACTGGTATTATTAGGAAAGGCCTTATTACAAAGATGATATTTAAGCAAAGTCTTGAAGGAAGTAAAGGAGTTCACCACATATATTTCTGGGAAAATACAATCCCAGCAAAGTAAGCAACCAGTGCAAAAACCCTGAGGCCTATGGCATTCAAGAGTAAAGAGTCAGGTATGGCTAGGATGGAATGAGTAAGGGAGAGAGGAGGAGAGGATAAGGTCAGAGAAATATGAGGGCAGAGAACATAACTTGGATTTGTAGTTCATTGTAGGACATTGTTCTTTACTCAGTGAAATGGGAGCCATGGCAGGTTTTTGGCACATTGAAATAGAGGAGTGATATGATCTGACTTGGATCAGATTTAAAAGGATCACTCAGTCTGCTCTGTGGAGATTACACTGAGGCAAGCAAAATCTGAATCAGGGAGACCTATAAGGAGTATATTATGTGACTCTGGCATGAGATGATAATGGCTTATGTGAAAGTGATAGCAATGGAAGTAGTGAAAAGTGGTCCAAATCCGGGTATATTTTCAAGGTAGAACCAATGAGATTTCCTTGTGGATTGAATATGATATGTAAATAAAATAAAGAGAGGAGTCAAGAATGACTCCATAATATTTGGCAAAATGGCACAATGGAGTCACCATCTATTTAGACGGGGAAGAATGGGTAAAACAGTTTGGGGAGGAAGGCAAATGTTAGGGGTTCAGTTCCAAACATACTTGAAGTCTGAGGCATCCAAGTTGACAAGTTGGCAGTTGGACCCATCTGCGTATAAAGTGAGAATAATAAGTCTTCTGATACCCAACAAACAGAGTTGACCTAAAGCTAAAATATGATAATAAGATTATATGTGCAAATTTTGTATTACTTGTATATGCTATCCTGTTTCTTCTTCTTATTATTTTGTGTTTTTGTATATATTTGTGCCTATTATGTATTCTTAATCTTCTTGAAGCCAAAGCGGTGATCATGTTATTTATTTTTCATTAATTTTGAAAAAAAATTTGTTGCTTATCTTTTGTTATAAATAAATGCATCCTCATTGTAGAAAATGTAGAAAATCATAATAGTTATAAAAAAAGAAAGTTAAAAATCACCATGTGTCATTGCATCTCCCAAAGAGAAAACCTGTTAATAATTTGGAGTATATCCTTCTTGAACTTTACTTGATAATTCCTTGGGGGCTTCTTACTTTTTGTATATCCCCCCACACAGATGCACACACATACACACAATCATATTTATTATAATCCTTTGCATTGACATGCTTAAAAATATTTACTCAAATGGATTAAAATAGGGCGCCTGGGTGGCTCAGTCGTTAAGCGTCTGCCTTCGGCTCAGGTCATGATCCCGGGGTCCTGAGATCGAGTCCCACATCGGGCTCCTTGCTCCGTGGGAAGCCTGCTTCTCCCTCTCCCACTCCCCCTGCTTGTGTTCCCTCTCGGGCTGTGTCTCTCTCTGTCAAATAAACAAATAAATTATTTTAAAAAAATGGATTAAAATATGTATTTCAGGATTTAAAAGAATAAGCCTTTTTAAAAGAGACAAAGAATTTTGTGCTTTCCCAATTTCTTTACAACTTTATTTCCTTGAGTAGTTAAACTGAAACTTGAATCTAACATTTTTAAGTAACAAACAGATCATGTTTCTTGACATCACGCCTTCAATATGGAAAAAGAATAGATTTTTTTTTTCCAGAAACGCCTATCAAGGATCCTCAGAAATTGCTACATACCCACTGATATCAACTACATGGTTGATTCTGTCATAAATTTTTAACTTCATATATAAATCTATTTTATGTTTCAAGTCTTTCTCTTCTTTGTTCTTTTGTTCCTAATTTATACTGTCTAATCGCACCTTTTGCACCTTTTTAAGTTCTTAAAAATCCTTTCTGTAACAAGGCTTCGACCAGCCAACCAATAAGTGAATAAACATATTTATACCATGTAAGCATGTGCTAGATATGCATTACTGCTAACAGTCTCTGGCTCCCAGATGAGATGGAGCAAATAATATGTATGCACAGTAGGACAATTGTAAACATTCTTTTAGTTCGGGATTGCAAAGGTTTAAGAAATCATATAATTTTGCTTTCTTAGATTTGTGTTTCTTAGATTGGCTCATTAGGAGAAAAAAATGTATTCCATACTCCTGCTATCCTCTCCTTTTCCAGTGGGAAAGGAAAAGATAATGATTAATCAAAAGTTCCTATAAAAAGCAGCACCTATCTTACCCAAATTTCAATGCATACGTTTATTGCCATTATTTTTTTTTATTCTTATGTTAATCCCCATACATTACATCATTAGTTCTAGATGAAGTGTTCCATGATTCATTGTTCGTGCACAACACCCAATCCTCCATGCAGAACGTGCCCTCCTCAATACCCACCACCAGGCCAACCCATCCTCCCACCCCCCTCCCCTCTAGAACCCTCAGTTTGTTTTTCAGAGTCCATCTTCTCTCATGGTTCATCGTTTATTGCCATTATTAACATTATTATTATATTTGTATGTTCTGTAGTCATTTTTCTCAGTTTTTGTTTTTTAAGATAAAAGTGTTTCCAACAGAATTCTGGCAGATATTCTATTTATAGTACTAAAATTAAGGCAAAAAGGGATTTTAGTTCTGACTAATTGTTTGATTACCCAAATATTTTATGCCAATAAAAGCAGGCAATCCATTAGTGAAAGAAATAATTATCTCCAATTCCCCCCATGTTCTTTCTGTACAGATATAAAGAATTAATACTTATGGAGAAAATAATGAATAGGTGTGAACATCTGCACAAAATGGCATATGGGCTTAGGTAAAATAAAATGTAATTCTAAGCCTAGGGGAGTGATACACAAGAATAGGCAAAGGAAATATGCACACAGAACACAAACATTGTCATAGAGTATTAAGAAGCTCCATTCTAAATGTGGTCCATAATTATAGAAATTAACTCTATATGTAGGTTCTTAAACTACCCATCTTTTTGCTGCAGAGACAATGCCTCACCATCAGTCTGAGAAAAGGAACTAAAGAAATGGTTTTGACAGGGCAGCAAAATATAATAAAAAAAAAAAATCCTGGGATGAAGATTGCCATATTGGGTATTATATTATTTTAACATGAGGAATAAAAAGAGATTAAAGAGTGACATTTGGGGAAATGAAGCCATAAGAAGTTCATATTTTAAAGAGCAAAGCAAAGAGATGAAGTGTAAAGTGACAGTGTTATTATTTTTTGTTATTAAGATTATTGCGGCAGTCGCTTTATGTTTTGACTCACTGTTTTTATTCATACTGAACCCTTACTCTTTTGAACACTAGAAATGGCGAGATCAGAGGACAAAAGAGACAACTGTGCCTGAACCTAAATGTCATTGGCACTGAACCAATGGAGACCATTAATGGAGCGGACAATTCATTCTCATTTCTAGTTGGCTAGATTACCTGTGGTCCACACAGGAAAAATAATAAAAAGATAGAACATGTGGCATCTCTTACAATTTGGGATATGGCAAGCAAAGAATCCTGAGTGTCAAAGTAGCTGCATTCTGGTAACGGGCAGCAACAGCAACATGTTCCCAGTCTAACAAAATTTCAGCTATTAATTCAGGGAACAGCTCTCTTTGGCCAATATGTACAGTCAACATTGAGTAAGACTGCTCGTGAAAAATTTCCTCAGCATCCTTAAGGCAGGTAAAAAGAAATCTCTACTACCGGCTACCATCACCGACTGTCACCCAAGATTTCCCTCCATAAAGTTTGATTATAATTCCCAGCACAACTTCTAGGAACATTTCAAATGAAGTGATCTAAATATGCTTAACAATATCTTTAATTTGGATTCAAAGGAAAGTTTCTTAAAGGATGTGGCTTCAGGGGCACATATAGAAATAGAAGTAAATGGCTTTTCCAGTAGATTAAATGCCAAAACTAAATTGAAGTATTTGACATGCTGGGAAAAATGTAATTTATTACAAATGTACCACAGATTGTGGTGAAAGTTCCAGTAATAATAAGTCAAAGTCAGTGTGGATTTTAATGACACATACTGGTTTTTTATTGTTGTTGATGGTTCAGATTTTTCATTTACCAAATTTGATCTTTTTTTTCCTTATATAAGGAACAGATGAATCATAGTTCTACAAGTGCTGCCTGAATTAATAAAGACTAATAATGCCATTTGTAAAATGGCCAAATATTTAAAAAAATGATTTTCAACTATATGTCTGCTGCCAAAGGCAATCATGTTTTAAACCAAACACTAGGTTTATCTTCCATTCACTAAAAAGTAGAATGATAAAATTTTTGTATTCCAAAGTACACTCTGAAAATTGGATGTTATATCCAGTAGAGGTGGATATAATCAACTGGAGTAAGTACTCCAATAGATTATGAGCTGGTTTTGTGCAGGGCTTGTACAATTTTCTACTTGTCTCCTAGAAGTAATGTCAGAAACGGGCTTCCTAGAAATATTTTTCTTATTCTATAGTCTATGGGCCAAAATGTCTTTTGGAGAAAATGGATGAGTATTTGGATGAGTATTTCAGGAATTGAATGAATTTAGGCTGCCATGCATTTGTTTGGAAATGAGGAAGTGGGCACATCCATCCCCCAACCCTCCACCACTACCACCAAAATGACAACTATACAGAAAATGAATAAATCTATAACATCTCTGGCAATAAAAAAGACTGCCTGAAATGTCCAGGACAATATGGAGAATGTCTGAAAACTAGAAAACAGATGGGTTGTTGACTGCAGTCTAAAATATATATAGGAAAAAGTTATCATAGAGAATAGGGATGCTTCCTAGAAAGTCTGAGTTAGGATTTTAAAAAATAATAATAAAAAGAAAGAGGTGGAGTAAACATGTGGTCAGCTATGTCTAGCCTGGTGATAGTAAGGCAAAGAATTTAGGAGAATGCAACAGGATACTACAACATGTTTCGAATGTGCTAATAGAGAAACCATGGAGTGTCATGATGGTTCCTTCCTCAGCCTACTCGCGTAAAAGGCAGAAGCTACAATTCTAGACTGCAACCTGGCAGTCTTCTCATTCCACGTGAACGACATTGACCCCTCAAGCTTTAGCCAAGCCTCCATGAGGACATGGTGAGACAACAAGGGGCTGTGTCTTCTTGATCTCTTGGGCAATGATCTCTACATCTCTGACAACCTCTTGGCTGGCAAATAGTAGACCAGGATAGAATAACTGTTCAGAGTTTGGAGTCACAATCTCTGGATTTGATCCAGATTTTACAAGTCAGCAGCTGTGCAACTTTGAACAATTACTTAATCCCCCTTTACCTCACTTTCTTTATCTGTAAAACAGGGGGTTATATTAGCATCTACCACTTGGGGTTGTTGTATTTTTTTTTTTTTTTGACACCGAGAGAGATAGTGAGAGAGAGAGCACAAGCAGGGGGGGCGGCAGGCAGGCAGAGGGAAATGCAGGCTCCCTGCTGAGCAAGGAGTCTGATGTGGGGCTCGATCCCAGGACCCTGGGATCATGATCTGAGCCGAAGGCAGCCACTTAACCGACTGAGCCCCCCAGGCGCCCCTTGTTGTGAGTATTCTGTAAGCTACTGTATGTACCCAGCACATAGGTAAGCACTGTATCTGTTTTCTTTTATTATTGTTATAAAACTGATTTTTAATTTGGAAGAAGGCGTTGAGGAACCTAATGCAAAAAATATGGACATAGAGAAATAAAAGAAATAATGAAATAAAAGAAAAAAGAGAAAATGAGAACATTAAAAAGATATGGAAGACAGGGCGCCTGGGTGGCTCAGTCGGTTGAGCATCTGCCTTCGGCTCAGGTCATGATCCCAGGGTCCTGGGATCGAGCCCCGCATCGGGCTCCCTGCTCCGCGGGAAGCCTGCTTCTCCCTCTCCCACTCCCCCTGCTTGTGTTCCCTCTCTCGCTGTGTCTCTCTGTCAAATAAATAAACAACAACAACAAAAAAAAGATATGGAAGACAGGTTCATCTACCTAATCAGACTTCCAGTAGCAAATGTGAGAAAATAATCAAAGGAATAGTAGAAAATTTCAGTGGGCTGAATATCTCTATTAGATAAAAAGAGATTCCCAGGTACAAAGGAACAATATAAAAGAGAACAGAAGAAATGTTTTGTAAAATCTCAAAACTGAGATTCAAGAGGAAAAAAAATCCTAAAATTTTTCAGAGTAAAACACACCTTACCTACACATGAATGGAAACCAAACTTGCATGAGGCTTCTTATCAGCAACACTGGAAATTAGAAGTCAATAATGCCTTACCTTCAAAGTTTCACAGGAAAATGACTTTGAAACAAAATACAGTGACTGGATAAAATATCAATCAAGCATGGAAGTAAGTGTATATACAATATATCTTCAAGCATACAATGACTAAGGATGTGTAGGTCACACACTCAGAATACTTATTTGAAGATAAACTTGAGTGAAACAAAAAGAAATTGAAGAGGAAAAGTAAGATGTGAACAAAGAATTGGAGAACAAACCTAGGTTTCTGATGAAAAGCAATTCTGAGCTGTCAGCTTATTAGTTAGGATGTCTTCAGCTACAAGTAGTAGAAATCCCTAACTCAACTGCTTTAAATAATAAAGAACATTTATTATTTCAGAAATCAGAACATCCTGAGTTAGCGAGGCTCCGGGGTTGATTAATTTATTAGTTCAATTTTGTCACCAAAGACCTAGTTTCTTTTCAACTTTCTACTCCAACACCTTTTAGAAGCTCCCCCACACCCAATCACAAGATGGCCAAAGCCATTCAGATATCACATTTAGACATGAGCAAGTCCAACAGGAAAAGGAAAAAAACAAACAACAAAAAAGAATCTCTTCCTTTCTGCTCACTCCTCTCTACTTTTAATCGGTGAACAAAAATAAAAATATGCTTTTTGCCTATTTACTCTTATTTTTCAGTGGCCAGAATTGTATCTACATATATTCCTAAACCAGTCACTGGCAAGGAGAATATCATGGCAGGATTATCATGATTGTTTAAAACAAAAGAGAAAGTTTCATGAGTGTATGCCTATGTCCAAATCCATCAAATTATATACAGCAAATATGTTAATTTTTTGTGTATCAATTATACATCAATAAATCTTTATGAAATTTTTTAAAACACAAACCAGAAAATGACCCTTTGAGTTACCTGGGAAAGGAATAGAGGTTAGACTAAGATTCATGATTTACAAAGGAAATTGGTTCAGATGTAAATTCACAAATTAAAGTGGTACAGATTAGAACCAAAATTCAGTAAGCTCTATAAAGAATATTCTCAAGGGGCGCTTGGGTAACTCAGCTGGTTAAGTGTCTGACTTGTGATTTTGGCTCAGATCATGATCTCATGGGTCATGAGGCTGAGCCCTCTGTTGGCCTGCATGCTCAGCAGGGAGTCTGTTTGGAATTCTCTTCCTCTGCCTCTCTCCCCCACCCCCCCCCGTCTCTAAAATAAATAAATAAATCTTAAAAAAAGAATGTTCTCAAGAATAAAATTGACACATTACATAAATTTTATGATTAAGACGATCATAGTTAAGGATGAAAAGAGGAGGCATATGCCTTTTCTGTCAATGAAAGGTAGAGAATTAAAAACTCTAAAAAGGAAAAAACAAAAACAAAAACATGGAAGGTCATAGTTCAGATAAGAAGCAAAGTAAAATGTGGCCTGAATCTGAACTCTTGATGGAAGTGTATGACTCAGAACATCCGGAACAAGAAACCCAGCCCTACTGGTCAGGTAATTTAGAAAAGGCTGACAGATACTTGAATTAATGAGTGGTCACTTCAGATTTATAATAGATACAATCCCTAATCAGGTCTTGTTTGTTTTACCCTGAACATCATTTATCTCTTTTATAGGAAGTTTAGTTTAAAGATCAATCTTTCTCAATTAATTTTTTCTGGAAAATCTTCCTGAAAGTAAATGTAAGTTTTTAAAGCTGTTCTATAAATTTTTTTTTAATTTCAAATTATTTGATATTTACATAGACATAAGACTCTCTTCTAATTCCTGTGAAACATCTGACTCAGTTTTACTCCCTGGAAACTTAAGCTGTTAAGAAATATGCAGTTTAAACAACAACAAAAAACCTCAAGCTATAAGTCATAACTTGCGAAAACACTTATGAGAACTAATATCTATTGTGTTGAAGAAACATTGAAGTTCAGGTATATTTTTCACACTATAGGTTCTTGCTGTAATTAAATTTAAGTAAAATTCAATATATTATATTTTTGTAAAATTTTAAAAAATTGTCAGTTCATTGGCCCTTACATGTCTGCATAGCTATGGTGTAACTTATCAAAATTCGGACCCTCAACTCAACTAAGTTCTATACTAAAAGTTGCTCTCCTTTTTCAGCTGCAGCTTTCGTACCTCTGACTGTGGGTTTGGCTCATTAATAGACCTTGATTATTGCAAGGGATGAGCCACTGAAGCCAAAGCCTTCTGGTTGACCTCATGGGACCATGCAAAGGAAACATTGCCAATTTCTGCCCTCTTGATGACTTTCACCTGCCCCTGCCTCCCCACCCCCCCACCAACACAATCATACACATTCAGCAAATAAGGGCTACTCCCTGGAATAACCAAGTTTTGAAGGATGAATTAGAAAGCCTACACATGGATAGGTTAACAAAGTGTGAGCCATATGTTGTGTCTAGAAAAGTACAAGTTCAAAAGTTTTGTTAGTGAATGAGTAGAATGAGTTAAAAGGGACTATACAATAGGACTATGAGTATCGAATAAGATAATTTACATGCTGCACAGACTAAAAACATTTCTATATGTTCTATCTCGGGAAAACCTTATGAAGTAATCTATGTAAAATTGCTTTGGAAAAATTGTGAAAGAATACTGTTAATTATCACAAAATATTTCAAATATAGCTAGAGTGTCAGATCATTTAATGTATGAGAAGGTGAAAATATTTCTTAATTTATCTTGAAACCACATATTTAGAACTACACACCATGATGTCTAATTAATATCCTTTTTCTCTCACCTCTTTTTAGATGAATGGATTATAATCAATTTCAGTCCCTATTAAACATAGTAACAATTAGATCTTCTTGCTGCAAGGAAGGCTTGAAGTTGTTTTTTTTTTTTTCTTTTTTTCTTTCAACTCTTTGCAGAGAAATATCTAAAATATTTCTCAGTCATGTCCCTTCCTACCCATTTCTCTTTTTCCTACTGGGGTTCATGAGCACATCACACCCAAACTAACACCATCTCAGTGTTCCCTGGGTCTCTTGCCCATCAGTTCACTGATTCATCTGTCATGGCTAGTCAAAAGCAACACTATTTTTTACTATTTTGAGTAAAATACTTTTGGGTATTTATAACAGAAACAGTGTAAGAAGGAAATTGTAAAAAGAGGTACAAGAACTGGAAAGAAGAAGACAAAATTATTATTATTTATGGATGGATTGGAAATGTCCATGGAGCTGTGGCCAGAGAGTGCGTAAAGTAGGAATGGAAGCCATATTCTAGTTTTAATTTCTGTTGCTCCGTATCGGAAAGTATCCTGATGACTGTGTTGGGGTGATTCTCTTTCATCTTCCTTTCTCCTCCAGAGACCTCTTTCCACAAAACGGTGGGTAAAGAGATAACTATAATGAGAAATGTTATTAAGCTTTTTAAATAGTTTTACAGGGCATCTGGGTGGCACAGTCGGTTAAGCAGCCAACTCTTGGTTTTAGCTCAGGTCATGATCCTAGTCAGAGATTGAGCCCAATGTCAGGCTCAGCATGGAGTCTGCTTGATTTTCTCTCTCCCTCTGCCCCTTCTCCCCACACTCTCTCTCTCAAATAAATAAATCTTTAAGAAAAAAAGTTAGTTGTACAAAGAATTAGGAAAAGCAAATCAAAGTAGTGATGTTGCAAGCTGTTAAAAAAATAGAGAGCAGGGCGCCTGGGTGGCTCAGTTGGTTAAGCGACTGCCTTCGGCTCAGGTCATGATCCCGGAGTCCCGGGATCGAGTCCCGCATCGGGCTCCCTGCACGGCGGGGAGTCTGCTTCTCCCTCTGACCCCCCGACCCTCCCCCCTCTCATGCTCTCTCTCTCTCAGTCTCTCTCTTAAATAAATAAATAAAATCTTTAAAAAAAAAAAATAGAGAGCATTATTTGCCCTTAGGTTTTCTTTTTAATTATTTTTCTATATAGTTGGTATATGTTTCTTTTAATTAACATTGTTCGTATAGCAAATGACCTGCTTTCTTGTCAATTTATAAACATGTCATTACTTCATGGGAATAACATGGGTAAAGTCTTTCTCTGGCATTATTAATTGTTTATTCCCAAGTCCCACTTCATTGTCCAATCCTATATACTACAGTGCCAGTTACCTTTTCAAATAGCCCCAACTGAACTATAATAGAAAATAGAACAGCAGGGGTGCCTGAGTGGCTCAGTCGTTAAGCGTCTGCCTTCAGCTCAGGTCATGATCCCAGGGTCCTGGGATCGAGTCCCACATCGGGCTCCCTGCTCAGCTGGGAGCCTGCTTCTCCTTCTCCCATTCCCCCTGCTTGTGTTCCCTCTCTCGCTGTCTTTCTGTCAAATAAATAAATAAAATCTTAAAAAAAAAGAAAATAGAACAGCAAATACTCTTTAGGGAGTGGGCTGAACAAGATTTTTAGACCAATGGATGGTCATGGCAGTAGTTTGATATAGATATACATATATATTTCAATCAGTCTGAATGTGACTTTTCATTTCTCCAACATTATGATAATATCCATATCGATAAAGAATCTTAATTGTAGTTGAAAACAACCTGGGTTCCTCATTTGAATTTTAGGGTAAATCCTCCTGGCAGTATCTGGATAAGTATCACATATCTAGCTGGAAAGAGTCTGGGAAAGCAAGCCCATGGTTTCTTTATTTAGTGTGTGAGTCAGGGTTCTCCAGAGAAATAGAACCAACAAGATGGATATATATATATGCATATATATTATATATATATAATATATAGTATTATTATATATTATAAGGGATTGGCTCAAGTGATTATGGAGACTGAGAAGTCCCAGTATCTGCAGTCAGTCAACTGGAGACCCATGGTATAGTTCCAGTCAGAGTCTGAAGGCCTGAGAACCAGGAGAGCAAATGGTGTAAGTTCCAGTCTGAAACCAGTAGGCTTGAGACCCAAGAACAACAGCCAATGTTTCAGTTCAAATTCAAAGGAAAGAAAAACTGATATCCCAGCTCCATAGTCAGTCAGGAGGAGGTCCCCTCTATTGAAGAAGGTCAGACTTTTTCTTATATTCAGGCCTTCAACTGTTTGTATGAGACCCACCCACATTAGGGAGAACAATCTGCTTTACTGTCTACTGATTCAGATGTTCATCTGAAAACACTCAAAGATGCAGGGTGTCCAGAATAACATTTGGTCAAATATCTGGGCACTCTGATCCAGTCACATTGACACATAAAATGTACCATTGCAACTAGGAAGGGAGTTCTGGTTCCCAAAGGCCGCATGCAGCAGAAAATTTCCTCATATATAGGCAGGAAAACCCACAGGCTTGGCAGTGAACACAACTTCATTAGTAAAAATAGTCTACTCATTTCTGTGACCAACACTAATATGCATTCTTTTTTCTAATTAGTAAACATTAAAGAAAAAAACTCCTGCCTGACATAGTGCAATTATCACCTACAATCCAGAGATACACTTGGTCATTTCTAATTGTGGATGGCCCATATTTTATTCAGTTGCTACATTCAGCACCAAAGCCAAGGTTCTGGGTAATGTCATTTTTCTGTTAGTTTTCTTGAAATCCTCTCTCAGTAATGGGTAATCCATGAACTAAATTGTAATGTTATTCATCATTAACATATCACACTTAAAATATTTGGATAGATGGAAGGAAAAGAACAAGACAAGCACAAGGACAAAATTCACAATAATTTTTCTAAAACTGAAATAGGGATTCAAATTCAGTAGAGACATTGTTGTGTCTCCTGGTAGAAGCATATCCTCTTTGGTGTTAAGATTTCCAAGTCATTAATACACAGAATCAGGCTTGGGAGAAAAATCTTTTGAGAATCATGGGTTGTTAGGTTAACCAGTGATGGTAACTCTATCAAACACTTCATTGAAGTGTTTCAAACATTTCATTTGTTTGCCATTCCGATCTACCCAGCCCCCCCTCTTTCTCAAGGAACCTTGGTCGTACCAGTCCCATAGAGGCTTCCTTCAGCTTTGTGCAGGTGCAACATGGAATGTGTCACCTCGGGCCTGTATTGTGTCCCTCTGGCTTCCTGCTCCAGGGCCTCTCTGATGATGTGTCATGAACAGTGCAGGAACCAACTCAGCGCTCAGACATATGCAGTCCAGAAGTTCATGGGCCACCTTTGTCCCATGTGGGAAGAGGAGGAATAGAGACATGCCACTACTACTTTTTCCCCAGAAGGAACATTCTGAGATGCATTTTGTAAGATGTGGGTCTTAGTACCACTTGCCCACAGTGGTAGCTAACTGGAAAATACACAGTTGTTTTGTCTTTGACTCATTCATTCCATTTAATTTCTCTTGTCACTCCTTCCTGCTCCCAAGTTCACTTAGCAAATAAATAACCCATGCGCAAGGTTTTGTTACAAGTCTTGCTTTCAAGAAGACCCAGGTTAAGGCATGAAACACTTGTATTCCCATATTTTGGTTTTTGGAACTCTGTATATTGACTATGGGAGTAATTGTATTGGTTTCTGACTTACAGTCTAGTATATATCACTTTGTAAGATGATATTCCAGCCTCACAAGTTGTTTGCAGCTGCCACTACAATATGCTTTAATAAGACAATGTTCTGTCACATGCAACCATCTGTTTCTGGGTAATGCAGTATGCGGCAAAACTGGAAAATCTGACAATAATCATTTTATTGGCTTAATTGTATTTTAGGCATAATTCTAAGTACTTATCAATGCTGTGTGAGATATTATTGCATGGCATAAGGCATTCAGTAATTCCAGGGATGGCTGTTGAAGTAAGTATGGTTGATGGGGAAAGAAGGCCCAAACCAATAATAGTCATCTGTTCTAATATGGAAGAATTGAAGTTCCTTTCATGGTTAAATGCATCACATGTAATCGACGACCTAATACCCAATGTCTGGATGTCCCACCAAGAATTAGGGTTGATTAGCTGGTGCTGTTGACAAAGGGATACAAGCAGTAGCTTGATTGGCCTAGTGGACATTTGCTAAAGGAAACCCATGTTATTGAACCCAGGCCTGGCCTTCATTCTTTCTACCATCATCACTTCAAACCTGCTGTTTTCTTCTTCCGTTGTTACATACTTACTTCTGGTACCAGGCTTTATATTGGTGTTCTTATTTGCAAGTCACAAAAGCTGCCAGGGTTCTTGATTCAGAGTCAGAAGCTTGTTAATTTAATCACTACAGTCTAGGTCGATTATCTACTCCCAAGGTGCATGAGAGCCTGGGAAAGTGAGCGTCTGCTATTTTCAGCTTCTGTAGTGGGAGGCAGTCTCACTAGTATTGGGAATTCCCCAAACACTGAAAAGAGTTCTCAGATGTCCGCTGGCCAAATAAAATAACAGATCTCTACAACGAGGGTATCCAGTTTGTTGTCATTGATGTGGCTGTCTGTTTTTGGTTCAGGTGCACAATTTTTTTTCCGAGAAGGATCATTCTGTCTCAGGTTATTTAAAGCTGAGAAATTTGCACCTGCACCCCAATGTGGAGGTAGGATATAATAAAGAATAGAATTATATCTCCTAATTGCATCATCATCCTTCAACTAGTTTTTTTTTTTTTTTTTAAACTGCCTCCGTTTGCCAGGCACTGCATTAAGGATGGGAATACAGAGTGATGAAGAAAAACATGGCCACAGTGCTCAAGGATCTTACAGGCTACTGGGAGGGGATCAAACGATTGATTGATCATATTTGTAACAACTTCCCTGAAGGATAAATATAAGATAACATGAGAGAAAATAATGGGAAAACCTGGCTTGTCCCTCACAGCGGGATCATTGAGGAAATTGCATTCACAATGAGGCCTGCAAAAATACGAATAAAGAGGCATCAACAATAAGAAGGTATGTTTGTGCCAGAGTCACACAATCCCTGACTACTATCCTTCACTAGTCAAAGGATTTCTTATTCCTTCATGTTTATGTAATAGAGGATACATAAAGCTATTTATAGATTATCGGTGTTCATGCTGGGCTCAATTTAACTACTGTCCATAATAAAATAAAATAAGATAAAATAAAATAATAAAATAAAATACACATTTTCTGCAGAAAGGGATCACCCATATGGAGGAATGATATTGTTCCCTTGTCCTAGCATTTCTATGAAAATGGATAGCTGCAACTTATTGGACAGGAGGTTTCGTCATCTGATGTAAGGTTAGTGCTTCCCTCAATGAGAGCCTAATGTGCCATCAGAATCATTGCTTTGCTGCAAATAGAAAGTTGAAATTGTGCTGATATTTTACTCCCTCTGCACTTTCCATTTTGGCAGCTTGGCTTTCTGGCTGGTTACTTTAATCATTTTAAGTGCTTGAACTAAGAACCCATTTAACACTTTCCATTAATAAAGAAAAATGTGGTCCAGGAATACCCAACTTAGAATCTTGGAGGTCATATAGTTTAACCTCCATCCAATTTGGGGAACTCTGCATCACTTGTCTGACAGGTGGTTATTCAGGATCTGCTTAAAACCTTCCAGTGATGGAGAGTTCTGTAACTTCACAAGGCAAGAAAGACTCCCGATGTGGTTGAACTAGCAGAATCCGTTCTGAGATCTGGACATTATACATCTGTATCTGTTAGGATAGGTTCATATGCAAGTGACAGAATGTTCCAAATGAATATCAATACATTTTTTAAAATTATTTTATGTAAAAAATGTCTAGCAGCTGGAAGTGAAGGACTACTATGGAAATTCCACAGAGTCACCAGGGACTCAGGGACTTGGGCCCCTTTCAGGTCCAGGCTGCCAAACCTAGGCTTTTATCTGCATGGACCCAGATGGCTGTTTGAGCTCCAGCTATCAGGTTTAATTTCCAGCCAGCATGAGGGTGAAGGAGCTATCTTCCAGAAAGATTACAGAAAGCTGAAACACAATAGTTCTACATAGGTCTCACTGTCCAGAATACAGTTACATGAAATGCCTGATGTAAAGGATATCAAAAAATGCAGTCTTTAATCGAGGCAGTCATATGCCCAGATAGCAGTTGTGGGACCTATTACTAAGGAAGATGGGGAGAGTATGCTTTGAAGTAGAATAGGGGTTGACAAACTTTTTCTGCAAGGGACCAGATAGTAAATATTTTCAGCTTTGGAGGCTATATGATCTCAGATGCGAATACCCAACTCCGCAGCTACAGTGAGAGAGCAGACATAGCCAATACATAAGCAAATGAATGTGGCTTATGTGTTCTAATAAAACTTTATTTGCAAAAACAAGCAGTGGGCCAGATTCAGCCCAGATGCTGACTTACCCCCAGAATAGGCAAATGGAAAGCTGTGCCACATTGATTAACGTATCTGAAAAGAACACACATTTTGTTAATAACCTTTGTGTTATTGTTGGGTCACATTAATATGTAGGCAACTAGATCTTTTGTCCTTTTCTACATGAAATGCTGATTAGGCAGTGGTTTTATTTTTCTTAAATGTTACACTTGTCTTTGCTGTGCTCTGTCTTTTCTGCCATCAGTAAATTTGTTAAGCATGCCTCAGTCTCTTTCAAATGGCTTATGAAAATGTTGAACTGGATAGTGATATGCATGTTCCTGAGATTTCTTTCGCAATTCAACAAATAAATATTTATTGAACATCTATTAGATGCCAGACACTAAATCATTATTAAAGCTATAAAAACATTGAAGATGGAACACTTGCCCTTTGGCACTGTGTGGTATAATGCAGTGGTTAAAACTTGGCAGCAAATCAGATTCATCCAGCGAGCATGAGAAGATTTACCAGATGCCTGGCTAACTTCAAGTATACTCTATGTAGAACTGGCCTCTGATTTCCAAGACTAGTATTCTGGATTGTGTTATTGCTATTGTTGTTGTTTGCTGTGAGATTAACTGGTCTTCACTTAATCTTAGTGAATAGTGATTGCCTTCTTCCTTTCTAAGTAATCACAAGTAATAAATGTCACTAGTTACTAATGCTTCCTCTGTATCCTGGCATAGTGCTAAACACTTTACATATATTGCCTTTACACAACAATCCCATGAGGTAGTACTATTATTAACCCCATTTTACAAAGGAATAAACTGAAGAATACAGAGCTAAATAATTGCCCAGGGCCACAACTCTTACAAGTAGCAGAACGAGGATATAAATCCAATTTTGATGAGCTAGATAAGCAAAATCTTTGTTGCCATAGAGGTTTATGTTCCAATTATGGAGAGAATAATAAAGAAATAAACAAGATAAAATTTTATTTATTTAGTCCCCTGTATGTAGGTGTTTCACTTGGAGTATATTTAAGCCTTAAAACTGAAGGAGGGGCACCTGGTTAAGCGTCAGACTCTTGATCTCGGCTCAGGTCATGATCTTAGGGTTGTGAGATCAAGCCTTGCATCAGGGCTCTGTCCCACTGCCCTACTCTGACTGAGTCCACTCCTACCCTTTTCCAACATACTTCCAAACATACCATCTGGAATTATGGTTAGTGCAGTGTTGCAGATGGAATGCGAAGGAAGTAGTTGACAAATGACAACAGCATTAGCACTTTCTAGATATTAGTCAGTGTTCTTTGTATTGAGAGGCATATGACTGAGTATCCAGCCATTCATTTCTGCCTTCTTAGCATTTATAATGTAGTTTAGGAAATAAGACTCAGCTTCTCTCATACGTGAAAACTAACTCGTATCAGAACGTGAATGCTAAGGGCCAGATAGGAAGATCAGATAATAAAAAGCATAAAATGTCAGGGGGAGGAGCAGTCTGTCCTTGCTGTACACTGTGATCTTTCTTGAACGCAAATCTCACAATGTCTCTTACGTGTTTAAAGTCCTTCTGCTGCTTTCAATCAATTCTAGGGCAGTGCACAAACTCCTTGGCATAAAATATGGGGTGGGGGGGCCTTCTTGATCTCATCTGTCTTTTCTGTTCCAATCCATACTCATTCTCCTCCAGCCCCATCCGGTCCATGTGTTACCTTTTCCAGGAAGCCATCTCTGATGACATTAGCTCCCAATCTTCCTTGCGCGGGCGTATTTCTCTCAAAGCTCATAATACTGAATTAAGCTTTCTTATTACTTATGCACTCCCATTCTCTGTACAATTTTGTATACTTAAATTCCTTCCAAAAGAGCCTTTTAGTAGACATGGTAGGCTGCCCACTTAATACCCATTAACCCAGTCTTCCTTGTCAACACAAACTAGCTTTATGTAAGTATCCAGCTTTCAGGGAAAGTGACTATATTCTCAATTCAGGAGTCAATCCTAGATTAGTATATTGGTTTACTGCCAGTAATTGGTTTAGGGATGGAAAAGTGACATAATTTTGGCCAACAAGACATGAAAGGATGTCAACTAGGTGGTGAGAACTTCCTGGAAAGATTTCTTCACTTTGAAAAGTGACACAGGGGAACAGACTTCTTTCTTTGGACATTTTTATGTCTGGAAGTTCTGTAGGAAAATGTGGCAACAGAAATACATAAAGAAGTTAGGTTTTCTAGGTCTTCATTAAGTGGATGGATTAACAGACTCTAGAGTCACCCCACCTTAGGGCTTCTTGTCTTGGTATCTGTAGCTAAAAAATATCCTAAATGATACAAAATTGACCTTCTTTTATTTTTTGTATTCTGTTCTGTATAAACAAGCTGAGAGTTTAAAATGGTCGATTCTTTACCTATCCATCAGGCCTGTGCCTTTCAAACAATGGTTTGTGAACATGCAGAAATTTAAGATTATTCAGGGAGATGTTAAAGTCAGCAACATCATCTGTTCTAATTTCCACTTCTCAAACGAAACAACGGAAAACTATGTATTTGTATTTTAAATGGAATAATTGGAGAACCTCTGAATACTTGGGAGATGTGAATTTAAAGCAGTTAGGAAAGCCCCCCAAACATAAGGTTGCTGATGATTTAGTCATTTAGTCAGTCTCTTAGCCAATTTAATGTTGGTGCCATTATGATAACTTTGAGTTTATGTTGTTTTGTTTTTTGATAATGTATTATTTAATTCATACCCATGATGAACAGTTGGGTAGATCAGAGAAAAATAAGGAATGCCAATGCTGAAGTACAAGTTGATAAGAAGCGTGAGGACAGTAACTGCAGATTTGCCTCAGTGTGAGCTCCACAAAATCCAGCTCTAGCAGTTACACTTACTTGTTCAAAATTCTGCTCAGTATTGAAAGATGCCTCTAGTACTTTGAAAATTAAACAGGTAAAATCTACTGATGATTATATCTAATTTAGCTTTTCATTGAAGGGGGATAAAAACTCTCCACAACCACAATCTGTTCCTTGAAGAGAGGCGCTTATAAATCATAGTTTAAAACCTTTCTTTTTATTTCATCAGTTAAAGAGGTGGAAATTACAGAAACAAGCCATTGATTTTTTTGAAATGTAAAATGTAGAATGCTAAACAAAGTCATGAAAATTGTGTATGCTTTTATGTTGTATATTTCAATGGCATCTAGAATTGAAGTATAGTTTTGTCATTTAAAAGGTTTTTTTAATTTAGATATGATTTTAGACTTACAAAAAGTCTGCAAAGTAGTCCAGAAAGTACCCAGTATGCCCTTCACCCATGTTACCCTTATCTAACCATTGGACAATTATCAAAGATAAGAAATTAACATTGGCACAACACTATTAATTAAGCTAGAGACTTTAGTCAGATTTCAGCATTTCCCATAAATGCTTTTGTCTGTTCCAGGATCCAATCAGGATCTCAAGTTGAATTTATTTGTCATGTCTCCTTGATCTCCTCTAATCTGTGACAATTCATCAGTGTTTTCTTGTCTTTCATGACCTTCAATTTGAGTCTGTCTACTGTTTTCTCATGATTAGATTGAGGTGATGCCGTGTTGGGAAGGATAGATAACACGGAAGTTCTATGCACCTGTCGGGGGGGTAGATGCTATCACCATATATACCTGGTTATATCAATTTTGATCACTTAGGGTAGTATCTGCCAGGTTTCTTTACTGTAAAATTACTAAGTGTCCATTCATAATTAATAAATCTTTGGCGGAATATGCTTTATAATGAACAAATATTAAGGGGAAATAGAGTTATCCTGTTTCTGAATAAATTTGCAGTCACTAATTTAGCAGCCATTTGGTAGAGCTTGCTTGAGGCAATTATTACTGTGGTGACCCTTCTCCCCATTTATTTATGTATTCAGCTTCCTATTTATAACTGTATGAACTCCTGGATACTTATGTTATTCTTTGGTTATAATGCAACAGTATTATTATTTATTTTGATGTTTGGTTTGCACCAACTTAAGTCATCCTGAGTTCATCGAATACCTCTGACTCCAACCTAGAACCACGCTGTTCATGCTGGTCTTCTCTCCTTGCTTACCTGTCAGTTCTTTTTCCTAGAGTGAGAAACTTGGCTCTCATTATCACAGCGTATTCCCTTATCTGTTCAGTGCAGTAATGTATAGTTTCAGAATTGATAAAGAGTATTTCTGCGAGAAACACATTTACTAACTAGAATGCAAAGGGAGTGTAAAATTATTTCTGTCTTTAGCCTTATAGGATCTAATCAAATCACTTTTTTTTCAAACTTATTTACCCAAGTTCATTTCTTCCCCACCATCTTTAATCATCTGTAATGTAGTTGGTTTCATTTGTCATGGTTGGAATTTCATCTTTCCCCTCTCATCCTGGTCGATTTTTTTTTTTTTACATTTGTGTATAAGAAAATCTATTCTTTGTGGAGTATAGTTCTGTGGATTTTGACAAATGCATGGAGTCCTAGATGCACTACAACATAGAATAATTCCATCACCTTAAGAATTCCCATGTGTCAGTCTTTGTTTGTCAATGCCTTCCTTCACCTTCCAACTCCTGCCATCTGTCCTATTCTGTCTTTGGTTCCTATACATATGCCTTCTCCAAAGTACCATATATGTGGATTTATGCAATATGTAACATTTGAGGTCTGGCTTCTTTCACTTAATAAAGCACATTAAAGATTAATCCATATTGTTGTGTGCAAAGACAATTCATCCTTTTTAGTTGCTGAGTAGTGTGTCATTGTATGGATGTACCACAGCTTGTTTGTACATTCACAGTGAATGAAGGATATCTGAGTCCTTTCTATTTATTGGTGATTTTGCATAAAGCGTATATTAAACATTCATATATATTCATATGAAAACAGTTTTCATTGTTTTGCATTAACTATCTAAGAATGAGATTGCTTGGCCATAATGGCAAATGTATTTTTAAGTTTATGAGAAACTGCCAAACCATTTTCTAAAATGGAAAAACATCTTACATTCCCATCTGCAATATACCAAGTGCTCCGCATCTTCACTGACACTTGTTACTGCCTTTTTAAAAATGATTATTTTAGCCATCCTAATAGGTGTGTACTTGTATCCCGTTGAAGTTTTAATTTGCATTTAATTTGCATTTCCTTAAGGATATCTTTTCGTGTCCTTTTTTGCCATCTGTATATCTTCTTTGGTGAAATGTTTGTTCAGATCTTTTGGCAATTTCTTTTAAAAGATTTTATTTTATTTATTTGACAGAGAGAGACACAGCGAGAGAGGGAACACAAGCAGGGGGAGTGGGAGAGGGAGAAGCAGGCTTTCCCCCCCACCGCCAGCAGGGAGCCCAATGCCGGGCCGATCCCAGGAGCCTGGGATCATGACCTGAGCCGAAGGCAGGCGCTTAACGACTGAGCCACCCAGGGGCCCCTCTTTTGGCCATTTTTAAATGGATTTTTTGTTTGTTTGTTTTCTTATTCCTGAATTTTGAGAAGCCTTTATAATATTCTGGAAATAAGGACTTGGTCAGACATATAATTTGCAAATATTTCTTCCTACTTGTGCTTTGTGTTTTCATTTTCTTAACTATGTCTTTCATAGAGCAATAGTTTTTCAATTTGACAAATTTGAATTTATCATCTTTTTCTTTTGAGGATTCTTTTTTAGTGTCACATCTGAAAATTCTAGCCCAAAATTTTCTTCTAAATTTTCTTATTAGAGTTTGGGAACTTTACATGTGAAATTTAGGTATATAATTCATTTTAAGTTAATTTTCATGTAGGTTGAAGTTCATATTTTTGCATATGGATGCCCAACTTTCCCACCAAAATTTTTTGAAGAGACTATCATTTCTCCATTGAATTCTATTTGCACCTCTGACAAAAATCAGTTGACTATATTTGTGTATATCTATTTCTGCTTCATTGATCTGTTGGCCTTTTTTTTTTTAATGTATTTCACCGATGTATTTTATTTTCAATATATAAATTCTACACATATGTTGTTAGATTTATAGCTAACACTTGGGGGTTGTTATTTATTTATTTATTTATTTATTTTTATTTTTTTTTTTTAATTTATTTATTTGACACAGAGAGAGAGAGAGCGATCACAGGTTGGGGGGGGGGGAGGCCGAGGGAGAGGGAGAAGCAGGCTCCCGGCCGAGCAGGGATCCCGATGCGGGGCTCAATCCCAGGACCCTGGGATCATGGCCTGAGCCAAAGGCAGACGCTTAACTGACTGAGCCACCCAGGCGCCCCTTGGGGGTTGTTATTTAAATAATTTTTTTTTAATTTCAAATTCTAGTCATCCATTGCTAATATATAGAAATAAAATTGTTTTTTGTATATTGGTCTTATATCTTACAATCTTGTTAATTCACTTGTTTGAGGACATTTTTATAAATTCTTTTGGATTTTATATTGATTAATGTCATCTGTGAATGGAGACAGTTTTATTTCATCTTTTCCTATCTTTCTGCCTTTTATTCCTTCTTATTGTGTTATTGCACTGGCCAGAACTTCTAGTACAATGTTGCATTAGAGTGTTGAGAGAGTATATTCTGTCCTGTTTCTGATCTTAAGGTTAATGCATTCAGTCTTTCTGATGTTATCTGTAGATATCTTGTAAGTATGCTTTTTTATATTAAGAAAATTCCCTTCTATTCCTAGTTTTCTTAGAGTTTTCATCATGAATTGATGTTGAACTTATCAAATGCTTTTTCTTTGTCTACAGACATGATAATGAGGTATTTTCTTGTGTAAATCGTTTTTTGCTCTTATATTTGTTATTTTCTTCTTTTCTGCTTTGGATTTAGTTTGCTTTTTTTTTTTTTTTTCCCTAGTTTCTTAGATGGAAGCTTAGGTTATTGATTTGAGACCTTTCTTTTTTCTAATATAAGAATTTAGGGAGGTGACATCATCAAGCTCTACATCATGAAGGCTACACAGGTCATTCCCAACTTTAGTCCCCTTCGTGACAAAACACCATTGTGAAAATCCCAGGACCTGGGGATAAAGCTAAAGCACCTCCCTGGACAGAAGAGATTGAGAAGTACTGCCTCAAAATGGTGAGAGAAAGGGCTGAACTTGGACTACATTGCTCCTCCTTCATGCCAGCACACCACTGCATCAAGAGTGCCTCCCACCCCCAGGCCTTTGGTTTCTCCAGTGGGAAAGGAGAGCCCAGAATGGACCTTCAGATTCCCCAGTGTTGCGGATGCTTCCCAGCAGGCTTGCTTGGGTCCCCCCTCATGGGGATCACTGGAGAACCTGCAGAGCTTGTTTTCTGGGGGTCAGATGGAGACAGAAAAGAATGTCAGGGCTTATAACAACCACCGCTCAGATCTTGGCTTACCACATTCCTACTTGCAGTGGTGTCCAAGCAGATCCCAGCCAACAGCTGTACCCATGGGTCAAGCTAAATCAGTGACCCCATCTGGCCTGGGAAGTCAGTTGTCTGTTCTGATTTAGATCCCCAGCCAATGGATTAGACTGGCCATGGGACCCATTCTAGGGCCCCACATGGTCAGAGAAGTAAATTTGTAGTCTCTTCCAAGGCTAAGCATAGCCTCCAGTCCTGCCCCACCAGTAAGCATTGCCACAGATGCCCAGCAGCCACAGGCATATCTGGTGGCTTGGCTGGGCAGGGAACCAAGCCAGTAGCCCTGCTAACTGTTGAACCTAGCCTCTGGCCCCATATAACCAGGGAGTCTGATAGTGACCCCGAACAGCCTTGGATCCCAGCCTATGGTACCACCAGCTGTGGAGCCTGTCCTACAATACCACTCTTCCTCAGAGACCAGCCAGTAACCACATCCAACTGCAGAGCATAGCCTGTGGCCCTATCTGACCAAGGAGCCTGGACAGCAAGCCAGCCTATTCAATGAAGCATAGTCTCTAGCCTCACCCAAGTAGGCAACCCCATCCCATCTGGAAGCACAGTGTGAGGCTTCAGCCAGCTAGGAGCAATTGTGGGGCATGGCCTAGAGCCCTACCCAGTCACAGAATCTAATTAGTGCCACTGCCTTGCCAAGGAACACAGCCTACAGCCCTGTCTGACCAAAGGTGATTGCAGAGCCCAGTTAGTGGACCTTTCTGACTATAAAACATAACCAGTAGCCCCATTTGAATGAAGATACCAGCCAGCAGGCCCACTCAACCAAAGAACCCAGGCAGTGGCAACCCCTACCTTCCACCCCATCAACTTCCGAGCATGGGCAGTGGTTTTGTCCAGCTAGACATCCCAATAACAAGCCTGGCTCATCTATGAATGCTACCAGCTGAACTATTCAGTAAATAAATAAATTATAATGCATATATTAAACAATGAGAATGATCTCAAATAAACAACTTTATTTTTTTAAGATTTTATTTATTTATTTATTTATTTAAGAGACAGAGAGAGAGAGAGCAGGGGGAGGGACAGAAAGGGAGGGAGAGGGACAAGCAGACTGTGCTGAGTGTGAGCCTGATGTGGGGCTCACTCTTATGACCCTGAGATCATGACCTGAGCCTAAACCAAGAGTTGGACGCTCAACAAACTGAGCCACCCAGCCTCCACAACAACTTAACTTTACACTTCAAGGAACTACTAAAAACACAAACTAAGCCCAAAATGAGCAGAAGGATGGAAATAAAGATTAGAGCAGAAATAAATGAAATAGAGAATAAGAAAACAATAGAAAAGATTAAATAAAACTAAGAGTTGTTTCTTTGAAGAGATAAATACAATTGACAAGGCTTCAGCTAGAGTAACCAAAAAAGAGAACTCAAATAAAATTATAAATGACAACTGACACCACAGAAATACTAAGGATCATAACAGAAAACTATGCATAATCATATGCCAACAAAGTGGACAATTTAGAAGAAATGGATAACGTCCTAGAAACATACAACCTAACAAGACTGAATCATGAAAGAACTTAAAAATTTAAAAATCTGAATAGACCAATAATGAAAATGAAAATTGAATCAGTAATCACAAGCCTCCCAACAAAGAAAAGCTAAGGACCATGTGGTTTCACTGGCAAATTCTACCAAACATTTAAAGAAGAATTAACACCAATCCTCCTCAAATTCTTTGAAAAAATTAAAGAGGAAGAGGTACTCCCAAACATATTTTACAAGCCTGGCCTTTACCCTGATTTAAAGCCAGGTAAGGATACTAAAAGAAAAGAAAAGTACAGGCCAGTATCCCTGATGAATATAGAGGCAAAAATTCTCAAAAAACACTAGCAAACAAAATCAACAGTTCACTAAAGGGATCTAGTCCGTGATTGAGAAAGAGTCATCCCTGGGGTGCAAGGATGGTTCAACTTTCACAAATCAATAAATGTGATACATCACATTACTGGAATACAAGATAAAAATCCTATAATTATCTCAGTAGATGCAGGAAAAATGCATTTAACAAGATTCAGTGGCCTTACATGATAAAAACTGGTCTCAACAAATTGGGTATAGAACGTATCTCAACATCATAAAGGCCATATATGGCAAGCCCACAGCTAACATCACACTCAATGGCAAAATGCTGAAAGCTTTTCCTCTAAGATGAGAAACAAGAGAAGGGTGTCCGTTCTCACCACTTACTGCAGTGATTATTTTACAATGTATATATGTCAGATCATCATGTTCTACACTTTAAGCTTACACAGTGTTACATGTCAGTTATATCTCAATAAAGATAAAGCTTGGGGGGCAGAAATAATTTACTGATATCAGTCTCCCTCTAAGCACTGCCTCAGTCACAGCCCTTAAATTGTGAAATGTGGTATTTTTCTTTTCATTCAGTTCAAATATTTTTAAAATTTCCACTGAAACTTCATCGTTGACCCACGGAGCATTAGAAGTATGTTATTTGTCTTCCAAACATTTAGGGATTTTCCAGATCTTTTTCTGTTATTTATATTCCTAGTTTAATTATATTAAAATCCAAGTTTAGGCTTTGTATTTTTTTCTATGATTTTAAATTTGTTGAAGTTTGTTTTATGGCCCAGAATATGGGCTTTCTTGGAGAATGTTCCAAATGCCCTGGGAAGGAAAATGTGTTCTGTTGCTATGTCACGGAGTATTCTATAAATGCGAATTACATCTAGTTGTCAGCTAATGTTCTTCAGATCTATATCTTTACTGATTTCCTGTTTACTTTTTCTGTCATATTTTGTTGAAAGCCATACATCTTATGTAGACACTGGAGACTAGGTAGTTTTTATGTCTGGAAACAAGCACACCTCTCTTTCTGGTAGGACTTTGGTGTGGGTATCTGAGTGTTTCATATTTAGGGGTTAGCCTGGGTTTAAGTGTGTTATTGCTCTGGTTACCCGCAGAGTACCACAGGCATCGAATTCCTGTAGTGACTGTGTCTGGGAGCCAGGAAGCTTGTTTGACAGAGCAGTATCTGCTTTACCCTCAGCTTTAGGTCTTCTCTTTGAATTAGTCCCCAGAGAGGGCTTCTTGTAGATCTCTCAGCAGGATTTAGCTGCTACTGGTTACAGGAACCTTATTGTAGGTAGGGAGAAGCCAATTCGAGAGGGAGAGGTTGTGAGGAGTGTATTCTGATGAATCTTCATTCTTAGGCAGGCACCTGTCCCAGGATCTTGGGGGTGGGCACCATTTCAGTTCTTTACCCCCTTCCTGCCACTTGGTTCTGGGCCCACCCTGTATTCCTGTCCCTCCCAAGCAGTAGAGATTTCTTTTTTTCTTGTCGCCTCCTGCAGAGTCAGTGAAGTTTCACCTTGTCCCTAAGGGTAAGAATGTTTGTTGACCCTCATGCCATAAATGAAGGTTCTCTTGCAAAGAAAAATAAGGAAAGTAGTCTCCTTAGAGTCTTATACCCCTTCTGCATACACTGCTGTTCTCCTCCTCAGGTCTCCACCACAACAAAGGCTTTCTTAGGGCTCTTTACTATTTTTTCTATGAAAGTGTGATGAGGCTTGAGGAGAAAGCCTGCAAGAGGGTGCTGAGGGAACCTCAACTTATGTGTCTTACAGGGACTTCACATTCTCCAGCCAGCTCACATTTTCCCTTCACCAAGTTGTGATCTGTTCTAACTGAACTCTTCTTACTGATGTCCAATGGCATCTACTCCAGGTAAGCAAATGTTCACATCTCATCCATCCCTACAGTGCCTGTGTCTTCTTGGATTTGGGGACAGTTGATGGCCATGTGTCCCCTTTTCCCAATGGATTTGAGAAAAAAACATGTTTACATTTGTCCAGGTTTTCAATATTATTATTATTATTATTTTAACTATGAGTGTGGGAGAGATGGTTTTTCCAGCTCTCTACATCCTTGAGCAGAAACCAGAAGTTATTTAGGAAGGTCTTAAGGGGCAATCTGGTTGAAAGCAGGGACTATGGATCTTATTTTAACGTTGTAACTGCATAGCATTTTATTTAAGATTGGAAAATCCTTTGTTCAAATCAAAATCTGGGGGAGAAGGGGGAGGA
>NC_138377.1:62973381-62984475 GCF_054177405.1 Leptonychotes weddellii
GACCTATAACCTTCCGCAGTTTCTGTCTTTCTGTCTCCTCATCTGTCTTCCTCCGCACCCCATCCCTCAGGTAAAATGGCTCAAGCAGGGCCTCTTCCCAGCTTCTTGTAATACAGTGAACTTGTTAAACCACAGGTGCAGAGGGGGGATTCTGGCCCTTTCATGCCTTGGGGATATGGTTGACAGTCTTTCATCTGCAGCCATTAGCCACCTTGTCTCCACTTAAGTAAACCACACCAGAGCAGCATCCCACATCCCCCTCCAGCACTTTCTCCATTGCAGTCTTGCCAGATAGTACTGTTCAAAATTGATGGAATCACTTCAAAAACTTTTAAGGAGGTTAATGACTGTATATATAACTGTGGGAAAGTTGACGAGTCACCAAATACCTGACTTGTATAGGTTGTAGGCAAATGTGTAGTGATTCTCTCCTAGTTTTGACTCCTACTCACTTGTTCTGAACCTTTCTGTGATAGTCTCTGATAACCTTATGCCTGAATTTGATCTGCACTGCGAGTACTTTTCCCACTGGTGTTTCGCGTGGCTGTGTACGTGGTGTACTATGTTCCTTTTTCTCCGTGATGATTTCTCATTTCCGTGCTCTACATTTGTAGGTCAGTCCTGCCCCTCTCCTTAATTGCACAGACCTTTAGGAACCTAGGTCAGGTTCAGAGGCGTCGCTTCTCCTGATCTTGGAGAAGAGTTTGGATATCACTCTCTGGCACATGATACGCACGCTCAGTAAAAGAGTGGAATAGGGGTGAATAAAAGGACAAGCTAACAAAGTAGCTGGAGTCCCATCCATAGAAGACTTCTCATAGAGAAGTAACTTGAAGTAAGTTTTAAAAGATGGTTATGTCTGAGACTGAAGGAGAAGTGAAGCAAATCCCCAACAAATGCATAAATCATTCCTCTCTTCCAACAATCCCTTTCCACTGGCCCTTCTAACATGCAGCAAATGGTGGCGATTAGTAACACCCATGTCAGTACATTGCTAGCGGCCAATGCCATCATTATTTTTCCTCCTCATCTGATCTCTCCTATAATTCTCAGATATTTGAGTATTGCTTATGTTGATTCCTCAATACTGCAGCTGGCTCTGTGTTTCCACTCTAAAGCCACACAGCGCAGTTTGGATCTTGCATCAGCAGCCCACACATTGATATATGCCTGAGACCTTTCATATAATTTTTACCTGTTGTGACTCACTCTCTTGGATGCAGGACACTTGCTCTTGAATTTTGTGAAAGCTTTATTTTCTCAACATTTCTCACTTCATCCAAACGATCTATTTCTTCCATGATTTTACTTTGGGGTGCTTCCATGCTGACTCACCAGCACTGTCGTATCCCGGACTCCTCAGTAAACCGGCTAAGGCAGGTTAGCCCAGGAATGCCACACCTCTGGATCATTTCTGCCATCTTCTTTGCATCAGCACTCTGGCCAAGGAATTGGAGCTGGAGAGCAAATCAGTACCAAGCTCTGTTGACATATTATACCAAAATAACAACACATTTTTATTAATTATCTACTTTGTAGGAGACTCTGCCAATTAATTTGTCTTATTATAGCTGGCTTTTCTGATGCCCCAGCATCCTTTCATGTACCTTCTTTGTGTAGCAGTGGTTCCAATTTGGGAAGTTAAACTGCATTTATCCTAGATTAAAATGTGTAACAAACAGTGTATCCAGAGACAGAGGGCTGGGTCAGCTAAGAGTCTTTTTGCACAAACTGCTGAGGGGGTAAAAAAAAATTGAGTAGAGTACAGGCAGGCACATTATTTTTGTTTTTTGTTTCTTTCTAGCGTCAAAGGTCTGGAGGCTGAGGACAGTGTCCTAACCTGAACACTATACCTGCCGTTCAGATTATTTTCTATCCGAGCCCTGGGGACCCAAGCCTGAATCCTGGGGGAAGAGATCTCCGTAAGAGAGCCAGTAAATGCTCCGAATCACTGGGACACTGATTGCAAAGTGGTATCAGTTTTGCCAGCACAGGAGTCTTTGGAGAACCTTCATAATCTATTTGGGTGACCTCTGACTTCATTTTATAGATACAAGTATAATCCTGTTGCAGCACAGGGGGAAATTTCACAAAGTATTTTCACACCTGAACTTCCAAAAACTATATCTAATTCGATGGTACGAATTCTCTCATAATGTATATGTTTATCAAATCACCATGTACACTTAAATATAGTACAGCTTTGTCAATTGTATCTCAGTAAGGCCGAAAAGAAAACATATCTGTGTTTACATTTTTGAAAAGCTCTAAAGTATCTCCAACAAGGTAAAAAAAAAAAAAAAAGCAGAATATTTACATTCAAATTTGTTGCAAATGTTTACATAGACATTAAATTTGAACTTGAAGGGTATACTTTAAAAAATTGAATTTATAATTTACAGCAACAAGCAACAGTGATATTTTGGCCACTCCTACTTCTTTTGTTTTTTGTTTTTGTTTTTGTTTATCTAATTGTTACTCTGATACATTAGTTTTCTCAAGTAATATTTACACACAGTGAAATGCATAGATCTTATGAGTACTAATATGTATCACAATCTCACCTAAAATATAAAATATTTCCCTATCTATTCTATGGACAGACATGGTTGCTTCCATATCTTGTCTATTGTAAATTATACTGCAATAAACATAAGGGTGCATATATTTTTTCAAATTAGTGTTTTTTGTTAACTTTGGGTAAGTACTCAGTAGTAGAATTATTGGATCATATGGTATTTCTATTTTTATTTTTTAAAAAGATTTATTTATTTATTTGAGAGAGTATGTATGTGTAGGGGAGGGGGGATAGAGAGAGAGGGAGAGAGAGAGAATCTCATGCAGACTCCCCACTAAGTGGGGAGCCCTATGCAGGGCTCAATCTTGCACCCCTGAGATCATGACCTGAGCTGAAATTAAGAGTCGATGCTTAACTGACTGAGCCACCCAAGCACCCCTGATATTTCTATTTTCAATTTTTTCAGGAACCTTCATACTGTTTCCCACAGTGGCTGCACCAATTTGCATTCCCACCAACAGTACGTGAGGATTCCTTTTTGTCCACATCCTTGTCAACACTTGCTATTTCTTGTTTTTTAGTTTAGCCATTCTGACAGGTGTGAGGTGATATCTCATTGTAGTTTTGCTTTGCAAGAGAGAGAGAGAGAGAGGAGACTCATCTGGCCATGCTGGCTTTGGAAATAGGAAAAGGTCACAAGCCAGGGAATATAGGCTTCCTCCAGAAGCTGGAAAAGGCACAAAAGCAAATTTTCTCCAGGAGCTTCCATAAAGGAATGGAGCCCTGTCATCACGTTGATGTTAGCCTAGTGAGATCCATTTTGGACTTCTGAATTCCAGAATGGTAAGATAATAACTTTGTTTTGATTTAAACCACCAAGTTTGTGATAATTTGTTAGAACAGCAATATTGATATTATAACTGATGTTTTATGCAATATCAATGAGTGGAAATGCCAAGTCATATGGTAGGCATAAAATTAACTTTATAATAAGGAGTTACTAGATATTTCTAAAGCACACCAATTTATTTTACTCCATCAACAGTACGTAAGAATTTAGTTGCTCCACAAACTTGCCAACAATTAGTGTTGTTCATCTTTCAATTTTGAGCTGTTTTGATGAAAGTTAAATATTATCATATTGTAGCTTTAATTTGTCTGACTAATGATCTTAGGCACATTTTCATGTACCTATTGTCTGTATTTTTTCTCCTGGGAAATATCTGTTAAAGACCTTTGTTCATCTTTAATTGTGTTGTTTTCCTTTTTATTACTTAATTGTAAGTGTTTAATATATTCTGAATATAAATTCTTTGTCAAACATAGGTGCTGTGAATGCATTCCTCCCATCTGTGTCTTGTCTTTCCTTTTTCTTTATGACATCTATTGATAAGCAGACATTTTAAAATTTAATCAAGTTGAATTTATCTCTTTAGTTTCATATTTACAGCTCTTTGTGTTTTAGCTAAAAAATATTTGCTTAACCCAAGGTCATGATATTAATTATTCTTCTATCTCTTATGCTAGAAATTTTTACAGTTTCAGCTTTGAATTTTTGTATGTGATGTGAGGCACTGATCAAGGTTTACTGTTTTCCTTACTTTATCTACTTGTTGCAACACTATTTGTTGAAAAGACTTTCTTTTCCCCATTAAATTGCATTGGCATCATATAACCTTGCAGGTAGGTATTTCTCATGTTCTCTTTGTTTCCATTTGTTTCCATTTATCTATTTGTATTGTTATACCAGTGCCTCAACTATTGTCACCTAATAGTGATTCTTAAAATTAGTGTAATGCCTCCAAATTTCTTTCCTTTCTTGAGGATTATTTTGTCTATTCTAGATCCTTTTTAAAATATATTTTAGAGTCAGCTTGTCAATGTCTATGCTATGATTTTTTAATTGCAATTGATTTGGAAAGAATGGGAATCTTAAAAATACTGAATTTCTAATTCATGAATATGTTGTTTTAGGTCATCTTTAAATCTTAAGATTTGTAATTTTAGTACTCAATGTAGAGGACTTAAATATGTATTTCATTGAAATTGTTCCCTTTGGTGCTATTAAATGATGTGGCTTACTAATGTTTTCTAGTTATTGCTAATATATTAAATTCAGTTGATTTTTTTTTTATCCTGAACTTTTATGCTAGGATCTTTCTTATTGATTAGTCATAGTCTCTTTCTTAGGTTTCATAGGATTTTCTACATACACAATCATGCAATCATGTCTTTATGAATAAAGACAAATTTCTTTTCCAATCTTTACACCATTTCTTTTATCATGACTTATTGCACTGGGTAGAAGCTTCAGTACAATGTTTGAGAGAAGTGGTAGGAGAGAACACCCTCATCTTGTTTTTGATGTTGGAGAAAATGTGTTATATATATCAATTTTAACTATAATGTTAACTGGAGGATTTTCACAGATGTCACATATAATTGAAGTTTTTCTATGCTTAGTTTGAGAATTTGTCATGAATGAATGTTAAATGTCATCAAATGCTTTTTCTTTTGCTTCAATTAAGATAATTGTTTTTTTCTTCTGTTACTATAATTTTTAAAAATTTTCACAATCTTAAATCCTGGAATAAATTTCACTTGATTATTATTGGTTATCTTTTTATATAATGCTGGATCCTATTTGCTAATATTTGGCTAAAATTTTTTATAAGTAGTTTCATAAGAAATATTGATCTGTAATTTTATTTAACATCCTTGTTTATGCTGCTGTTATGCTGGCCTCTTGAAAAGACATAGAAAATATTGCCACACCTATTTTTCTAAAATAGTTTGTGTAAAATTGATAATCCTCATTAAATATCTGACAAAGTTCACTAGTGAATTCTATCTGGACCTATGTGTTTTTTTTGTTTTTTTGTTTTTTGTAGAGAAAGTGCTTAAAGTTAGTTTTCTTTAATAAAGAGAGTACTATTCAAATTTTCTGTTTTTACTTTGTCAGTCTTGGAGAGGTTTTTTTTCCTAGCATTTTGTCCATTTCATCTCACTTGTGAAATTTATTGATACAAAGTTGTACGCATTTCTCTTTAACAGAGTATGATGTGTTTATATGGTTCTTTTTAGACTTTTCCTACTTGGAGTTTATTGATTTCTTGGATCTGTATGGTATTGGTTTTCACCAAATTTGGGAAATTTTCATTTGTTGTTTCCTGAGCATTTTTTTTTCTGATGCATTCTTGATACTTTTTTCCTGTTACTCTCTATATTTATGTTTGACTACTCAATATTGCCTCATGGGTTCCTGAGGCTTTCTTGAGATTTTTAAATATTTTTCTCTCCCTTCTTTTTTTTTTTTTTAAAGATTTTATTTATTTATTTGAGACAGAGAGAATGAGAGAGAGAGAGCACATGAGAGGGGGGAGGGTCAGAGGGAGAAGCAAGCTCCTTGCTGAGCAGGGAGCCCGATGCGGGACTCGATCCAGGGACTCGATCCAGGGACTCCAGGATCATGACCTGAGCCGAAGGCAGTCGCTTAACCAACTGAGCCACCCAGGCGCCCTCTCTCCCTTCTTTAATTTGGATAATGTTATTGACCTTCTACATCTAATCTGTGGGTTAACCTATCAAAAAGTTTTTTGTTTTTGTTCTAGAATTTCGATTTGCTTATTCTCATAGTTTTTTCACTGAAACTTGTCCATCTTTCCCTTTAAATCTATGAATGTTTATAATAGCTGTTTAAAAATCATATCTGCTCTTATGTCTGATTTTTGGGGGGGCTCTATTTCTATTAGATGCTTTTTTTCTTTGATTATGGGCAACACTTTCCTGCGTTTTCTTCTAATAACTTTTTATTGTACATGTTTACTTTTGTAGAGTTTCATGTTCATTGTCTTCATCTTTTTTGTTTTTGTTTTGTTTTGTTTTAGTTCTTTTGTTTTCTCAGACAGTTTAATTGGTAGATTATCTTGATCCTTTTAGGCTTGGTTTTGTACAATGGGTTCACTTCAGGTTTTCTTATTGGGTCTAGGGTATATTCTTTCCTATAAGGCATCATCGTTCTAAGGTCTTAATTGGATGCCTAAATTACTCAGTGAGGTCCTTTTGCACTCCAGGTGGCCTGGATTCTGACTACTTTTAGCCCTGTGCAACCTCTAGCTACTCTTGGCCTCCTGGAAGCCATTTTCAGCTAGGCTTTGCAGACTTACTCCCCTGAACATGAGCATCTTCACTCTCCGCCCAGGAATAAGGTAAGCCCTCGTACAAATTCTGGGGTGACTTCCCTGTACAGCCACTTCCTTTTCCATACCCCATCCCTCCAGTTCCAGGTGCCTTGGTAGCTTCAAACTCTACTCTGGGCTGCCTCAGCTCAGTGAGATTGCTCTCTCCTGGACCCCTCTCCTTACTGCAAGGCTTGGAAAGTGTTCCAGACAGAGTCTGGGGATAATAAGCCTACCTTGTGGGTTTTCCCCTTTCTCAAGGCTGATAGACTGCTCTTTGTTTCCAGTGCCTGAAAGTCATTGTCTCACATTTTTTGTCAAGTTTATATAATTATTTACCTAGGAGGGTAAGTTCAAAACAAATTACTTGCAGTTACTGGAAGCCAAGGTCCTCTAGCACATTTTTAAATACCTACACTGTATAAAACAGTATGCTAATCATTATGGGATACAAAGAAATAGTTATCTTCCATCTGAGATTGAAAAGGTGCATATATAAAATATAAGATACATTGACTTTTTTCAGTTCCTAGAAGGCACCAAGACCTTTTCTACCTCAGACTTTGCATATGTAATTCCTTGTGTCTTAAATTCTTCCCTCTACTCCTGGCCTGGATGACTTTTACTTATCCATCAGATATCAGCTAAAATGTTCCTTCCTCAGAAGAGACTTCTCTGACTTTGCCCTCTAAATTATTTTCTTTAACATTATTCTTATGGCACCCTGGAGTTTTCCAACACAATACTACAGTTTCTCTTTCTACATATCTGATTATTTAATCATACATTTCCTAAGTGCAAGACTACATCTTCTTCACTGCTCTGTCCCTAAACCAATCCCAGTATTGAAAAAGTAGCATAAAAATATTTCTTGACTGAAGAAATGAAGGAATAAGTGTCACAATTAGCATAGAAAATAGTCACAGTCTTTCTATAGGACACTCACTTCCTATTGAGTTGATCAGATCAAGTCTTAAGAGATGGAATTTTGAGAACGAGATGGGAAAAGTGACTTTCTAGGTACAAAATGTGCAAGTCTAAAAAGTTCAAGTCCTATTTTAGGAGGCAGTAGCTGGGCTTGTTTTGCTAGAGGATTCATTAGGTTGGCAAAGAGAAATAAAGTTTGGAAGGCAAATTGAGTTTAAACTTCTTATCTTAGCAGCCTAATAATAACCAATTCATAACCTAAATCTCTAATACCAATTAGTGCATATAATATCTTTCAAAGATGTAATTCATTTTAAAAAACTAGGAATTACATAAGTGTTCCCACCAAGAGCTTCATAAGTAGATATTACCTGAAACAGATATCCATAATTTTTAGTCCCTATATTTGAAGTTTAATTTTGTTGATAAAGTACACTTCTGGCATCCTTTTCAACCACCCTATAGAGACAAAATAAAGAATAAATTTTTCTGCCAGTCGTTTGTAGACATATTGGTATTAAATAAATCATGATATTTGGAGAGCGTGGGCTGTAATGCAGTTCTTGGAAACCACTGTCGCACTTCTTATGCCTGTAGGAGAACATTTAAAATAAGTGCATGATTATGAGGGTTCCATGAAAATGGAGAGCAGTAGAAGGGAGGGGGACTGGGAAAAAGTGTCATGCCCATGTGAGACTCTTGGTGTGTGCATGCTCCAGTTACTTTCTCCATTTGTAGTTAAGCACGGAAGTAGAAATATGTGGTCTACTCACTGCCTCATGCTGTTAATTCTCAAAACAGTTGCAGGTGAGGCCTTCTCCAAGGCACAAGCCACCTCCAGGAAATATTAGTCTCTTCCTACTGCCCTAGTCCTGCTAGTGAAACCCACTCAGTCACAAGGGATCATGAACAACCCCATTAGCAGCAACCTCCCCAGTCCCCTTAACAGAATGTATTAGATTTTCCTCTACTTTCTCCAAGTGGTGTCCTATAATTTGAATAGCTGAGTGACCTTATACTTCATTTATGGGGTCAGTGTGACTTCCTAGTGGAATTTCATTCCAGTCAATGTCACATACAATGAAGTGTGACATTATGTGAAGTCCCATTATGTGAAGCAACTGAGACCTAAAGGTTAACTTGCCCAAGTCATATGCTAATAACTGGTGGAGTTTGGTTTCAAAGGCAGGTAGCTGGGCTTCCAAAGAGGCCCTACACTTCATTGTGACAAGCTGCCACTTCCCACGGTCACAATGCTCGCAGTGCGGAAAGGCATATATGGCAGGGAACTGGATCTGGTGATCTAGTTTGGGGCTTTCCAATAGCACGACTTTGAATGGAGATAAAGACATGTAGCACTTAGCTGTTTGGGAATAAGCAGCCGTCCTTCAAAGCTCCACTTCCGAGAGCTGAGATATTGGGAACTTTTCAAGCTGAGGATTAGTTGGCAGCAAATTCCACTAATGCCACCAGGTGAGTGAGCTTCATATTGGTCACACTTCCTCCTTTCCACACAGTGGTAGGGTCAGAGAGGGCGTGATCTTGTAGCATGGTTAGGTACGAATCAGTGTGGAGAATTTCTCACACTGACCCCATAAATGAAGTATAAGGTCACTCAGCTATTCAAATTATAGTACACCACTTGGAGAAAGTAAAGTTGAAGGAAATCTAATACATTTAACTTTCTTATGCAAAATACATTTGTGTTTTTTGCAAAATAATTCTTATGGACTACCAATTTTGGATATTCAGATGAATTCTGGTCATTAATTTAAAAAATGCTCTTCAAATAAAAAAATAAAAATAAAAATAGAGATTAAAAAATAGAGATAACAATGGTATCTATACCACTTTATAGGATTATTTTAAGGATAAAATAAGGTAATTTTATGTAAATATATTTATAAAGTACTTAAATAGTGAGCAATGTTTGTCACCTATTATCACAACTTTAATTCAATTTTTATTTGGCTTACTCATTAAACCCAAATTTTTTATCAAATACCTGCTATGTGCCAAGCATGTTACACAACATACTTGAACCAAATCTCTGCCTTTAAGGGGTTTAGATTCTAGCGAGAGAGGAAAATAAATAATGCAAGTAATTTTAAACTACAGTATGTTAAAGTGACTTTTTAAAAACAGAAACCTAGAACAGAGTAAGGAGAATGCTTATTAGAGGGGATGGTAATTTTAAGCGAATTTGATCACGGAAGGCCTCATTGAGGAAGTGACATTTGAGCAATAACTGAAGAGCAGATTTCTGGGTGAAGATTGTTCTCCCTAGAACTGTTGCAAAGGTTCTGAGACTTGATGTATGTGGTCTGTGGGAGGGCAGGGAAGGCAATAGGGCTGGAGGAGAATGAGCCAGGAGAGACAATAAGGAGACGAAGTTAGAGAAGTGGGGGCCAGGGCCCTGTGGGCCAGTGCAAAGACTCAAGCTTTTGCCGTCAGTGAGATGGAAGCCATCACAGGGCTTTGAGCAGAGAGCGAACAGGGTCTGACCTTGCATTCTAAAAGCTCCATTCTTGCTGTTCCATGGGGAATAGGCAATGTGTGAGGGTAGTAAGATTGAAAACCTGTTAGGAAACTAGCTGAAATCCACTTGTGAGAGGAGAGTGGCTCAGATCTGGTAGCAGGGGAGAAGTGAAGAAGCAATTGGATCCTGGATACATCTTGAAAATAGAAATAAAGAACTGACTGATGGACTGCTGGCAGGGACAGCATAGAAAAAGAATTAACTCCCTCTCCCACCAGAAAATCCCAAACACCTACCATGTTTGTTGTTGCTTGATGTTAGATCTTAGATAAGTAGCAAAATGCCCAGCATGTTGTTCAATGAAAAAAGGAAAACAACACTTTAAGAGGTTGAAGTTTAAGCTACAATATTTATTTTTAATCAGAAGTCTTTTTTTTTCCCCCTCTCTTAACAAGGGTAGTCCTATCCCAGAACCTAAGACCGCAGAAAGTCTTTTAGCAGTCAGTGGGTTGATTGGTGCAGAGGAAATTGGAGTGCAGAGAGGTAGGATATTTTTTTTTGGCATTTTTTTATGGCATTTTTTTATTATGCTATGTTAACCACCATACATTACATCATTAGTTTTTGATGTAGTGTTCCATGATTCATTGTTTGCATATAACACCCAGTGCTCCATGCAGAATGTGCCCTCTTTAATACCCATCACCAGGCTAACCCACCCCGCTACCCCTCTCCCCTCTAGAACCCTCAGTTTGTTTCTCAGAGTCCATAGTCTCATGGTTCGTCTCCCCCTCCAATTACCTCTCCCTTCATTTTTCCCTTCTTACTATCTTCTTTTTTTAACATATAATGTATTATTTGTTTCAGAGGTACAGGTCTGTGATTCAACAGTCTTACATAATTCACAGCCCTCACCATAGCACATACCCTCCACAATGTCTGTCACCCAGCCACCCCATGCCTCCCACCCCCCACCACTCCAGCAACCCTCA